>NC_140240.1:3671565-3744065 GCF_949987555.1 Borostomias antarcticus | reverse complement strand
TGTTTTTTAACACGTCAACAAAGGCCAATAATTTGACAGTGAGCGAATAAGCGGACTACACACTAAATACACTACAGAGCCATTATATGACAACAATGGCCAAACACCACAAAGAGGAATGACAGAACGATAAAATACACCCCCTTATGGCACAGCACTCAATAGCCTACTCCCCTACTTCACTCATCAGTGTTTAGGCTACTACTAGGCTACTAGGCTTATTAGCCCACCGCTCCAGGAAGCAAAGTTTACGTTCTTGAGTGCTGATTAAATCTAGGCAAAGCAAAACGCACAGCCATAACAACTGGCTTACTACACTTGCTACAGCTCTGGCGTGTCGAGGCAAGTTCAGGCAGCTTCTCCCGCTTTGGAATCTGTCTCGCGACACGCAGTGACTTTGTATGCATGATGTACTGTAGCCTACTGGACTCGCGGGGGTGAGGGGCGGAGGGGGCGGGGGCGGGGGCAGGGGCTGTAGCTATAACATACGACCGACACGTGAGAGTTGTGACTGTCTGACTCGATTTTGGAGTGGAATTTGATTTGCGTCCATTTCTTTATTAAAATAGGTACTTTTTGCTGGGAACTGGGGGTCAAAAAATGTCCGGGGCTAGATGAAAAACATTCGGGTCTCAAGCCCCGGAAGCCCACGGCTCCCGACGTCCAATGGTGAGCAAGAAGCCCTTTTTCCCTCCTCTTTGTGTTCCTCTTCCTGCCAGAGAGGTGGCGGGGGCGGGCGGAAGAAAGGCAGCAGCTGGAGACACCACGCCACGCCGGGCATGCTGGGGGATGTGTGGTCAGGTCCGAGGACGTCAAGGAGCCGGTCACCGATTACGCAGTGGCTCGCCTGTGAAAAGCTGCTGGAGTCGTTGCCATTAGCAACGGGAGTCTTACCTCACACGTGTTGCTTTACTTATGGAAGACTGTGTGTGTGTGTACTGTGTGTGTGTCTACACTCCCACAGCACAGGAAGACACAAGTCTGCGTGTTCCAGCGGAGGTTAATAGGCCCGCCTTCTCCTTCGCCGTGACACCCTCCTAGAGACACGCCTTAACTGGCCACTCATGAGTCATCCATGAGCGCTGCATCGCATCGCAACAGTACTGCTACTCTACCGTACACACAGTACTGTTCATGTGCAAGAGCAGGGAGTAATCATCCTTACAAGAACACACGCCTCCCATCCATGTCCCAACCGGTACAGTGCAACAATGGAGGAGCAGCACAATGAGATCCGATCAGACGACCTGCTGACGCAGACCGGGTAGGTCTCGGCGAAGGCGTTGCTGTGTATGGGCCTTTAATCTTCCACACAGCTGCTCTGCTTTGGCTGCTGCATATGACTTCATTCATCTGTCAGACCCTTCAAACAGACTCGGCAATGCGCTGAGGCGGAGAGCGATGATTTGAGTTAAAATGCCTACGCTTGTCTTTAAGTCAAATGGCAAACTGAACCTCACCTCTGAATGTGCTGGAGGGGGGTATGCGCCCTCGAGTGATGCTCTTGGTTCCTTATAGGTCCCATGTCTCATAGATGCCCTTTGATGTAAGATTTAAAGTCAGATTAGACCGGCGCATGAGACCACTTGACATTCAATGCAAGATGATAATGGATTCATTGAGGGAATATAGGAAAGTCACACGGATACACTAGCTCTTACTGACAGGGCGCTGTATGGTGTGTGTGTGTGTGTGTGTGTGTCCACCAGGTGAGGGTAGGCCCTGTTAGTCCCCATGAGCAGCTAGGCTGGGGTGTCACCACACATTACCATCAGCCGCCAAGACTCAACCGAGCTAGGTGAGTCAGAGCCCGAGATGCCCTTCGTTACCATGGCGCCAAGAAGCATTCACGTCGTCTTTTCACTCCGTTTTTATGTAACATCTCTCTCCCGGTCTCTCTCCATCCCATCGCCCTCTTAAACTCTCTCTGGATGCTATGAATAAGTCATGCAATTGCGAGCGGCAGACTATGTTCCTTGCTCTGCAGCACGTGTTTTTGAGTTGCCAGCTCTAAGAGCCGAGTGAGAGGACAGGACAATAGGATGTACAGGTAAGAGCGAATTTGGGCTGGACAGGCGGCTAAAATGCAACATTGTTTACTCTCAGAGGAGTTTGACTGTGATGTTGCTTTAGATCTTCCCGAAACAGACTTTGTTTACTTGGAGTCAGTAAATTAAACATTGTGAACTAATTGATTTCATGGGCTATATCAAGAGGGCTTCTGCTTTGAAGCTGAGGCCTTTGAAACCTTCCCCATCAGAGAGCATTCTGCAGAACAGACAACTAATGGCCTTTTTTAAGTCCTGATTGAAGTTAAGCTTTTATGACGGTGACAAAGATCTATTTGGCTTATCATCGGAGGCATCGTTTTGGAGTTTAGCTACTCAGAAAGAATCTCGTGTCAGCTATAGTATGAATAAAAGCACTCAGTCAAACCTTTTGAACAACAAGCTTTTGAATGAGTTCCTGTAACCCTTCAAAGGCCACGCCCACCCCCAACTCTCTGAATCTGTACATTCATTCCTGTTCCCCCAATCACCTCTTTCTCTCTTTCTACCATCTTTCTTACTCAACTCCAATTTTATTTATAAAGCACATTTAAAACAACCGAGGTTGACCAAAGTGCTGTATAGCTCCAGAGCAACAAAACACACAGCACGCAACGGAACACTACAATACACCATACACAATAAGCAATATAAAATACAGCACAATACAGGGGGTGATATACATTATACACGGTGTCCTGTGTTTAGTTGGGGGCTGATTATGAGATTACTGTTGTTTGTGATTGTGCTTTCCTATGTGTCTATATACCTAATGTGTACTGTACAAGGAATTGTCTCTTTGAGGTTGTAGAAGATTTTTAACTGATCTAGTCAAAAAGGATTTGCCAAGATTCCTTCAAAGAGGTTAAGTCTGGTTTATTGAGAAAACATACGAGCGCAAGGACTTCAGGACAACGCACGTGAGTGGTTCATCCAAGTGAAGTGCCCTAGTCTGATCTTGCGCGGCCTTATATTCAAGCAATACACAGGTATGGCGCTTCCAGGATGTGATTGGCCAACCCATTGTACACGTCATATTACAGTAAATAGCAGGCGTCATCAGCAGTGGTCGAGAATACAGACACGTGACATGAGAAAAGGCGGTAATTCTTGCAGGGACAATGGGACAAAGGATGGTTATTCTGGAGCAGACAACGTCTAGGTGTGTTGACCTCCTGGAGGTCATCCTGTCATGAATTAGATTAGCACAGCTATGTGAAAGGTTGAGGGAGGCGATGAGACTACAATTTCTATGACAAGGTCATTACCATTTTCAAGTCCAAGCCGTGTGTTTCTAACGTAGAGAGAGTGTCTGTGACACACAGACATGACAGACTCTAGACCGCTACGACAGTCAGAGCCAGAGTGGGAGGCCAGACAGAGAGCCACTGTACTGTGTGTATCATCATCAGGCCGCCTCCCTCTGGGGCCCGCTTTAGCAGAGAGGGACCCTGTGAGATATCACCGTGTTTAATTACAGCCAAACACAGAGAACACGGCATTAACGCGCAAGTCTGCTGGGAGTGAAACAGGGCAGGCATTAAAGGAAGCAAACATAGATTATATGATAACAAGGGAGCCTGGACATCAGAGGCAATTAATACAAGTGTGACAGTAATGTGCAGCAATTATTCCTGGTTGACTATCGTGTCTGTGCTAGTTGGTGTAGGCTGTCTCCCGCTCCATGTGGGCGAGGTGAAGGTACTTGTCAGTCTGAATATGCAGTGAGAGGTGTATGGATAGATGGTGTCATTGACTGAATGGGAACACGCCTCAGCAGGGACAGGGTACTGCTCCTGTGTGCACCAGGCACACAGGCAGATACTTGAGCTAATAATAGCATGCAAAAACACACATGTACACGAAACACACATATAGTACACACGCACACATACACACACAAACACACACACACGGACAAACATACACACACACGATGCCACTGACAGCAGCAAATGTCCTGTTGGAAGCAAATAGGCCCATGAGAGTATATCAAGACATTGCTTTATCAAGCTTATGTCACATAACTCGTAAAATGTCTGAGTTAACCTATACCTTCCACCTGACAGTGATAGATTATTACAGCGACGCCATCTCAGCTTTTTTAACTTTTTTCTCACAGTCACACAGAAGGTGCTATGTTTTCACTGTTCAGACGCGTAGACGGTCTCGTTGATGACTTTCACTCGACATTGGAACAACTTCCCTACTCTTATAAGAGCCATAGTGAGTGTATCTGTTTAGAGATGTTTAAAGCTCGGCCCGTGAGACTAGTGTAACCAGGCCAGGTCCAGCCTGGCTTATGTGCGTGGCTGGCTTGTTTCTGTTCAGGACTGGTAGGACGGAAGCCTACTGCCACTGAAATAGCTGTGAATTTAAATGACATGAAATAATGGCTGATAAATTAAGATAGGTCTTCAGGGACGTGCATAGATAGAGACGAGGTGGTGCTAGAGCACCTGCCCTTTGCCCTCTGGACAAGGCAAGTGCCCTTTTGAAAGTATTTTATTTTATTTTATTTGTATTATTTTTTTTACTAATAATGCCCCAAAATGCGTTGTAATTTTGCCAGCCCCCCCCCCCCCACACACACACACACCAGTGCCCCTCCCCTCCCTCTCTTCCTTTGTCAACGGTAAACGTGAAAAAAGCGGACACAAACGAAGGCACGCTACTCCTCCACTGCCCTTTCCCCATCCAGAGAGCCCGAGTGATGACAGCTAACCAGCCAGGTAACACATAAACGAAACAAGTGTATTGTTTGCCCCCTAAGCCTCAGTTGCCAAACTATAACTTGCATTTATTTGTCTCTGTTGTGAAGTAAGTCTCATACAGAGCCAAAAAATTTGGCTCACGGCTCATGATAAACACTTTAAGCCTAATTTATACTTTGTGAGCTATGAGCCATTTTTCGGCTCCTGGCTCACGGCTCATAGCTCTGTGCATTTATACTCAATGAGCCGTGTCCTGCTGTGTCCATGTCCAAAGACTACAAAGTAACACAATCAGGCTATGTTGTTACCAGACAACAAAATGTTTCTCATCTGCTAGCAACACAGAACGCTTCGTCTCTCCAGGCCAGTCAACCAATCAAATATGTGCGACATTTAATGACGCGGTGTGAGCCGCTAGAAATGTGAGGTGGTACGAGCCAAGCGGCTCACAGCCTGCGAGACGTTCCAAATGCCGTCAATGAGCCAAAAATGTGTCTCACAGCTCACGGCTCACAAAGTATAAATTAGGCTTTGCTGTGTCTATGACGACACTGTTGACATGCATGTATCCGTGACATGCCCGCCCCGCAACAGACAACACTAGTAGTATTGGGGGGCCTACCACCCCTCCTGAAAAATATCCTAGGGGAAAAACTGTGTTTGATCATTAGGCTATACCGTAGTAGCAGAGTAATTGTAGTAATAGTACAACCACTAGTAGTAGGCTAGTTATAGGAAATTAGATCTGTTATTTTGAATATGGCTATCATGTGTTTTTGAATGTGGCTATCCTCATGCTATGCTACTGTAGTGATTTTTGTGGAATTGTGGAGCCATATTTGGATAATTCTTTTCCATTGACCTGTGTATTAAAAGGGGCTTCATCTTGTCAGTGAAGCCCTTTGAAACAAGTGTGATATTAGGGGCAATCTATAAACAAATTGAGCGTGAGAAAGCATACAGTAGATTGAATTTCAAGATCAACACAAAATAGTTTGTCCACACTTGGACAACGCATTAGTATACTTGATCTGTTCATGACACTTACTCCACTCTATAGGGGTTTTCATGAATGGTAGATTTGCATCATATGCATATTGAACAGACTACCAGGATGTTGATGGGCGGTGTCCGACTGATTGTGGTGGGCCGGTCTGAGCCACATGGCAGGGCCTAATGTTTGTCCCAGTCCAGCCCTGGCTGGGACTACTGCCTCTTGTGGTGCCAACAGAGAGATGCAGGCCAACATTGTCTGGAGTAAGAGAGGAAGGGAGGGACAAACGCTATACTAGCTGCGCGGCTGGTCCAGGCACGCACAAAAAGGCTGCTGCCAGCTGTTTCTGGGGTCTGTTTTATGCATGCAGCTTTGACGGTGTGTGCCTCTGTTCGCTTCTTCGGTAATGATATGTCTCCCGAGCCCAATCTGAAACCCGTATTTAGCTCCAAAAGAACCACAACACTCAGCTGCAGCACAGCACTGGATTGGGACCGGGCGTTTTTTAGGAGGAAGAGGAAGAAGACAAATACATCAGGGTCTCTGCCCAGACCCTAATTATTTAAAACTTCTTAAATAAATAAAAAATCTTTAAAATAATATGTCTGTATTTTGCATCATCCAGGGCTTGAACGCATAACCATAGACACCAAGGAAAGGGCATGTTCTTGTTGAGCCAAGTGAGAAGCTACATGTACAGTAGCAGTTTGGCATTCGCTTGATCTTCTAATAAAACTTCTTAAGTTGATTGATTGATTGATTTATTGGGTAAAAGTACAAAGAAACAGTACATCCCAGAGGATAGCATGATAAAAGCATACTTAGACACTTGGACCACATGGTCCTCGTTAAGTTAAGTTCTACAAAAGAACGTTCTCAAACAAACTTAATCACACGAGGCATGTGGCAGCCTTCATGTATGTATCTATTATCATAATGAATGACAAACTGGCTGGGGTGTGAAATGTTTTTTGGGCTAGTCTTCCTACTTGCAGAGTAACTGCAGCTGTGCTCAGTGGCCAATCAATTTGGCCGGATGTAGTCCTAGGCGGGGGTTGGGGGTGGGGTTGCCAACAGTGACATCTGATTGGCGGAGCTCACACTGTTGCATTATAGGATTGTTGGTAGTGTATTTTTTTCCTATATGAGAGCAATAGTTTGAGGGGGACAGGATGAGGACAGCATTCAAAATATTGTCAAATTGTATTTGAGATACTATAATTCCAAAAAATGTCACTACATCCACCATGTCAGTGAAATGTCATTTTTTCATGAACATTGGAGATTTTGCAGTGAATATGAGGAGAGCATGGCTGGCTTCAGATAGTTCTAACAAAAAAAAGGATAAATGTCACAGCTTATTTACACCGTAGGAATCCTGGATAAACATTTTAGTAGGCCTATATACCATGATGAGAATGAGTTGTGGGACTCTATATTGAGCTTAGATTCACTGATTGACTTGAAGTGATTGGATTGAAGATTCAGAATACAAGAGGGACTTGTAGCTGAGGCTGCCCGGCTCCTAAAGAAGAAGAATATTGAAAAAGGAACTGGCAGCTGAGGTTGCCCTGCCCCTTATAAAAGCATCAAACCATCCTGCAGACTCAGCCGGGTGTGGTCAGCTCATTTTGAGAATGGCAATTGCTTTGCAAATGGGCATTAGCCTACTGTATATAACAGGCGGTGATAACTGTTTTGTTTTTTTCCTGTTACGAGTGCCACAACTATTCTCAGTACAAGACCATATACATGCCTCGGTTGGTCATGGTCAGTGTCCAGAAAACACCAAGTGTACAGCTACAGGTATAAGAAGCCAAGTGCCCACTGATGAATGAGGTAATAGTTGGAGAACTCTTGCCACTGGACTGAAACTATGAAACCACTATAAAGGTGGACCAAACTGAATACCATGTTGTCTGATCAGGGACGTTTACTGCCAAAGCGTTTCTCTATGACTGACCCAGATCTGTATGCTGTTGTACTAAATACATGTTGAATCTGATCTACAATTCTTCGGCAAACTACTTTCCTCTCCGGACAATGATTCTTTAATACCAGACATCAACCTTTTATGAGGCGGCGAGCTATCGTAAGAGAGGATTAATATTTGCTTATACTGTACAACGGTTAGTTCGGGTTCTTGATTCTGATTGGCTGGAAGCCGTGTTAAAATACTTTGTAACACACACCTGGGACCGCATATCATTCCATTTTCAGTATTAATGCGCCTCCCATTTGATGCAATGCATTTTAGTTGTTGTTTTTGCTTGGCAACCCTTTTGTTAGGGGAACTATTTTGCGCGGCGGAATTGAGGGAATGATGCTTCGTTTTGACTAAATGTTAATATTTTACATTGCTGTGTGTTTATTTTACACTAATAGCTGTAGTAACCGTTGTATAAAAGCAATAAACCACTCGAGGCCGTGTGTTATAGTGATTTTATAACAGCTAGGGGGGTTTTAGGCACTCCGTTTCGCGTCATGCCTAACAACGCCCCCTAGCTGTTATAAAATCACTATAACACACGGCCTCGAGTGGTTTATTACTTAATTCAGTGTCTTAACCCTCGTGTTAATTAAGTGTGTTATTAATTATTAAAAGTTCTTATTATCCCAGGCGGGTGTTAGGGATGGGAGTGTTCGTTGGCCTCGCACGCGCCACATCGGACCAGAAGACCGGCACACCGTGTCTGATTCTCTCAGCCTCACTCTGGCCTAACACACGCCGCATCGGACCTGGAGGCCGCCAGACCGCGTCTAATCTTGTTTTGATTATGCTTGCATCTCTCAGATGTCCGGCCTACCCTCCACACCATCCCGAATCCATGTGTTTATCTACAGTATCATTTAAGAGCATTAGTTGGAGAAGGGTGTATAAAAAAGGGCCCACTTTATTCTCTCTCTCTCTCTCTCTCCATGGCTTCCTCTCCCTTCAATGTTTGGCAAAAGGAAGGCCTAATATCTGGCCCTTCCGGAGGTGCAGGTGAAACAGTTTAGCATTGATTCGGCACTTAGGAGTCCAGACACTCAAGACAGTAAAAGCCTTACTAGAATGTGACATATCAAAGTCTGATTAATTTAGAGTGAGGCAGAGGTGCAGGAGGTTGAGAGAGGAGAGCTGACTGAGAGGGTTTGAGACAGACAGCGAGAGACACAGACCTCCACATTAAATTTGCATTAAGTAGCTTGCAGAGAAGCCCAGCCATCCATTGTTGATGGCAAATATCCTTTTACTCAGATCATATTCCTCATACTAAATGTATTTACAGCACACACTCTGTGTGATATCCGAGTCTGTGTGTGTGTGTGTGTGTGTTTGTTTGGTGTGTATTAGTCTGCTGTGTGGGAAGGGTTTGCCATGTTTGTTTTGGTCTCTGAGGGGCCATATCGGCTCGTATGTCTGAAGCATGACGGACAGGATCCAAACGGTTTCCCTAACATGTCCCAGGTCCCGTCATATCAGAATGAATTGTTGATAGTGTGGCAATCGGGAAGTCGAAGGCTGTTTGTTTAGTGCACTCTTTACAGGCAGCTCTGCCTATTGATTTTAGCTTGGGTATGAAGGGTTTGGGTTTCCTAACGATTCCCGCGGTTCCTCTCGTGCCTGACCAGAAGGACCATGCCCTTGGGACAGGCTATATCTGATCCACACTATATACACCATACAGTCAGACTCCCAGACACACACACTCATGCCACAGAAACCAGGGCCTTTCTCACAAAGCAGTTCCAGTAGCTCGGGTCATGGTATTGCCGATGCTAATGGTTGTTAACCGTCACTGAAGACTTCCGTGACCTTCTCCTCTCCTGCAGTCATCTACATCAGGCAGAGTAAATGGACTGCACTTATATAGCGCTTTTCCACCTTAGCGGCACTCAAAGCGCTTTACAATGGCCTCTCATTCACCCATTCACACACACATTCACACACCAATGGTGGTAGCTACCATGCAAGGTGCTAACCTGCTCATTGGGAGCAATTTGGGGTTAGGCGTCTTGCTCAAGGACACTTCGACACATGGACAGTCGGAGCTGGGATTCGAACCACTGACCCTTCGATCACTGAACGACCTGCTCTACCAACTGAGCTACAGCCGCCCCCATGGGGCTCAGGGGTGAGCCTCAGATGGAATCATCTTCCTCAACCAATGATGGAGGTTGGGGGAAAGAAAACTATAAAATAACACTGATATGAACTATAAATATAAGAGCTTGTAGTACGGTAAAAAGTGTCTGTATGCTGGAGGATACAGCCAAGTGAAGAGGTCTTAGTAAAAGAGGTGAGAGTGCTGGACAGCCCAGACATCTCCTGGATAAGTGCCTTTGACTAACTCAAGAAACGAAGACGACAAGCCTGCAATGGAAGAACAATGGTCATGGACGATGTTGGCAGCATCGCTCTTCTTCTGTCTGTTGCAGAGAGCTCATCTCTATTAACTGAATACTGTGTGACAGGCACAATGCACTGAGCCATTAAGATAAGAGTCAATCTCACAGTGTCGATTAGAACCCAGGCAACGCAATGATTGGGTGTGATTAAAGTGCATTATCCACACAATGGTAACTATCATAGCGAGACGGTTCTCTACAAGACCATAATCATCCCATCACTGAAAAGTCCTTTACAGTTGACATAATTCTCATCGGGAGCCATTGTGCTTTTCTTGTTTCTCTCTCTCTTTTGAAATATTGACCCAAAAGAGAGGAGTCCTTCATATAAGTCGGACATGTTTGAGATGGATTGCAGGGCACAGAAACACAGGTTTGCTCATTGGAAATCTTAAATATTGCACAGGGTCTTTTGGCCCACTCGGTTCAGGGAATGGGAGCGCGGTATTGGCTATTATCTCTGGCAGGCCGAGGGCTCGGTAGCGGTCGCAGGATGCGGCGAGACCCCAGGTGCACTGTCTTACACCCAGGAAATTGAACAAACAGAGGATAAGTGAGATGGAGGGTTATCTCACTACAGGGCCGACTGGCGCAGCCATTCGTTCCTATTAGGTTTCATCTTCTCTGCTCTGCAGCCAAATCAAACATGGCCAAAGCATCAGCCATGTGTCTGGGAGACCACCACGTCTCAGGAGCTCTTATAGATCCGCGGGATAAATATAGCTAGGAAGTGTATTACGGTAAAACGCAGTCCTCATCAAAAGATGGAAATTGCCGGCATGATTTGTAAATGGGATTTATCGATGAGTGAATGACTGTATGAGAGTGAAGCAGCCACAGGTTGATGATTGCCAGTACAAACAGTTGTACCATTGGTGACATGATAGCTATGAAAACCTCTTCAGGCTGGAAAACCCTTCAGCCAACGCAGGCCTGACTGAAGCTAGGCTGGGGAGCTGAGAGGGCCACTCCAGTGTAGTGCAAACAAAAACAACACAAAACAACAAACGTGTTTATCACACACACAGGTGACCAGGGGCGGACTGGCCATCGGGAGCACCGGGAGTTTTCCCGGTGGCCTGGCGCGCCAACTGGCCTGACACGCGGTGAATGGCATGCCCCCACCCCCCCCCGTCAAAAAATTGCGCAGCACCCCACCTCCCCCCCCCCCCCCCCCCCCCCCCCCCGTCAACAAAACGAAACTGAAAGTGTTCCATCTCACCACGTCGGCTCGGCTCGTGGCCTGACTTGGGCATGACTCCCGGCATGAAATATTCACCCAGTCCGGCCCTGCAGGTGTCACATCACACAGTGTAGGTGGCAAAACACGCATGCACACGCACACACACACGAGATGGCTGGAGCATCCACCCATGGAACATCTCTCTGCTCTTAACCCATCCCGACGTCCTTCCCTCAAGGGCAGGCGGGAACAGACAGTAGGCAGGGTGCATGCTGGGACGCACCCGGGGGCCAACCAAGTGCTCTTGTCCATCTTCGCCAGGGACGGACAGTGTTAGCGATCTGTTCTTCTACATGTTTTTCGTATTGGGTTCTTTATGGAGGAAACCCTTGCAAACACGGAGAGAACATGCAAACTCCGCACAGAAAGGCCCGAAGACCTTGGTGTGGAGGCGACAGTACTATGTACTGTGCCACCGTGCCGCACATTTTGGGGGTTCAGGGTGAGTGATTTTGGAGTTCAGCGTCTTGCTCAAGATGCCGCCCAGGATTATGAAGGTTGACCACTGTCCAGGCTTACACACAAACCAGCCAAGGCCCATCAAAACAAGTGCACAGTAAACATGTTGTCCCCCACCCATGATACATATTCCTCTGGCAATGATGGAGTGGAAAGATGGAATTTCTTCACTCGCTTGCTCACTCACTCACTCATGACGTGACACCGGTCAACCATCGGCTGTCGCCGGTTGGGGGGACAATCAACACACACACAAACACACGCGCGCACACACTCATACATACAACACACAGTCAGAGCTCCCCCAAGGAGCCGGCCGGCAGCCCCCCTGGCTGCAGTGTAGCATGCTACCCCTGACCGTCGCTGCCTCTCACTGGCCTGCTGGCTCAGAGTGGTGGTGGCAGGATCCAGATGTGGACGAGCCCCCCAGGGTGCCCACTGCGGCACCCGTGACCCCCCCTCCCATGTGTGAAGGGAGAGAAGCAGGAGTCGGAAAGGGTCGCTGTCCCTCACAACACGTCACTCGGCTACACAGATCACGGGTGGGACGGGGGAAGTGAGAGTGAGAGAGACAGACGGGAGAAAGGAGATGCTTGTTCAGAGAGACGTCAACATCAAAGGCTGGGAGCCTCTCGAGGACGCCCTTACATAAAGCCATTAAAGTGTCAGTGTGTCCTGCGTGCGGGCGGATAACCTTTTGTTTTGCCCAACAACAGGGATCTATTTCCCCGCTCTCTCTCTCTCTTTTTCCTTGTCCGACCGCGAGGACCGCCGCCTCATGGCGAGGAGAAGGGGGAAGGGGCTTTAGCCCCCCAGCCGTGTTCGGCTCACAGGGAAGCCTAGAGAACAGGAATTTCCTCAGAGAGGCAATTTGTTTTGCAGCACACAGCTCAATACACACAGTATTGAAACACATAAAAAATGTATTAAGTTAAGAACAGGTATGTGAAGAAGGGTGAGCTGCTTCATTGTTAGTGCAGAGAGAGTGCAGACATGCAGTAGACACACATTCTCCTATACCTCAAATATAATGAGGGATGGGAGTTTATATCTGACTCACCCATCAATAAATATACTGCATATTGGTGTACAGTCAATGTTGGCGCATATGTTTATGTAGGTGGAATGTATTTGTACTGTATGGAGTGAGAACATGATGCCTTTTTGGGCGGGAAGGGTTCAAGTTTTTTAAGCCGGTTATGGCATATGCCATGATGCACAATTGGTATTCAGTGTGTCAATCACTGTCATCTTCATAGTTCTATTGCCACATTTTTATTCTCCTTTACCCAAGTAGCTAACCCAACATGTTGTTTGTATGGTCTGATACTGGGTAGTATAAGTGCCCCAGATAAAGCCTCTGTCCCTTCATCTCTCTCTCTCTCCCTATCTCTCTCTCCCTCTCTCTCACCCTCTGTTTCTTTCTCCCTCTCTTTCTCTCTCCCTCCCCCCTTTCTCTCTCCCTCCCTCCCTCTCTCTCTCTCTCTCCCTATCTCTCTCTCCCTCTCTCTCTCCCTCTCTCTCTTTCTCTCTCCCTCCACCCTTTCTCTATCCCTCCCTCCCTCTCTCTCTCTCTTCTAGCCTCTACAACACAATAGACTGGATTTATTTGTCCCGGGAAGTTATTATCCCCATATTATACTGAATCCATCTTCATTAGTCATTGGCCAACATTGGCTCCGAGAGATAAAAAAAAGACATTCCTGTCAGTGCTGGAGATGTCTACCGGCAGCCATGTTGATAGAACCTCACGGGAGCTGACCTTTCCTGTAGCGAGGACTGGGGGAGAGTTATTGAGGAGACATTGGGGTTATTGAGTTGCTCTTCCTATTATCTAAGTTTATTGTCTGCCGTCTTGCACCACAGTGAGGCAGAACTGACAAGAGGTGATTTTGGTGACTGTTTTTCTCTGTGTTTGGTGTCCGGATAGATTTGAACTGCACTGTAACCACAAGGCTAATAAGATTTTTCAGCCAGCCTGAATCATTCATGAAGATTTCCGTAATATTCATATTCTCTATTTATTATTTAGTATGGCAGCAATAGATAGCATTCAAGCTCTAACTTGTCAAGGATATTCTGTGCGTATAGGGTGTTTCATATTAGTACTTACCATAATTATTCCACAGTGTCTCTGGTCAGATTCTGTTTTAGTTTAGCCAGTAATTGAACAGTGTGTGTGTGTGTGTGTGTGTGTGTGTGTGTGTGTGTGTGTGTGTGTGTGCGCGCGCATGTGTATGCGTGTGTATGTGTACTGATGTCACACATACAGTACACATACACACAGATACACACACACACACACACACACTTTATTTAAAAACATCCTTGCGCAGATATCCACCTCTGACTACGGTGAACAGTACCTGGACCTGATATGGGTTGAGTTCTGGTGACGGGAGCAGGTATGAATTGAATGGCCTGGGAGCTCCTAGCTCGAACCCTGCACGTCAGCAGCACAGGGCATTTGGATGGTTGTTTTCTGCCGACCCCTGCGCGATTGAGCAGCACCATTTAGGGACTGCACTGCCCACCCCAACCGGTGAAGGGCCTAGAAGAGGTGGCCTAAACACGGTCCACTCAACTCATGCCTGGATAGGATAGGATGCCGCAACTGTCGGGTGATTCCACCTCCACAGTTGAAATAAAAATTCAGCCATCAAAGAATTAACCAATAGAAGACAGAAGTGGACGTCATCATCGGATTCGATGGATGACAGATATGGACGACGGTGTGTGCATTTGCACTGTATGTGTGTGAATGTGTGTGACCGGGCATGTGTAATGTATGTGTGTGAATGTGTATGAGCGCGCATGTGTACTGTATGTGTATGAATGTGTGTGTGTGCGTTCATAAATGTGCACAAGAGTGCGTGTGTGCATGTGTACTGTATGTACGCGAGAGTGTGTGTTCTCCCAGCCTGTGTGAGTGCGATTGTTATGCGCATGCATATGCTTGTGTGCGCTAGCTCCCCTCTGCAACATAAGGCTGAACCCACCTGCCTCAGACGCCGCTGCTGTTCAGATGCATCGTGGGTAATGAGGGAGATTACACAGGGCTTATCTCAATCGCAAACAAACGTTATACCCACAGAGGACGCACGCCGCAGCCAATCAGCTCGCTGACTTACAGCAGGCCATGCAATTAACTGCAGCGCTATTCTTTTACCCACAATCCCATTAAATGTATACAGCTGGCTCTGACAAATCCCAGCTCCGGACCCACGGCTGTTAGAGAGAGAGAGAGTTGTTCTCTCAACTGTATAGAGAGAGATCATTAGTGAGTTCTACTGGAGGGAGGGAAGGAGGGAGGGAGGGAGCGAGGGAGGGAGGGAGGGAGGGAGGGAGGGAGGGAGGGAGGGAGGGAAGGAAGGAAGGAAGGAGGGAGGGAGGGAGGGAGGGAGGGAGGGAGGGAGGGAGGGAGGGAGGGAGGGAGGGAAGGAGGGAGGGAGGGAGCGAAGGAGGGAGGGAGGGAGGGAGGGAGGAAAGGAGGAAGGGAGGGAAGGAGGGAGGGCAGGAATGGAGAAGGGAGAGGCACTGCCTGATAATACTCCAGTTTGATGGACTTAACTTATTTTAATCAGCCTGGAACTGTTATTGTGAGCCTCCAATCGATAGTAATCTAGGGTGAAAAACCATAAAAGTGAATTTGTTGTTTTTAGACTAACACACATTAGCCTTTCTGCCAGGCTGACCATATCTCTGCTGATTAGCCTTTTAGCACTCCTGTGATAACAAGGGATTTATTAAATAATTTAGAATAGTACCGTTTCCATAATTCTATCAGTGTGTCACTGCCAGTTTAGAGCGATTCTTTGCCAAAACACACACATATTGTATTCTGATGGCGCTGCAGTGAATGTCCCCCGGAGAGAGTTTGTTCATGAATACTATTTACAGACATTATGGCCTCAGCATTTCCAGGCTTGCAGAAATGTAAGGTAAAATAATGCTTTTCATCTCAGACCTTTCTTCCCTGGACCAAGCCAATGGACCAATTAGGACAAGGAAAGAGTGGTGGGTATCTGAATACAATCTAGAATCTTTACGGGAGAGTGCGACATTAATATTTCATAGACCATATATCGCCAAGTACTGGAGTGAATTCTTTAAATACACCCAGGCCCACACACACACACACACACACACACAGATACTGTACGCACGCACACACAGGCACAGCACACACATCCGTACAAATAGAAATACAAAATGTGTGTATACTCAAGTAGATACAGACGGGCAGACATTGCAATGCACATTACAATAAACCCCCTCTGGAGGAGTTTTAATTGCTGTCTGAGGAGTGACACGCTGGGGTATAAGTGTGGACCTACTCCCCGTGGCCCTACCCTTCCTCCCTCCTCCTTGCCCTCCCCCCCCCCCCCCCCCAAGCATAATTACTCATCTATCTACATACAGAGCCCCGGTTTCCTCTGACTAAACAGCAGCAGGCTTCTGCTTCCTCCCATCACTGCAACCCTAGCTTGGTCCCCTCTCCTAATCACCCACTAAGAGCCTAGAACCATATCAAAGGGGATGTATGTGTGCGTGTGTGTATGTGTATGTGTGTGTGTGTGTGTGTGAGACTGTATGAGTGTGCACTGTGTGCGTACGCCCTGTTTGTCTGTGTGTGCGTGTGTGTGCGTGTGCCCTGTGTTTCTGTGTCTGTTCTGTGTGTGTGAGCTCACGTGGGTATTGTGAGTTAGATCAAAGCCCTGGTAAGCCCCTCTGGGCCTGACACAGTCTAGCTGGGCTCCTGCTTCAGAGACGCTCGGCAGTAATTCTGCTGATGCCGTACGCTGCTATTAAAAGTTGAGGAGGAGTTCCGGGGGCTTCTGGAATTCTCTCATTGCTCCGCAGCGGAGCGGAGAGAGTGTGAAAGCGGCGCCGGTAATGTCTGTGGAGATAGAGCTATTACTCCTCTTTCACTTTCCAAAGTTTCCCAAGGGCCGGGGAGACTTATAGGAATGAATCTCGGCGTTTTCACGACGACTAGCTGGAAGGGTTAGAGGGCTGATGAGTGTGTGTGTGTGTATACAGTGAGGGGTCGCTACCGGCCAGCCACAGGAGGAGCTACACCGGCAACAGTAGCGGCGGTATAGCTCAGGAGGTAGAGCAGGTCGTTCAGTGATCGTAGGGTCGGTGGTTCGAATCCCGGCTCCTCCTGACTACCTGTCGAAGTGTCCTTGGGCAAGACACTGAACCCCAAATTGCTCCCAATGAGCAGGCAAGCGCCTTGCATGGCAGCTGCCGCCGTTGGTGTGTGAATGGCGCTCCGGGCCAGTGTAACAAGTGGATGGGGAGCGCGTTACAAATGCAGTACCTATACCTATACCTAACAGTAGATACCACAGGGGAGCACAACGGCACAGCAGCGCGCGCAATGAGCTCCAGCGACAAGTCTGATCTAAGCAGTGTTAAACCAGCACGATATGTCCAGCTTTGTCTCAGGGTCTTGCGTTTCCTCTCCGCAGAACCAGAGGTTGAGCTGAGGACGAGATAACGATGAAAGGGGAGGAGTCTACTGCCACTCCTGATTGGGAGGGAGGGAGGGACCCAGCTGGGGACGACGGGGGGCATCAAGAGGATATCTGTAGAGGGAGGGGGGACGCTCTCTCACTCTTTCATTTTCATCTTGTCCAGAGGCTGGGGGCCCCTGAGAAGAGCCGTAGATGAGGGGGTGGGAGGTGCTGGGTGTAGAGGTGCTGTCTCTAATGAGAGGCGCTCACTCCCTTCACTCTGCTGGCTTCATCCCTTCATCTACCCAGTGGTGGGGC
Source organism: Borostomias antarcticus (assembly GCF_949987555.1). Taxonomy (NCBI): domain Eukaryota; kingdom Metazoa; phylum Chordata; class Actinopteri; order Stomiiformes; family Stomiidae; genus Borostomias; species Borostomias antarcticus. The sequence continues at coordinate 3,726,435 of NC_140240.1, read as the reverse complement.
CCCTAGAGAGGAGGGGGGGGGGGGGGGCTCTGAGGCACGGGGTCAGGGCACTGGGGGGGGGGCGCGGTGGGAGGGCGGGTTCTGAACAGAGGGACAGGACAGGAGGTTTCGCACCGTGACGGTTCAGTGGCTAAGGATGCCCCCTCTCTCTCTCTCTCTCCCGCTCTCTCTCTCTCTCTCTTATCTTTTAAGACTCCTGTGCTACAGAGCTGATGAATAATGGAGTACACCATGACCTTTCAGGTCTTCACTGGATTCTGTGTGATCTGCAGCGCATGTTTGATACAACCCACACTGGAGACTCAGAGAGAGACAGCATGATAGACAAGCTTACATGATCGTCTTCTGATCCCAAAATGGCTATATTTCCCTCAAAGTGAATCTACAAATATAGACTCAGAGCAGCTATTAGAGGGGGTAACATTCTGAAGAGCATTTGGTTTCAACTCAGTTCCCTAACAGGTTGTTTATTGCACTTTAAAAGTGTCATATCACTCCCTTGTAGTTGTTGTTAATCTCAGTCTAACCCTGTGTTCTCGCACTGACAGTGCAATGTGAAGGTGCTATTTGGCTTACCTTGCAAGCATCCCCCCTCCCCTCTCTCTCTCCCTCTCTTTCTCTCCTCCCTCCTCCATCTGCCTCTCCCTCTTCTATTTCCTCCCTCCCTCTCCTAGCCTCCTTCTCTTCCCCTTTACCTCTCTCTCCCTCCTCCCTCTCCTTCTCCTCCTCTCACCGCCTCCCTCTCTCTCTCCCTCACCTTCTCCCTCCCTACTCCTTCTCCCTCTCTCTCTCCCTCACCTTCTCCCTCCCTACTCCTTCTCCCTCTCTCCCTCTCCCCGCCTCCCTCTCTCTCCCTCACCTTCTCCCTCTCTCCCTCCCCCCGCCTCCCTCTCTCTCTCCCTCACCTTCTCCCTCCCTACTCCTTCTCCCTCTCTCTCTCTCCCTCACCTTCTCCCTCCCTACTCCTTCTCCCTCTCTCTCTCCCTCACCTTCTCCCTCCCTACTCCTTCTCCCTCTCTCTCTCCCTCACCTTCTCCCTCCCTACTCCTTCTCCCTCTCTCCCTCTCCCCGCTTCCCTCTCTCTCCCTCACCTTCTCCCTCTCTCCCTCCCCCCGCCTCCCTCTCTCTCTCCCTCACCTTCTCCGTCCCTACTCCTTCTCCCTCTCTCTCTCCCTCTCCTTCTCCCTCTCTCCCTCCCCCCGCCTCCCTCTCTCTCTCCCTCACCTTCTCCCTCCCTACTCCTTCTCCCTCTCTCCCTCCCCCGCCTCCCTCTCTCTCTCCCTCACCTTCTCCGTCCCTACTCCTTCTCCCTCTCTCTCTCCCTCTCTCTCCCTCCCTACTCCTTCTCCCTCTCTCCCTCTCGCCGCCTCCCTCTCTCTCCCTCACCTTCTCCCTCTCTCCCTCCCCCCGCCTCCCTCTCTCTCTCCCTCACCTTCTCCCTCCCTCTCCTTCTCCCTCCCTCCTCCCTCTCTCTCTCCCTCACCTTCTCCATCCCTACTCCTTCTCCCTCTCTCTCTCTCCCTCTCTCTCTCCCTCCTTCTCCCTCTCTCTCTCTCCCTCCTTCTCCCTCTCTCTCCCTCCCTCTCTCTCCCTCTCTCTCTCTCTCTCCCTCTCCTTCTCTCTCTCTCTCTCCCTCTCTCTCTCCCTCGGCCCTGACATAGCAGGAGACAGGCTGGGTGGAGCAAGGCTCAGATAATGTGATGTCTCCTCCAGCAGGCTCAGACCGAGCTCTCCATCTCAGCGGACCGGCCAGGAGAGATGATACCCTGATTAAAACGAGATGTGAAGTCAGGAAACATTGATCACACCAAATGCATTTCACCCCCTGTCCCTCGTCCCGAGATATGGGAGTGATTAAAAAATCATGAGGAGAAGTCCCCCTGAGTCACAGCTGGATGGGGGGAGGGGAGGGAGGGGGGGTGTGGGGGTGTGTGTGGGGGGGGGAGGGGTGTCAAGAGAAGGAGAGAGACGTATTTAAGAGGTAGTGACAAGTGGAGCGTGAAGAGAGCTGAGAAGAGAAGGGTAGGGCAGAGGAGGCGAGCGAGGACAGAAGGTGTTCCTTGATGAAAGCGGGCGAAACCTTCGGAACTCATCAGGAGGTCTTAAGACCGACCTCCGTCTGACTCCCTCGGCTTGTTGAATTCAGGGGACCTAGTAGTATTAAAAAAAATAACATTCTCTGTAAATATTGTATTTGAAATCCTATCTAATATACTAAGTGTACAGTGTCCTTTTGATATTTTACATAAGTATCACCATACAAGTAGAGCTTTAAGCATGGTGATGATTCATTGCCTGCCACGCTATGGGTCTGGACACAGGACAGGAGCGATACTTGAGGACTGCTCTTTGCTCTTTAAGCATAGGGAGCTATTCCAGGTCCATGAAGAGGAAGATGAATCACCACAGGTGGACTCATTTTCTCCCGCTATTTGTCCCTCGTTTAATTTTAGAGAATATAATGAGAGAGAGAGAGAGAGAGAGAGAGAGAGAGAGAGAGAGAGAGAGAGAGAAACTGCACCTGCTACAACGCTCTTAAAACAGAGGAGAGAAATACTCAGAGCGTGCATCCAAACAATTAAGAATCCAAGATTATGGCGGGAGAGAAAGTGGCCAGAAAAACAACAAACAGAGAAAGACAGAGAGAAAGACAGAGAGAAAGACAGAGAGAAAGACAGGGAGAAAGAGAGAGAGAAAGACAGGGAGAAAGACGGAGAGAAAGACAGGGAGAAAGACGGAGAAAGACAGGGAGAAAGACAGGGAGAAAGACAGGGAGAAAGAGAGAGAAAGACAGGGAGAAAGACAGAGAGAAAGACAGGGAGAAAGACAGGGAGAAAGAGAGAGAGAAAGACAGGGAGAAAGACGGAGAGAAAGACAGGGAGAAAGACGGAGAAAGACAGGGAGAAAGACAGAGAGAAAGACAGGGAGAAAGACAGGGAGAAAGACAGGGAGAAAGAGAGAGAAAGACAGGGAGAAAGACAGGGAGAAAGACAGAGAGAAAGACAGAGAGAAAGACATGGAGAAAAAGACAGAGAGAAAGAGAGAAAGACAGAGAGAAAGACGGAGAAAGACAGAGAGAAAGACAGGGAGAAAGACAGAGAGAAAGACATGGAGAAAAAGAGAGAAAGACAGAGAGAAAGACAGGGAGAAAGACAGAGAGAAAGACAGGGAGAAAAAGAGAAAAAGAGAAAAAGAGAGAAAGATAGGAAGAAACAGAGAAAAAGGCAGAGAAAAAGACAGAGAGAAAGACAAAGATAAAGCATGTAAAATGCATGTAGGGCAGAACTCGTCCAATACCCTTTACTGATTAAAATCCAAAAGAGAGCCATCAAATTCTATAAACATCAAGCGACCCTCACTCATACCATCTCAAAGCCCTTCAGTCCCAAGAGTTGAACAAAGATAAGAGTCCCCTCTGCCAGCTGATCCTCAACCTCTGCCCATAAACCCCAGGGCTTCAGGACCAACATCAATCAACCTGGCCCAACCAAATAATCTTAAAACAAAAAGAAGACTATATCAAACATTGGAATCAAACCACCAAATCACAAAGTAAATTGGAATTCTATTTGACTCTAAATAGAGAATACACTGTAGCAGAATACCTGACTACCGTGACTGATATTAAACGGCGAAAAATGTTGACCAGGTACAGACTGAGTGGACATAGCCAGGCCATACATGCAAAACTGGCTACCAAGAGAGGCCAGGTTGTGCTCTTTTTGTCCTCAGGGAGATGTCGAGACTGAATCTCATTTCTTATTATACTGTGAGAAGTATAAACATCTGAGAGAGATCTTATTTGACAAAGTAAAAAACATATCCTGAGTTCGTTCATCTCCCTGAATCTCAGAAACTAGTATATGTGGAGAGAAAAGTCAATGTGCAATATTAGCTGCAAAATATGTTGATAGTTGCCATACATTAAGATAAACTAATTCCTGAAATGAATGAAAGTGTAAGCTATATGTATCTGTATACTGTAGAAATGGGTGAGTATGTGTATGTATGTATTTATACAACCTACATGCATACACATAATCATCTATTATTATTATTATTATTATATCAGCTCCCCATGTCAGTCCTTATAGGTAATTGTTGCCAAATGGTTTTGAATTGTATTGTCAATATTTTTGTATAATATTATTGTTTCATGAACTAATCATTTTGTTCAATGCTTTAGCAAAATAGATGTTTATATGTCATGCTAATAAAGCTTATTTGAATTTGAGAAAGACAGAGAAAGACAGAGAGAAAGAGAGAGAAACAGAGAGAAAGACAGGGAGAAAGAGAGAGAAAGACAGAGAGAAAGACAGAGAGAAACAGAGAAAGACAGAGAAAGACAGAGAGAAAGACATGGAGAAAGACATGGAGAAAGACAGAGAAAGACAGAGAGAAAGACAGAGAGAAAGACAGGGAGAAAGACAGAGAGAAAGACAGAGAGAAAGAGAGAGAAAAACGAAGAGAAAGAGAGAGAAACAGAAAAAGACAGAGAGAAAGACGGAGAGAAAGACAGGGAGATAAAGGCAGAGAGAGAACGACAGAGAGAGAAAGTAAGACTGAGGGAGAAAGACAGAGAGAGAAAGGAAGACAGAGAGAGAAAGACAGAGAGAGAAAGAAAGGGAGAAAGAGGGAAATTCTGAAATGACCCATGAAGAATGAGTATGTGGTCCGATGACGAACCCTGACATCTGAACCTCAACCCCCCCTAACACACACACACACACAATCACGCACACGCACACACACACACACACACACACACACACCCACACACACAGGCATGCACCACTCACTCCTAGGGTTTGATCGTGGCCCTCGGGAGATGAACAGTGCCCCCAATAACTGCTGCTGTCCCTCACAGTAAATGAGTGACCATTTACCCGTAGCTGTTGTTGACCACGGTGGTTCAACTCTGGAGTGAGTGGCTGGGCCTGAGGAGAACAGACGCCTCTCACATCCCCTCAGTGTCCCTCTGCACTGCCTGCTGGCCATATCTCTCTCTCTCTCGCTCTCTCTCTCACACACACACACATACTGTACACACAGAGCTGCACACATGGCCAAACACACACACACACAATAACACCATTTTATAATCTAGCAGATAACATTGTGCCCTGTAACCCTGCACACGGTCACTCACATACTCAACTGAAGAGACGGTAGTATATACGCACACACACACAAACACACACACACACACTCACACACACGCACGATTGTTAACTAAATGCCGTTTTATTTCTCCATCTGTTCTGGCACAGTATTTCAGAGGAGCTGAAGGACCTGTTCTTCGCTGTGTTGTCGTCAATGAAGAGTTGTATGTTTCTGCTCCATCCCTGCTTAGTCTGTCCGCTACTTGAGTTAGATCCTGAAGAGACAATTTTTGTACTCCATTACTGCTGATAAATTGGATTTAGACCAGATGACTGGCGTGAATGAGGAACTAAATACTCAGCTTGACACATCCCTCTGGCAAGCGGAGGAGTACGTCGGCTCGGTCGGCGCTATGCAAGAAGTCATTACCAGAGCCAGTCCAAGGCCTCATCTTCTCCGCCCGCCACACGGCGCATGCACACACACACGCATGCACACACACACACTCTCCCATCACGCCTCGCCTGACACAACCCATGTTCCTTCATCCCTCACTGTGTCCATACTCTGCTGTTCAGCACACTACAGTACAGTATGTGTTGTTCATATCAACCTTCATGTCAGCGTCACGCTGGATAGAGCAGGCGGGCGGAGACGTCGGTGTACGTCAGAGGCCTTCTAGTTTGTACACAGACACACATAATAACCTAAGACGTTCACAGGATGGTGACACTTCTCATGTACAGCAATGATGGTCTCTTAGAGCTAAACTGCACCACTGGACCTAACTTAGACACACAGAAGATGGTGAAGACACGTGAGATCTGCTTTGCCAGTACAGCCATGTGATCACAAGTCTCACTCCTGGGAGGCTAGAAGTTTAAAACTTAGTTTTAACTTTTTTTTTATATGTGTGGCAATGACCTGGTGACAAAGGATTAACTTGTTATGCCAACTGTTGGGCTTGTTTGCTGTTTTTATAGCTCCAGTCATCTGGCCTCCATTCAAGGCTCCTGAGGGGAAGCTTGGTCAGAAAAGGTATTGCATAGGCGTAGTTTTAGGTATCGACGCTATGGACATGTCCATACCAAAGCCACGGAAACACGAATTGTCCCTACCAAAAATAGTGAGTGAGAACTGTAGTTTTTATTTACCATTCACAACTTGCGAAAGCAAGACGGTTGGGAATTAAGGCCTGGTTGACAGCTGCGTTCAGCAAGCTATCCTATCAACAACGTACAGTAGCCTACTTTTCCCCACTCCCTCCCTCGCCTCTGTGACCCAGCGAGTGCCTGCCTTGCGAGCTCAGAGCACAGCTCGGAGCACATCGAGCATCGACTGTCGGCAACAGCGGGAATTTTGATTAGGCAGCAAGTAAGATTGAAGTTATTGAACAATAGGGAATACAATATGTTGACCGACAATTATTTTTCTGTACAGAGCTGTATCAATGATGATAGTTTAGTTTGCGTCCTACTAAATGCCTATGTAAACTGTAATGTTAGTGCTAGCTGGTGGTGCAGTTAGTCAGAGCTAGCTACTGTAGGCAACAACTCGCCATTCCAAAATACTGCCATTCCGAAATACCGCCATTCCGAAATACCGCCATTCCGACAAAATCGTCGGAATGGAGATATACCTAGCCATTCCGAAGGTTCGTTATTCCGTTTGGAATGGCGGCCCTCATATCCTTTCGGAATGGCGACACCTTTCTGAGCATTGAAAAGGTCCGCCACTCCGAATGAATGGAAGTCAATGATCGGAATGGCGGTATTTCGGAATGGTGAGCCGACCCCCTATTAGCTATAACGTTAGGTCTCGTAACGTTTGCTGAGGCAGAGATAAGGTGCTGTAATGTTGTCATAACAGTTGTCTTTAGCTAGTAATAAAACAGTTTTGGTATAACCGTTGCAAACTCCTAGGTTTGAGCAATGACTGCTAGGTTCACTCGCCCACTGAATTGCATAGTAGGCTAAACAAACCAGACGTAGATGTCTGGTTTGTTTATGCAATTCAGTTCAATAGTCCAAGTCCAGCGTAATTATGTTCATATTTCATATGCTACACAGAATAGGCTGTAGGCTACACGGAAAAGGGTGTTTCATGTCTGCAAGTATATTGTCAATCATTTCCCTTTTATGATAGATGGTGAGTGGAGGGCAAAATGCCACCAGAAAAAAAGAAGACAAAAATGGACATTCAAACTTTTTTTGGGTCAAAGCAGCAGAAAGGCAGGATCAGGAGAGGCAGGAGATGCATCAGGGTTACAGGTGAGATTATAGTCTGACTCAACAGATGTAGGTTTTGTGGATAAACCTTGTCATTCGTTGTCACATTGCCCAATCAGTGGCGACAGAAATTAATCTGATTCGGCCACCACCCAGATTCAATCCAGACTACGTGAAACAACAAGAACCCAGTGTGTCCCAACCAAAGCTCAAATCAAACCTACGCCCCTGATTGTACTTGATTTTCAATGGGCAATATTGTCATATTTTTATATTATACTGCTGTTTAAGAGTGTTAGCCTTAAAGCAAATTAAATTGTTATTTCAATGTGTATCTTACCACAGGGAGAGGTGTGCTGTTTTCCCCACCATCACCTTGTGAATTACCTAGTTTGGACTTTATTATTTGTTTTATGTGGCCCCCGTGTAATACTGAAGGAGGGACAGGCGTATGGGTCCCAGTAAAGGCCATTATTTGATATGGGTCTTTGTATAGTTTTAAGGCATATTTAATGATACAACTTACACTTGAACATTAGATCATTTTGTTTTGTGCCGTGGCAACAGTTTTGTTTGTTTTCTTTGTTCGCTGTGGATTTGCTGTGTGGGTTATAAGCCCCCTAGTAGGCCCTTAAAGCCTAATTTATACTTTGTGAGCCGTGAGCCACATTTTTTGGTTCATGGCTCACGGCTCATAGCTCTGCAGAGAAAGGGCAGGGCTGGGATCAGCGCTGATGCATGACCAATCCCCAACCCTCTGTTCCTGACCAGTCCACGGCATCATGATAGCTACAGTATGTCTCTTCCCACAGAAGAACACGCCCGGCTGCACACACACAAGCACACACAGCACCCGTGAACATCTCACCCCCCCAGTGTTGATTTTATCGGTATCGCTGAGCGCGAGTCTGAAATGGAAAAAGAAAAACGTTCCCACTGTGAAAAGGCAGTGATTTATTAATAAAGCTTAGCTTTTGTGAATTTTTAGATGGGTTCAGAGACACCTTCAAAAGTTGAACTGATATTAATGCATTGGGCATGTATGTGATGTAAATGTTCCCTTGGGCATGACGCTGGCATCTTTCTAGGTTTTGATACAAATGTGATTTCACATATGAGTATGATGGTAGGACGGCTTGGTGGGTATGGTGGCTGACAAGGCTGTTGTCTCCTTGGTCTGTGAGAGAAGAACCATCACTCAACACTAGTGGGGGCTTTGATCTCTTGGTGTCCTAATTGTGCTCTGTGTGTGCGCGTGTGTGTGCGCATGTGTGTGCTCTGTGTGTGTGCATGTGTGTGCTCTGTGTATGCTCCGTGTGTGTGCTCTGTGTGTGCTCTGTGTGTGCTCTGTGTGTGCGCATGTGTGTGCTCTGTGTGTGCGCATGTGTGTGCTCTGTGTGTGCTCTGTGTGTGCTCCGTGTGTGTGCTCTGTGTGTGCTCTGTGTGTGCTCTGTGTGTGCTCTGTGTGTGCGTGTGTGTGTGCTCTGTGTGTGCTCCGTGTGTGTGCTCTGTGTGTGCTCTGTGTGTGCTCCGTGTGTGCTCTGTGTGTGCTCTGTGTGTGCTCGTGTGTGTGCTCTGTGTGTGCTCTGTGTGTGCTCTGTGTGTGCTCCGTGTGTGCTCCGTGTGTGTGCTCTGTGTGTGCTCTGTGTGTGCTCTGTGTGTGCTCCGTGTGTGTGCTCTGTGTGTGCTCTGTGTGTGCTCTGTGTGTGCTCTGTGTGTGCTCTGTGTGTGCGTGTGTGTGTGTTTACAGTACCGTATATTCAACTCATGCTAAGTGGTGCAAGAATATAACAGGGAAACCGAGCTTCAAACCTCATGGCAACTATTTATTGTGCTTCATTTATGCTCCAATCTTTTGTGCGAGGAATGACATGACACCTTTTCATCCATGAGCTTAATAAAACAAATGTGAAAAAAGGATTAGATCAACATCTTCAATTTAACAAAGCAAGCTAGTGTGGAGGAAAGCTCTTTGATTATTTAAATTAATTCACGGGACTGAATAGGGATCTGGTCTGGACTCTCACATTTGGTTATTATCTGCAATTAAAGCTGATAAAGTCAGATTTTCGTAAGATTTTAAACATTTAAATATAGCGGTATTGCTATGACAAATGTTAAAGTGATTGAGCTTCTCTGATGAAAACCAGGTCTTTGTAGACCTCCGTTTGGTTCTGCTTCTGCAATTATACAGTAATAATGATTATAACTGAGTACAACTTGGAGCTGAAGGTGCCTCCTCCCATAGAGGTGTGGCCACATCAAAGCGCTCACGCAAGCCGAGATCAAACCAGCAACACGGGGCATTCTTCTATGGCCTTCTGGGAGTGTGGTGTACACAAAACCCACATTGCTAGCTCATAGCACAGAGGTTACATACGCCTACCTACGATGAACCTTTCCACACAATTGAACATTTTTAGCTCAGATTTTCAAACAACACTTCATCATCATACTGTATGTGTTCATTAATGATAATAAGCACTTGAGCATTTGCCAAAGAGCTAATAATTAAAGAACAACTCATTCTGCTGTTTTCAATCACACATCATAGACTGCACTATGACTACATGGTCGGCTGACTGCCTTTGATTAAGGCCTAATGGAAATGAATCTCACCATGCTATTCAAATGCTAATTGTGTAATTACTTATGATCTAGACATGCCTCACACACACAATAATGTATGCATGCAGGAATGCACACAGGCACACACGCTCGCACTCACTGAGTATGCGTGCCTGCGTGCACTTAATTAGTTTGTATAAATTATAATGATCGAAACTGAAACTGAAACTGATCTAAAGTGAAATGGAGTATATTTTTCCCTAGAGTCATGCTTTTTTATTTATTAAATAACTATTAAAATGTATGTCAGATACTGAAGTCATGACTCTAGGGGAAAATATACTCAATTTCAGTTTAGATCATCACATTTTATACAAACCAATTTTATACAAACCAGATTAGGAATAAGAAACTGTCACACATGTTTGTACAGTATGTTATACTATCACACCCATGCTGGCTCTGTGGCTAAGATAAAATATCCATGGCATACAGTATATTCAAAATAAATGGTAGCATTTATTGTAATATTGTATAATAATATATTCATCATACTTACTTTGATAATCAAAGTAAAATATTGTACAGCAAAATAGAAATGGGCTACACTGAGCATACAGTGTGTTAAAATGTGAGTGTGTGTAAGAAAGAAATAGTCAGTATTTTATAATACAGGGCTCATCTGCAACTTGGTCTCAGGATTACTTCCTGTCTTAAAGGTTCCTAGGGAGAGACCACATCCGTGGGATGAAACACCATGTTCTTGCTCGGTTCCCAGCGGTTGACATCAAGGTTGGGTTTATGCTGGCTCATTAAACCCCTGATCCCAGACTCTAGCCTGGCAGAGCTGTCATCCACGGCACCCCAGCACACATTTTACATGCGCTGCCGATTAGTTTCTGTCTGTTGCTCAGGGTGAAATGTGTAATCTTATATCTGAGAGCAGGAGAATGAGGAAATGCCTGTCATTAAAGTCTAACCTTCTAAAAATGGATTTGCAAGCGTGACGAGATCAGAGACAGATTTGATGCTAAGGATGTACGTGCCAGCCAGGGCGAGGAGGAACAGAGATAAGACCAATAGTGATAGTGAATTGGCAGAGAGCAAGGTAGATACAGTAGCTATGGTCATTTGTTTACATATCACTCCGGCTTGTTTGACAGGAAAAATAATGTGCCTATCTTGGGATTAGGTGCTGCAGTCAAAAACGGTAGCCTTCTATTTCCAGAACTGAACAGATTTTACAGTACAGAATTACAGGGTTTTATCTGAGTGTGACAGATCCAGGTCACATGACAATGTTGATAGCTATCTCATACACAGCTCTTCAAAGGAGAATGTTTAGGGCAGAGAGAATGTCCGCACTCTAATTTTAAGTTTAATAAATGGGGAACAATGTTTCGGTACAAATGGACTTCTTCAGGTGAAACGATCTCGGTCACAAGCTGTTGTTTTTTTGTCGAACACCTGTTGCACTTAGTTTGATGTGCGCGCGTTCCTCTGCAGCTACTAAGGAGAAGTTTTACCATCAAGACTAGTTCAAATGCCAGCGTTATCTTGTGCACTGTAAAGATAGGCTATTCCATTATAGCTGCTCTTCAGAGCCACTGAGGAAGATTCAGATCAGGCAGACTGTGTGGGAGGAGCAGGCTGACTGAGCCCCCCCGGCTGACACTGACAGACTGGGCCAGGACGACCGCCACACTGGGTAGGCGGAATCACAGACAGGAGCAAGAGGTGCCCCACTCAACTGCCAGAACCATTTTTCACACACACACACACACACACACACACACACACACACACACACACACACACACCCACACACACTGAGAAAGAGCAGCTAGAACGCATACACACCGTCATGTCTTGCACACAGACAAACCCGGCAAAACCCGGATGACTATTGCAGGGTGACTGACGCATATTGGCAAGGCCCGCCCCCCTGGCAAGGCAGAGACTGGGAGTGTTTAAAAAGGTTAATGTACATACAGTCAGGCAGGCCGGCAGGACAGCCCACTCATGAGGACCCAATGACAGGCGCTCGTTTAGCCACTGCCTACTCTCCCTTACAGTGCCTCCCTGATCAAAATGGACGCCATCTGTCTGGCGGGGACACGGAGATGGCAGCAGAGCAGGTGATTGGCTGATGCAAATGTCTGACAGAGAAAGGCATTCTGAGGTAAGGTGGCAGGCACCTAGCATTTCGCCAGAAGCGGCAGGGTAAATGATGATCGATGGCAGTCATCGTGTAGGGAAAGGGCTTGATCAGCCAAATCCCTCCCCCCCCCCACCCCAGCCAATGACCAGCTTCCTCGCCTGTTCTGTCTGCCTTGCCCGGGCGGGCATCCATACATGGAAATCCCAAATCCAATCTCCTGCTCCACAGACACAAAAACACGCTAGGGGAATGGAATACACACACCAGGACAACCACTGATTCACAATGAGGAAGAGGATGCTGCGAACAAGATATCAGTTGGCCATATTTATCACTTCCCCTCATTTTTCCATTCACTTTAAACTTCACTTTGAATGTCTAAAAGCAATACGGTTGGGTCGCCACCTTGCTTTGAACGACCTGCTTGTAATCGTCCATGTAGTGAGGATACAGCTTACATGGAGGCCAGTGATTCTGAGGTCTACCGCTCTGCACCCATTCTCACCGTCGGCTGTGCGGCTGTGTTCACGGGTGTCTGGGACACCTTATGAGAGCTCGTATTCTCCAACCGACATCACTAGCATTAGTATGTGACGGTGAGACAGACAGACAGAGAGGTGAGAGAGAGAAAGAGAGAGACAGAGAGAAGGGGAGACAGAGAGAGAAGGTGTGAGAGAAAGAGAGAGACAGACAGAGAGATGGGGGGAGAGAGAACAGAGAGAGAGAGAGAGAGACAGAGATAGAAGGGAACAGAGAAATAGAGAGAGAAAGAGACAGAGAGAGAATGGGACAGAGAGAGAAGGGAACAGAGGGAGAGAGAGAGAGAGAGTCTAAAGACGATTGTAGGGCCAGACAAATGGTTGCCAGGGCTGCTTGGCGCTGTTCCGCGCTGCTCCGGACTCAAGGGAAGGCTTTGCTGTGTCTTTTTCCATCTGTCAAGCTGCTAAAACCAGACAGCATGTGATGCAGTTATAGATTTGCATATCTGTTATATGAACAATGGCACAATAGGCTATGTTGCTAACCAGCTAAGTTTGCCAACTACAGTATTTGCCACCACTGTGTGTGTGTGTGTGTGTGTGTGTGTGTGTGTGTGTGTGTGTGTGTGCGTGTGTGTGTGTGTGTGTGTGGTAGAATAACAAGTGTTTCTATATTTCTGGTAACATCGCTGCAGAATGTTCCAGAACAGTTCAGCGATCACTGTTTGTCTAGTATTATCAGAATAAACCAACTCAAATGCTGTCTTATATAGCCTAACACAATGCAAGATCACACCAGATGTCACCAGCTAGCCATGAATTATTCTGCTTGTTTGCTGTGCAAAATATCAACTTATCAGTTGTCAAAATGAAATGCCAACAAACTAGACTGCACTCAGGTGAGGTGCCAACTTGCGCCTTAGTGACAGGACACTTTTGTTTTTGCTTTGTTTCAGGAAGTGAATTTCACTACATTCACTCCATTGACATTTCAGAAAATCCTAATGAGTTTTTAACCTGGAACCAAGCTGGACCATATCTGTGTGAAATCCTTTTTGAGGACAAGAAAAAAATTACTTTTTAAAAATGGGCGTGACAAATCATGCAATGGAGAGAGTGAAATAATGCAACGTAGATAGGTAGTTGTTGCTGTGATCTGGGTGTCGGTCGGAAGTATTAATAATTCCTATACACTTAAGGAAAATAGAAAAATAATTTGTGGATCTGCCCTGTAATTCAGTTCCACTCCAAAATCTAATGAGGTCCAGGTTACCTTGGGTGGAATGTACCAAGTATGAACATCATAGGGCTATTTGTTTTTGAGATATGGTGCAAACAAAGCCCATCCAGCCACCCACCAATACATACACACACACACACACAGCAGTGAACACCCTGCTTGGGCACCTTACGGAGGCTCAAGTACTGTAACTAGTTATACTGTTGAGGAAATGGCTATTTTCAGAGAAATGTATTGGTTTAATCCGATCCTGTTAGCTGTTTCTAATTATGATGATTGACCCCTGAGTATATGGGCTAATAATAGTTTGAGATCAGGACACATCACTTTCCCACTCCGAAAGCTTAGCTTCAGTTAAGATAGGATTCATTCATAAACAATGGTTATGGTTAGTATCTTGTGACAGGCTGTCGACACATGCGACAGCCCTGAAAATGACGTTGAAGGGCATTCCAAACTAGCGTTATTTTCACACCCTACTCCCTATGCCCTTCACAGTGCTCACTACGAAGGTATGACACTCCGTAGTGTGTAGGGCGTAGGGATGAGCCTTTCGGTTCGAAATACAGCCATGTGAGTGAAACACCACTGGAATCGCTCCGCCCCATGCTCAAAACCGTCCGGCTCTGCCGTGGAAAAGCCCCTGAAGAGAGTGGCACATTACTCCGGTGTTGGATAGCACCTCTGAGGCAGGATGAAGAGCTTTCATCACCTAAGTCTCATTTAGATCGCATTTATTGATTGGCGCCTCAAGTGGTGCTCAGGCTAATTCCAGGCATCTCCCCAAAACAGGGTGGATGCTGGAGCACATCCTCGACTGCATGGCTCTCGACTAAATAATCAGACAGAGGACAATGGCCTTTCAGGATTACAAAAGCCTCCATCATCATTGTGGGTCGAGACAATAACGTGTCAGCCGGTTGATCAGAAGTGATTAATGTATTTATGATGGTGCACACAAAAGTACAGCATAGATTGACATTGAGTTGAAGTGCAATTTATCTAAAATTGATTGATATACCGAGCTGAGGACCAAAGACTTGCTGTTCTCTGTTGCAGCCATGCAAATAAATGAATTAATAGACCTAGAGGAGGAATACATGTGTCACGTTCTTTAAATCCTGCAGATGTTTGAGGTGTACTGTATGATGACAGGACACCACTATCACACCTCTCTCTGTGAGAGCATGACTGGAGATGAGACATTTCCTATCTGTATAAGGCAGCCAGGGGCAGATTGCTACAGCATACACAGCTGCCACTGTCACACGCTGTCTCCCTGAGACCCCCAGGCTCACACACACACACACGCACGCACACACATGTACACGCGCCTGCACACACACACACAAATGCACATGCAGTACGTACATGCAGAACACACACACACACACATACACACACACAAACGCATATTGTGTCACTCTCAGCGTCACAGTGTCAGGGAAGGGAACATGGCCTGTCAGAAATTCATATTTCCGGAGTGGAAACATACACTCCCCACATCTAATGAGGCCTGCAGAGAAATTTCCATCTTCCTCCCACTTCCCTCCCTCCTCACACTCCTCCACCGTCCTTCTCCCAGGCCCTCATCCCCCTCTTCCCCCCCCCCCCCTCCTTCTCCCATGCCCTCATCCCCCTCTTCCCCCCCCCCCCCTCCTCCACCCCCCCCTCACACTCCTCCACCGTCCTTCTCCCAGGCCCTCATCCCCCTCTTCACCCCCCCCCTCCTCCCCCCCCATCGTTGTAGTCTGCAACCAAACTCCTCCGGTGGAACAAACAGTCACAGCCCATGCGTGAGTAGCCCCCCCCCCCCCCCCCCCCCCTCCAGCCCAGCCTCTGTTTGGCTCCCGGCCGGCGTCTCTGATTTTCCGAAGAACTCTGAGAAACTGTGAGCTGGCGGCTCACTCTGCCCTCCCGTGTGAATCACAAGCATTCTAATTACCTCGCCGCGGCTCAGTCTCCGTACGGAGGCCCAGAAGTGACACACTGTGCGTGATTGTGGTGATAGGATGCGCACAGCGCGAATGCATTGCATGCCAGAGCACTCCGGCGAGCAACTGCTCACTTATATAAAATCATCTCTGTATGGGAGTGTTCCAACCGCTCATGCGTGAGCACATGTTAACATTGCTTTTCTGCAACTCCGCCCTTGCATTAGTGGGCATGTATGAAGGGATGAACATGACAGAGAGAGGGTACGGCATGACTAATGGTATTGGTAAGACTGAGAGTCATGAGACGAGTCATGCGACCGGTTTCTCAACAGTCGATACATCGTGGAGACTTATACTACGTCTGCGTTGAGGGTCTTCGATTTTGGAGATCGTACCTTCCCTCTGTTGAATATTGTTGATTTTCAGAGAAATGCCTTTTAATATGATCCTGTTAGCTATTTCCTAATTATGATGATTGACCTCTGAGTATAGCTGTCGGCTTGAGTTTTCGGTAAGAAGTGTCCCTCTTCCATAGACTTATGAGATAAAGACATCCCATGGCTGGTACACTCTGGGCCAAACACCATTGTTGTGGTTAGAGATAAAGGCCTGGGCACCGAGGAGGCATAGGTTAATGGGACAAAACAAGGCCACAGAAGAGACCAGAGAAACAGTCTTATCGGAGAAGAGACGAGGGAGGGGGGGACACACAAACCACATAAGAACGTTGCAACGAGACCAATGCTTGGATTTGGGTTCAGACAGCATACAGAGAGGTCAACTGTACATTAGGCATGCCATCGTCTTTTGTATGTAAAACCTTCTGGAATAAATCGCTTTTGCTGAGGCTCAAATCCCGTGTTGGATAGATTCATTTGGAATACACCTGAAAAGGAGACACTGGACTGTGTGGTATTGTGTGAGATTGGGGCCGTCTTTTATTGGAAACAAAAAACACAACGCAGAGCTGAATAAGGACAACGAGATTCATCACCTCTCTCCTGATCCAGAGCAGCACCAGAGCTACAGATGGATGTACTGCATGATTCATACAGCACTGCACCAGTGCACAGGGTGGTGTGCTGGAGCCAGGCCAGGCAGGTGGAGAGCACATGAAAATATGGGTAAAATATTGGGGCGGCTGTAGCTCAGTTGGTAGAGCGGGTCGTTCAATGATGGAAGGGTCAGCGGTTCGAATCCCGGCTCCGACTGTCCACATGTCGAAGTGTCCTTGAGCAAGACACCCCTAACCCCAAAATTGCTCCCAATGAGCAGGTTAGCACCTTGCATGGCAGCTGCCGCCATTGGTGTGTGAATGTCTGTGTGAATGGATGAATGAGAGGCCATTGTAAAGCGCTTTGAGTGCCGCTAAGGTGGAAAAGCGCCATATAAGTGCAGTCCATTTAAAATATGACACGTGTTTTCCAACAATGGTGTTAGAGTACTGAACCTATACACTTCTCTGCCCCTTGGATTCTGGACTGGGGGGGAACAGAGGGGGTACAGTGTCACGATGGCTTTCCAATCCCACGACGGCAAACATGGTGACGATGCAAGCGGCTGACTGACGCCTAGAACCGCGGCACTTCCTCCCGGTGTTCCCTCATCTCTCCGCATGAAACCATTTGGCTGGAAATGCACTGTGTACAGTAGTTTTTGCATTGACACATACAGTACAGACGAAGATCATCCATGGCGTGCACGACACGGGGTTCTTATAAATAATGCTGCCTCTAAATATCTACCACCAGTTTTGCTAAATTGCCCGTGAACCAAATGTGGTTTTACATACTGTTTTGGCAGCCCTGCAGAAAGCTCTACAGCCAAATGTTGACGTATAGTTTGTTGGTAAAACAATGGGAGGGAGGGGAGGAGGCGGACGCCACAGACAGATGGGCAGGACAGCTAATGACCAGACAGAGAGGAAGAGGAGGAGTCCTCTGGGTCATTAGGCCACACAGTCAGACACACAGAGACACCACCTCATCCCTCATCCTATCACACTCCGGGCCAATCAGGGCCAGGCCTGGGACAGAGCAGGAAGCCACAAAATACAGCACGCTCAGTCAACTTGGCACGGACCTGAGATACTGTGGCAAATGAAGATATATCACATGTAACAGTTTTCAGAGCGGTCTACCCTGCAGTAACGAGTAGCACACATCCAGCGACACACACACAGTATTGTGACCATGCATAAAATATGTATGGTATGTTGACTGACACTCTCAAGATACACTATCTATTTTGACATGCATAAAATAAGCATGGCACGTCAACTGACACTGTCCAGATACCATATCTACTATTTAAGTGTCTAACCTCTTATCCGGAATGTACTGTACAGTGCATCTTGTTTACTGGTGCTATGATGACACCCCCCCGCCCCGCCCCCAACCTCTTCCTATATTAACATCTCTCCACATGGCTGATAAAGAGGTGATGAGATGATGTTATGCTGTCTCAGCAAAGCAGAACAGATACAGCCAGACAGAGTATCAGACATGATGAATGGAGTTTGAGCCCCTGCCAATGAGTACACAGCAAGATGAGTTCGACATTTATTTTTTTATCCATACGTTATGATGAGCGGAAATTTATTTAAGAGAGTATTGGTACTGTATGTAGTACTGGTATTTTCTAAAGGTATATCCATTTCCTTTTGAAACCACCAGTGAAATTATGGTACAATTATGGTACAATGGCCATCACTGCCAACACATGGCACCATTGCACCATCACAATACTGTCTTCAATGCAATAAATAATGCACATTGTGCACAACCATGAATTAATTAATGAGACAGATAGTACAGTAATGCAGATGCAATGCGCAGCCATTCCCTGGCTGTGTGTGTGTGTGTGTGTGTGGGAGGAGGGGGGGGGGATCATGAAGACCCAGACAGGCACTGGAAAGCAGAGCTACACAAACATGCTAATACATACTGTATTTCAGCAGTTACAACAGGAAGAATGAGCAAGGGACGATCAATACAGACATGAGGAATAACCCACAAGTGTTTATCAATTGTCCCGTCTCTGTGTATTTCAACTAGTATGGTCAAGGCAAGAGAGTTTGGATGACAAAGACAACGGAGGTCAAAACACAGCAGCAGTTCTGTCATTTCATTGGCTGTCTGTCCTTGCCCCCACTCCCTGCAGAGAATGACCTTTCTTATTATTTATATCTATTCAGGATCATTCTCAAACTTTAAAGTATGCAAAAATTCACACAGTAGTGACCATTAAGACAACATTTAAGACAATCAGTTGTGACTGTCACCCAGAAAATTTGGCGCTGCCGCAAAGCGAGTCCTCCGCAAACAAAACGCCAAACGGGCGCCGTATTCGTCCCGTGTAGTGGTTCTAAATGACGCTGGAGAGAACCAGCGCTGCATTACAATACCCTGCCTGTATCTCTTTACTTCATTACCATAAGCAAGCTATTTCAGTTCAGCCAAACTTTAAAACAGTCGACAGAGGGCACAGGTGTCATCCCAGCTGTATCAAACAGTGTTACGGATTTGCATTTTTGCAAGTTTCCATTCCCTAAGGTTCTACTCTGTACAGTAGGCTACCGTACCCTTGAGGATGTCACAATGTTCTGTATATTGCATGACAACACTGATATTAAAACTGGTGCAGGGACACATCTTGATCCTAAAATAAAGTTGGGCCGTCCTCTTCCCCGTTTGTCAAGAGTCTGTTATAAACTGCGCCTGTTCTGTCTGACACAATTATCTGACTTCAGAGAGAGGATAAGACAATCCCCATCAAAATGTATGTAGTGAGAACGCAGCCTGTGATAGGGAATGTCTGCTCGGTAAATACCGATACTCTGGCAATCTGTGCTGAATAGGGCTAGAGCGAATACTGAGCAGTAGAAATCTCCATTTGTGATATAATCTCTGTGTACCTATGTTATTAGAGAAGCTCAAATGAAAGTAATCATTCTGTATTTCTTAGCAAATAAGTCACTGAATGAGTGAAGCAGAAACCAATAGGACTGTTTCAAAGCTCTGAAATACAAACCAGTAACACAACGCTGACTATCGTGACTAAGCAGAAAGTAAAAGTATTCTGATCTACTTAACATCTTCTCTACATTTATTCCAAGAGCCGTCCGTGGGACCACCTACAAGATGACTTCAGATGAATCAGCGATTCTGCGTGCTGAGAGAAAAGAAAATGTATGAAGCTCTTATAAAGTGCCAATTCAACCTCTATCCTTCCCTTCCCCCCGCTGGCAATAAAAAGCAGTGTAATAGGATTCCTAAGCTTTTCCAGTGCCTGCTTCCACTATCACACAGACATTTAAGTGCACTAATCCATGACAAATTGTCTCATCTGATCCATGACAAATCGTCTGAGGGGAGGAGTTTGGGGGAGGTGGGGGGATGGAGGGATGGATGGAGAGAGGGAGGTGAAAGAGAGGCTGGTGGAAGGAGAGAGTGGTGTTCTGCACAGGAATGATCAGTCAGTTATAGCCTGGCTTTAAGAGGTTGATTTCATTACCTCGAAGGGCATGCGCTGTGATAGTGAGTGAGAGCCCTCGCCAATGAACCCTCTACTAACACCTTAAGTTTTCACAGCAATTATAACCCAATGTGAGACCAGATTAAAGGCTTCGGGGTTCTAAGATAGAAGATGACTATTACAGCCAGCATGCCGGGAAATAAGGTTTAATTATATTTATATCGCTTATGTTGATTCCAATCGCCAATTACAACCAACCACTAAAGAAGTGCATTTGTTTGATATGAAGGGGATACAGAAATACAGTTTTTAGCCAATGAGAAATGTACTCATGTGCCATGCCTTCTGCTATCTCAGTGAGAAAGCCATTCCAATGTTCTGGATTTCGTGCCCCGTCGGTATGATGGGTGATCATAGACTGTGTGTGTGTGTGTGTGTGTGTGTGTGTGTGTGTGTGTGTGTGTGTGTGTGTGTGTGTGTGTGTGTGTGTGTGTGTATGTGTGTGTGTGTGTGTGTGTGTGTGTGTGTGTGTGTCTGTGTGTGTGTGCGTGTGAGTGTGCGCGTGCATATGTGTGTGTGTGTGTGTGTGTGTGTGTGTCTGTGTGTGTGTGTGTGTGCATGTGTGTGTGTATACGTGCGTGCGTGTGTGTTTGAGGAGGTATTTCCACTTGAAAAGTCCTTGAGTCATCTCTGCCAAGCTGATCAAACATTTTTATCCACTTTGCAGAAATTGGATTAAGTGGCTGTCCATTGAAGTGAGAACAATTTAATTGAATGCCGTTTCCACCATCAATTCTCACACCAATTAGTCCTCCCAATTAAAAGTGGGTGTGAAATCAGATTAATAGTCAAACAAAAGCACAAAAAGATGATGTTATTTTCCAGTTTGCCGTTCTATTCATTGACATTAAGCAGCTTGCCCCTCAGCAGTATGCAAACATAGCATGTAAACGACAACTGCAAAAGCAAACCAGTCATACAGATTACATTTATGTTGAGAGTAGCTGAATTCTGTTTGAACACTGTAATACTCAAGTGCATGTCCTTAACATGCGATATACTGTACCAGAGAACTGTGAAGGGGAACTAGCATAAAAAAGCTGTGAAAATTAGACAGAGAAAACCAACTATACTGCATAAATGAAAACACTGCCAGAAAAGGGCATCTATCTTCTACAGCGGTCATCATGCTGATGGACAGATCAACTCACAGAGCATTCCAATGTATAATGGTAGCCTTTATGGCACATGAGGCCCAACTGCCAAACAAACATCACCCCCACCCCCCAATACCTTTCTCATGTCTGTTGAGGTATTCTCATATCATTTAGCACTATTAGTCACTTTCAACTGCATTGCTGTGTAGTTATTTCTGTGTCACTGATAATCATAGTAATTATATGTTTTTCTTCTGCCTCAAGAGCTTTACCCAAATGAGGGAGTCCTGCGTCTCATGGCACACTGCACATTAAGCTCATTAAAACGCCTTCCAATCATCTGTGATTAGGTTAGTCATTGCAAGCTATTTAATCGATGGTTTAAATCATTATAACAAGGCTGCATGGATTAGAAAGGCTTGCTACCATAAACGAACCACAACCCCTCCATCTTGAACTTTACATAATCTGTGCTTAATATCATCTAGAAATCATTAGACTGTCATCTGTCCTTGCTTATAAACCGCTAACTTTAGCCTTATGTCTGCTGCCTGTGACTATGAAGAGAACATCTGACTCATCGAGTCACGGTCACCAAAGTGGATTAATAGAGAGTCAGAGACACACAACATTGACACACTGCAGCAAATCCTACTCCAGCTGCCCCTAGAAAGTATGTACTTTGCCTGCAGAATGCATCCAATTGGGACATACTACCTTATCATAACATTGCACCTTGAAATTTGACCGCACCCGTCGCTGTCCATTTAGCGACATTCATCCACAGCTGGAATTCATCAAAACGTCTGTCACAGTGTGACTCTCACATGTGACATAATTTCCGCTGCGCACTGGATTGTGGGTCAGAATAGCCAGAAATTGTGCTGGCTTGCATATTGCAAAATACGACCGGATGTAGTAGGACATCCTGGTATTTTTTGTGTTCTGCATGTGGCATACTATGTATTGGGACATACTACATCCGTTTTTGGCATACTACTGTATATAGTATGGAAATATGCGATTCGGAACGCAGCCCTGTCTTGTAATTTTGGCTGACAAGATTTTGGATTCACAAAATGGCAACTGAAGACCGCAAAATGGGAACCAACTGCCCTTCTAAACAGTTTAGTCAGAGTCATAAAACAAACAGCGAGTTGTTGCTTCCAGCTCCATGTGGCAGCCATTGCTACATGAGAACCATGACGAAGCATTATCTCAATGGAATGGAAACGAATAAATCTCGTGTTGCCGTTGAACATAAAACAGATCATTAAGAGAAAATATTAGACAGACACCTCGTTTTAAAAATACTCCAGTCAGAGGCCTGTAGATAACAGACCCTGTCACCAGGGAGGGTGCATTTTCGCACTGTAGCCTAGCTGAAGAATCACCTAGCGCAGAGCAATACAGCGCAGCCTGATTTCTCCAGGAGCAGGGTTAGGAGCAGGCGGTTCTGTGCGCTGGCAGGTGAGGAGGAGGGAGCATGGCTAGGCCTGTGTCATGTCACATTCAGCTCATCTGTCAATGTGGTGGATTATTTCTTGAGAGACCAGAATTGGCTGCCCCGAATAGGGGCACCATCAATCTTCTGGCGCGCGGGGGGACGCAGGAGAGCTCGCGGAGCAGGGACTCATGGGAGGGGAGAGCGGCTTCCTGAGCAGGTGACGGAGCAGTCAGGCGACTCGTTACTCAATCTAAGTCACAGCTGTGACCACCCGATTTGTCACTGAAATATTCCGATAAATATATAAATGCAAGCTGAAACCTTATATCTGGTCATATTTTACGGTATGCATGTACTGTACAGTGACTTTCTGTCAGCTCGCTATTGCAGAGGGGGATAAGACGATTTTTCAAACATTGTTAGATGCTCAAACAGGCTTGAGGATTACGTTTGTACCTACAGTACAGTAGCACAACATGACCTTCACTCCGTCTGCTTTCAGATCATATCCACAGCCCTTTGCCCCAGCATCCCTACCTGCTCAGCCTAGACGTGCTTTTTTCTTATTCACTTTCAAGGGACAGGGCTCCTCAGTGCATTCATACAGTACAAGGGCTGTCAATCAAATGGGAGTTAACCTCACCTACAAGAGACTCAAGCATAGGACATCGAATATGCACCTATTGACAAGCACTGTCCCTTCTTGTCCTTGCACGCTGTCTAATGCTGTCTCTATCAGTGTTATGCACCATTGACAAAAGCAAAATCCCTAGTACTGTACATGTACAGTATGTGTAAAAACTACCATGGTCAATAAACTGATTCTGAAGAATGCTAGATACGGTACCCAGCTAATCAGCAAGAGGTACCAGATCCACCTATCTGCTAATAGACACCTATCACACAACGCCTTCATTTTACAGGGGATAAGTGCAAGTTGTGGAATAATATTATGTTGTATCCACCATCCATGGGCACATAAAGAACAAGGCAATAATGCAAATAACACCAAGACTATGGTTGTTAGTTTTTTTGTATGGATTATCAAGGGTTTCAGCAAGCTATAAAATGCTATGAATTGTAACATGTTCTGACTGAGCTTTTTTTTTATTAGTGAAGGTTATTGTCAAACAAACCCTGTACAGTACTTCACACTACAGTATAAATGAAGACATCATTCTGATTATTATATTAACAGGGTATGACACATATAGCGACAGTACATCATGTATCACACTTTACCTTTGTCTGTTTTCCCTTTTAATTATAGCAGGCTATTAAATTGAATTTTGAGAGTGTCTGAAAACAACATAAACAACCAACGCATTTATCAATGTGAGATCTCCCTCCCCTACATACCTATTTATATCTGGATGTCTGCTCTCGTGAAACCAGAGAGCATCCTCAAATTATAAAATCAATTCTAATTCAAACGTTCATCATAGCATTTCAATTCCGAGAAAACAATTTGGTTAGATCGGCAAAGATCTCTCTGCAGCGTAATAAGATTGAGGCCGACTTCATCTCCTTCAGACACCAGAGGAGTAGAGATATCTAGGAGTAGAGATATCTAGGAGTAGAGATATCTAGGAGTAGAGATATCTGTACAGTTTTCAAGTTGCTCAACACCAGAGCCAAGAGTGTCATCCTTATCTTGTACAGTACCCAGTGGCATGGAGCCATTGGAGAGGTGGGTGAGATTATTAGGCGAGTGAACATCTACACATTCTACTACAATTGTAAACGAATGACGTTGTCAGCACCCATGATTACCATCATCTATCACGGGTTGCTGTTAGTACACATTTGGACTTAAGGGTATTCATGAATGGTGCTGCAGTGTTTGCTGATTATCGACTACATCTATCTTTACCTAATAAAAGATAGACTACATGTTTACCTAATAAAATGATTCATTAAAGCCATCAAACAGCATATTTGTTTCAGAACTACAGTCTATATTTATGAAAATAATTATTTGCTGAAACATTGCTTCAAATAAATATTGATCATGTTGATAAAGCCCCACAACATTAGACTTCCTGTTTCTTATGTTAAAATGTTAACATGTGGAGTGAATGTTTGTTCATTATTCTAATTCATATCACTTTCTCCCCAGAGGACCCATGAAAATGCCATAAAATAATGGCATCAGTAAAAAATAAAAAAATATGTGTGTGTGAGAGAGAGAGAGATGATCTCTCTGATTAGACATTTTACAAAACTAGAGCGTTTTTCTTTCTTCCTTTCTAGGGCATAATCTTCCTGACTTTCCTACAGTACAGTATGCAGTATGCCAGGTTTTCTCTTTGTTTTCTCCTGGACCTCTGTATTATTCAAACAACACTTACTGTAAGGCATGCACTTCCTTGTACATTAGTAGCACCAATACGTATTAGACCTCCCCAAAAAACCTGGAAGCAACTTTATTTTATTTTTTAGCATTCAGAGCTTTCTATTGCTAATCTGTCACCCTCTTGTTTCAATGAATGAGAGCAGAAGACAGTGAGAAGAGAGCTTTTAAGTGAGGACTCTTCCCCTACCACTGGATAGTAGTGTGGATTCCCCGTGTCAGCTGTTCCACACCATAAAAAAATAAGAAAAAAACTCACAACATTCCTCCAGAAAAGTGCTTTAAAACCCATCGGTGTTCAACTTTATCTCATCTCCCGCCACGAATCACCAGAAATCAATGGCTATTTTTTCCTCGGCTGTGCTGCAATTACCAGCTACTCACTCCATGATGTGATGCAACTCAGATAGGGGGATGAAACCAGCTGAGATAGCATCAATGTTTTAACAGGGGTTGGGATTTCTTGGAGCCACAGTGAGGTTTTGGTGCACTGTTCCTGTCAGCAGTTTTTGAGGACTGGGTCATTGTTAAAATCATAAAGCGTTCTCTCTTGCTGCTGCAACTAAAAACACACACACCCATGCTCGGTGGGTACCACTGGTCTCCTTTCACGTAAACAGAAAGGACCACACCACCCCAGTCAATCCCCCCGCAGTGGAGAAGGAACCAGGCTTAATTGCTGAATGTTTCCGGCAAGCGAGCAAGAAACATGATTGTAATTTCCATCTAAGCCACGGTGATCAAAGCAGACTTCTTTCACTGCATAGTGATGGGGATTTTTTGCCTAGAGCCAGGCCTATCTACGTAGCAAGCCTGATACTGTAGAGTCAGACTGCTGCAGTCAAGAGCCTGAAAATCCTCTCCCTGTTAAAGTTACCAATCTCCTTGTTAAAAAACGACTCTTTGTGTGTCTGGGGCTGAGAGCGGAGATCCAACCTCTGATCAAACCAGCAGCTGCAGCCCAGCCAGGCCGTGGAACATTAGTAGGCTATGCGATACACACCACTTAAAGTGATCAATGTAAAGAAGCCACGTAAAACACAGTTGTACAGTAGAGCTAAAATTCCCTTTTCACATGAACATACTGGGGAACCAAAGCATTCCACCCAGTGACGCTGACGTCAGAGAAATGTGGTTTTACCCGGCCTTTGCATAGGTAAGGCCAGGCACAGTTACAGGTATAGGGGATAGGTACTGGTACCGGTAGGGAGAGGTAGGTATGGGCGTGGTACTCACCCAGGTACTGGATGTCACTGCGTCCGGCCCGAGGCACGTGGTGCTGCTGGATGGTCTGGTACAGCGTGGCCTGGCTCAGCAGCAGAAGGCCCAGGCTAATCCACACACCCAGCAACCAGGACATGGTAGGGACACGTCTACACAGCCAGACAGACAGAGAGAGAGAGAGAGAGAGAGAGAGAGAGGACGGGGATGAGAGAGGACAACTCCCTCAGAGACATGGCTTGTGATGGGGGGAGCAGGAGCAAGAACAAACCAAATGGAGGAGGAGAGGTTGTGGGAAAAAAAGATGAAAGGTCGGTAACAGTTCAGGAGAAAGAGAAGGAACTGAGTGACATTGGCAGGCACGGAGGTACTGTAGTCTGTGGGATTATCTCAAACATTTGTGACAAAAGATCTAAGAATAGAAGAGACACTTAAATATAAGTTGGAATGGAGATGACAGAAATAGAGCTTTCATGACTTGGAGATATTTTCATTTAAAGCATGTTATTTGTGCTGCAGCTTCATCACCTGAGCAAGGTACATTTTGACCAATACTTTAATCATCACCTAGACGGATATTTGTCAATATGCTCCATGCGCAACACTGAATGATTATGCCAGGGTATTTTCACGACATGCTTTATCTGGAAACGCATATAAAAACAATATGTATTCTGTTCGGGAGGGTCCTTCCAGCCCAGAGAACCGTGACACCCGCGAGAGACAAGCAGCATATGGTGTCCTGACAGCTAGCCTACAGTGCAATAATCTGCATAAGACTAAAGACATAATTTAAAAAGTGCAACCTCAAATGACATTGACAAGCTACTCACTATTCACGCAGTAGGCATATAATTATTCACAGCACACCGTAACCCCCCTCTCCTGCACTAATCCCCTTTAATCTGCATTTTGGTTGAAAAGTGAACTGTTCCCCCCGATATGCTTTCGTTACGCTTTGTACCTCTCCTAGGCATGCTGCCTTCATCCAACAAAATACGTGTTATTTTTGCTTGAACTGGAACGGTAACATCATGTCAAATATATAAGCTCTTTCTTATGCAGTATCACCTTGTGGTTGTGCTTAGAGCATCCCTACACGCCTCCACGTGAAAAGGGGAATGTGTCGTTATTGACAGCGCACGTGAAGAAGGGACACTGGAGCGCAATATGGAATAGCCTACAAAGTAGGCCTACAGTGGAGTTAAAGCCATGGCCATTCATTTTAATATCGCTGGACACGATTTCGGTCATTCTATGAATGTTCACATGCCCTCGTGTTTAGCGTTTGTTTGCTACTTGTGCATTTCTCAGCCTCCAGTTTCCATGCACGCTGAATTGATCGTTGCGTAGGCTTTCTGTTCAACTAGCCTTTGACTGTTAGTCTAATGCGACCATAGTTTTATATCTCCACGACGTTGCTTGAATTCCTAATAGGTAGTTAACGACGGATCTGACATTATCACGCTCTCTCCGTCTCTCCTGTCCTGCCAAAAAAGCAGTCTGGAGAAAAAGAGCGCGCATACTGTCAGCCTAGACTGTTTACCTCTGCGAAATAATGCCTGTGTGTTAAACACAACACTGTAGCCCGAATTAGATATCAAGTCACAATTTAGGCTACTCTTTAAATATGAACATTCAATCGAGTCTCCCTTTCTGCATGCGTCATTGCTAGTCTCGATCTGAAAATGACACAGTAAAGTCCTATGTGACATATATGAGAAAAGCAAGCAGTTGGCGTCCCCATGTATCATCTCACTGATGTACAGTAGCCTACTGTAACTGGCACGAGGATTATGTGCGGAAACATCTGCCCTACTTAGGTCTTTCAGGATATGTCTACATAGTAGAAAAATATTTCAGCACACTTACATCGGTGCAGTGTTCCAAAGAGCTTTCTGTCTTTAGAGCATCAGAGCATCCTGCATAAAGATGTCTACATTAAATATTTGAGAGCTCAATGACACACGCGCCCACAGACACACATACACACACACACACAACACTGTTCTTAAACACTTCCATCTTGATCACTTCAGCCTAGGTTGTCTGTGCGGGTTTCATCACGTCTCCATCAGTGGCACTTAGTTCTTGATCTCCACCAGAGTGTTTACTCTTGACTCCCCCTGCACCTCACTAGCAAGACAGGCTCCTTACTGGAGAAGTCATTCTGTCTCAATAACACCTTCTACAAGTTAGCAAAACATACATCAACTAAGCACTTTAGCGCACCCGAGAAGCCCCGCGTCCTTACCTGAGTGCTGTTATCAGAAGAAGCGGCGCCCTATCAGGATAAGTGACTGTCCAACAGAATCACCACAGAGTCTTAAATCCATCCATGGTCTGAAGATCAGGGGTTCCAAATGAAAGTTCTAGGTCCAGACCAGCCGAAGGCAGTGTGAGGGGGAGATGTTTCTGTGTCGTCTCTGCCCCCTCTCCTGGCCCCCTTCTCTAGTCGGTCTGTCCGAAATCCCAGCGAATGCCTACGCCAAGGAACCACAGCCACCCTCACCGCTGCAGGACACACTCACACACAGGAGTTAGGAGGGCTGATCATGTCAGCCTGATCTCGACCACAGGCGGCTGCTCCTTTTCTCTCTCCCTCCCTCGGTCTCTCTCTCTCTCTCTCCCCCTACTTCTCTCTGTCCCTCTGTTCTCCCACTCCTCTGTACGTGAAAGCGTTAATGACAGGGAGTTAATGTGCCTCCTCACTTCCCCTCACTTCTCCTCACGCGCGGACAGCGACGGGCTCCACTGGAACAACTGCTCTGTCTCCTCTGGGCTCCCTCCCCCCACTGAGATGCTGCGCTGCCTGTCTCAGCCTCAGCCCTCTCTCCAATGAACTAAGTAGAGAGTGTGTGTGTGTGTGTGGAGGAGGAGGATGGGGGGGGGGGTGTATTACAATACAGCCCAGTCGGAGAGAGGGAGAGAGAGAGAGAGAGAGATATGTCTTAAAGCAAGACTGCCCACTTCTGCATTGAGACTATCATCTAATGAGGACTAGTTAACCCCCCTCCCCCATCTCCTCCTCCCCTGAGACGAGACCATGCTCTGTGTATTATTATACAGCTGGCGTGCGGGAATGTGTACGCATGTGTGTGTGTGTGTGTGTGTGTGTGTGTGTGTGTGTGTGTGTGTGTGTGTGTGCGTACACTGTGGATAGTGTGGAGGAGGGATGAATGTACCTCTTTTAGTCATTGCCTTTCAGCGTTTTTGAGAGATCTGGCTTTGTTTTTCTCACCCTGCAACTCTGGTTGTCTCACATCTCCCAAACCGAGTTGAACCTGCTGTAGAAAGAACCCCACCCCTCCCTGACCTGAATCTGCTGGCTCTACCGGGACTCATGTCCACTGTTTTTTGGCTTTGTTGTCGTTTAGTGCTTTGCCACAGCCAGAGGGAAGGAAACCAGATGTGCTGGGTAGATCAGGGTGTAAAAATAAAGGATGGACCAGCAGTCACCTCTCCATTTGTAGCAGGTCAGCAGCTGGACAAGCCGTGACCACAGACGCCAGTCCCACACAGCGGTCATGCAGTATTTGACAATTCATTGAAAATGAACCCAATGTATGCGTTCGACTGAGGCGGTACGCTGCCTGTGGATGAGAGTGTTAAAGTGTGTGTGTGTGTGTGTGTGTGTGTGAGAGAGAGTGAGAGAGAAAGAGAGAGAGAGAAAAAGAGAGAGAGCACGCTTACTAGGAATTTGTTTTCGGTCATGGTGCATAACATTGAGACAACATTGGACAAGGTGCAGGGACGATACAGGACAGTGCAAAGACAGGACAGTGCAAAGGGCGAGTACAAAATGCTAGTGCAAAAAAGGATAAGCTAAGAAAAAGAACAATATACAAAAAGAAGTGCAGTCGGTGTATGTATGGTGAGTATGCAGTGTAGTGTGTAAGTGTGTGTGTGTGTGTGTGTGTAGTATATACGTGCGTGCAATGTGATGTGTCAGTGCGGTGCATCCTATACATACATAGTGTGTCTCAACAGTGGTGGAGTCCGTGGTGGGGTTAGGGGGAGGGGTCAGAGGGGGACACCAGCCTTGTTGAAGAGGCTGATGCCCGCGGGGCAGAAGCTGCCTCTGTGGCATGCAGAAGTGGTCTTGATGGGCCGCTGCCTCCTGCCAGAGGGGCATGGCACAAAGAGAACATGGCCAGGGTAGGAGGGTATCTATCCACTTGTTTATCCATGTGTGTATGCTAGTGTATGCATTGTGTATGTGTGCCTGTGTGCATCCGAGGATGTTTTTGTTGTTGTTGTTTGTTTGTTTGTTTGCTTGCTTGCTTTGACATGATGCTTGTGTTGGTAGGAGAGCTATGACACACAGGGGCCGCATGAGATCCTCAGCTTCCTCACAATGGACGGGATCCAGTAGGTGATGTATTTGAGATGGTGATATCCTCTCTCCCTCTCTCTCTCTCTCTCTCTCTCTCTCTCTCTCTCTTAACCTGAACAGTGGTGATACATCTCAGAGACCCCCTCTGCTGCCAGCTCCTCCATGTGTTCCTCACGGTGGTGTAGCATGCCAGACAGATGCACGAAGCCCAGCATTACAAGACGTGGGCGAGGAGGGCCGACAGGGGGAAGATACAGGGCAGCAAAGTGGAGGAAGAGAGATGAGATAATATGTATCATTGTCTCTGTTGGGTTACACAAAGGGAAGGTGTCTTGAGTACAGTACCTGCAGTGAGAAAATTGGCACCGTAAAATAGTAGCCGCTAACAAGGTCCTTCATCACAGAACTAAATCAAGAGTAGTGGGAGGGAGAAATAACGGCCTTAATGGAGTGTGCATCTCCCAGTGATAGTTTCCTGGTCTAGAATAGCATCCTTTGTCTTGCTGTGAGTCTACAGAGTTCTAATAGCTATGCTGCAAAGGACTGATGAAATGGTCATGGCCATTAGTAGCATACTGTAGGCTACAGTAAGAGCACACATACTACACAGTAATGTGACTGAATATTACAGGTAACACATAAGGTTTTATTGTAAACAATTTATTCTTTGTTACCTTCACATTTTCTCCCCCAAAGACATTGTATCCTTGTGGTCTAATAAAAAAAAAAAAAAAATTTCCTATGCGATTATTCATTCATGAAGAGTTTATTTTTGAATTAATGTTTACATCCTGAGACAGATGCCGAGTAGCAAGGTAGGTTGCATCCCACTGCACAGAAAAAGCAGTCGATTTAGAAACCTCTGGTTGGTGTAGAGGGTTGTAGCAGTCTAATAATCAGGTTCCAGAGCAGCTGGCCACTGGGGACCAGGGTTCACACTCTGGTCTCACCAAATCAGAATAAGGCTGGATCCCACAGGGGAGTGGCATATTGGCACGCCACTCTAGCTCAATTTTGCAGCGAGGGTCCACCACTCTCTGGTATCGGAGTCACGGTGATGGGCTTGAAAGAGTCCGGTAGCGGGGGTCTCTCTTCCGGATCGCCGACCACGGCTTTGTGCAACGGACCACCCACAGTTGCAACAGGGGACAATTGGACAATAGGTCAAATGTGATTGGCTACCAAATTTGGTGAAAATGGGATAAAATCTGAAATAAAAAAGTAATAAGAAAGAAAATCAAGAAAGAAACAAGGTTGGGGCTCTACCTGTAGCTACAAGGCTATCTGAGACCACCCGTAGTCAGCTTTGGAGTGCTCCTGACTGGCTTCAGGAAGTATCGAAGAAAGCCTAGGATTTATGTTTATTCTGGTTTATTAGATGAAATCCCACAGATGAAATGTATGTATTTCTCTGTATCAGTGGACTTGTAGAGATTTCAGGCTTATCAGGAAAGTGCACTGGAATGTGTGACTTAACAAAGACGCCTGTGGGGGGTGTGGCCATGAGTGGTGCGGAATCTAAGCAGCGAAAGGCACACCGGAAGCTTTTCACTGTAGTAGTGGTTGCGGTGTGCAAAGTCTTGGAAGAAGGCAGCAGGGCTGCCACAGCGGCCGTGGGAGACAATGTGTAGGACAGGGGACTTGTTTGCTCCCCTCTTAACCCCACAGAGACATTATGGACACTACTGTATGGTGCACATTGCCTGCGGTGTGGAGTGGACTTGCTAGAGATACTGACCAGAGACGGGGAGGCGGTGTCTGCCCAGAGTTATGGCCTGTACAGACTACACCATTTTTTTGGTCTTTCCCGATGGTCATCATGTCAGATTAGATTATCACAGTTGCATAAATTCTTGCCGTGTCGTGTCCGGGACACTGGCAACTACATGAATGACCGCGACAAATCCTCGCATGCTGTCTTTCCCGACTATGCACGTCATTGCGCGAGTTCAGGTAGTCTGGTCAAGAAATGGTCAGTCATGGAAGAAGTATGCACTGTATTCAAGCTTTATTTATACTCGAAATGATGGTGGCAGGGTGTTGTGCCAAATAATTCAGACTCCCCGGCAGAATCTGACTCCCCTTCACTATCGTTGAGTTTAAAGTTATCTTTTGACTGACGAAACTGTAGGCTACCACAACTAGGCTATATCTGCCTCATTAAAACTACAGTTGATGTATTACGTTTTCGTCTGGGATGCATCCCTTTTTATCTGTCGACTCAGATTGCTTTTAACTTCTGGAAGGGACTTGGATCTACAGAATATAATTTACTAAGTATCATTTTCTGACTTTAATAGGTAGTGCTCAGTGCTAAGTCGTCAGTGTCGTTGTGAAGCTGCTTTGATAGTCAATTCTATTTTGAGAGTTGGTTTCTGCCTGAGATAGACTAATTGCCCTGGTGACTGCCCTGAGGGAGTGGCCTATTCTCCTGGCAGACGGTTAGCAATCAGCGGCAACAGGCCGTACTCCTACTCACAAGGCCGGTAAGCAGCTGGATCTGATCTTCACTAGACACTGTCACTCTCCTCCATCTCTCTGACCACTATTTCATGTCCTACTCCTCTCCCTCCCCTCTTACCCCGTAACTCCTCCTCCTACCCACATGGTTACTACCCGTAGCCACCTCCGCTCGCTCTCCCCTACTGACCTTTCCTCTGCCATCACCTCTGCCCTCCCTGCCCCTGAATCCTTCACTCTCCTGCCCTCTGATACTGCCACTGATCTTCTCCTCTCTACTCTTTCCTCTTCTCTGGACAATCTCTGTCCCCTCACCTCTGAGCAATAACGGGCGACTGGTTACCCCGTCACTCCGAGGCCCTTGTGGTCGATCGACACGGTCATGGCTCTTCTCTGTCCTGGCCCCGCAATGGTGGAACGAACTGCCCACTGACGTCAGGACAGCAGAGTCGCTGCCCATCTTTCGTTGCAGGCTCAAAACTAATCTCTTCAAGAAGTACTACAACCCTTTACTCGTTCTTAAAGGAGTAAAGGGAAAATGCATGTTTAGCCCTGTTTTAAGGTTACTTATGATCATATACAATGGTTCATATCAAAAAGTTGACAAAACTAGCACTTTTGAGAAAGTCTGATAATTGCTCTACCACCGTTGTCATACAATGGATGTGGGTGGGGAACTCTCGATTTCAAAGACAAGAAGCTCACCGAGGGGGTAATTGGTGTCCATTTGTGTTTGCTGCAAAGTATGAATTCTGTAGGGTTTTGATAATTTTATGAAATCCATTGACTTGTATTGACGCGACCATTGTAGATGTGTAGATCAATCCGCAGAGGGGATTCATGAAGCGGAACTACTTACGGCATTGCGCGAGATCAGAATCGGTCCAAGCGGAAGTTTACACACATATGTGCTGCGACTAAATAGTTCTATGCTAAATATTTAAAAAAGCCTTGTAGCACCCGATAATGTAATAATCAACCGATAATGTAATAACGCCCGATAATGTAATAAAAGTTTGACTTAAGTCAATCGAAAATGTAATAAAACCTGATAATGTAATAACTTAACCAATAATGTAATAAAATGTCCTGACTGATAATGTAATACCATTTTTCTGATAATGTAATACCTTATTACATTATTGGTCAAGTTATTACATTATCAGGTGGGTCTTTTTTTTTCAAAACTGGTAATGTTATACTTTACTGATAATGTAATAATTTAAAAAGTGAATGAATAATACTGTTAGGGTACTTTGTGGTATAATTTGGCGTACGCTGTGGTACTTGTGGTATAATTTGATGTGTCTCATGATACTTTGCAGTATACTTTGGTGTGCTTTGAGGTACTTTGTGGTATACTTTGGGGTACTCTGTGGTATACTTTGCAGTACTTTGCAGTACTTTGTGGTATACTTTGGGGTACACAGCAATACTTTGCAGTACTCTGCAGTATACTTTGGGGTACTTTGAGGTACTCTGCGGAATACTTTGAGGAACTTTGTGGTGTGTTTTGGAGTACTTTGCGGAACTTAGTGGTATACTTTGGGGTACTTTGTAGTACTTTGCAGTACTTTGCAGTACTTTGTGGTATACTTTGGGGTACACAGCAATACTTTGCAGTACTCTGCAGTATACTTTGGGGTACTTTGAGGTACTTTGCGGTACTCTGCGGAATACTTTGAGGTACTTTGTGGTGTGCTTTGGAGTACTTTGTGGTACTTGTGGTATACTTTGGGGTACTCTGTGGTATACTTTGCAGTACTTTGTGGTATACTTTGTGGTACACAGCAAATATTTTGCAGTACTCTGCAGTATACTTTGGGGTACTTTGAGGTACTTTGATATTTTGCAGTAGTTTGCAGTAAACGTTGGGGTACTTTGCAGTACTTTGCGGTACTTTGCGGAATACTTTGAGGTACTTTGTGGTCTGCTTTGGAGTACTTTGCGGTACTCTGCAGTACTTTGCAGTAAGCTTTGGGTACTTTGCGTTATACTTTGGAGTACTTTGAAGTACTTTGTGGTATACATTGAGGTACTTACCCATACTTTGCAGTAATGTGTGGTAATTTGTGGTATACAGAGGTACTTTTCAGTATGCTTTGGGGTACTTTGTGGTACTTTGCTGTATACTTTGGGGTACTTTGCTGTATACTTTGGAGTACTTTGCGCTATACTTTGGAGTACTTTGTGGTATACTTTGGAGTACTTTGAGATACTTAGTGATTAGTAGGGCCCTTCAAAAAGGGGTTCAGTATTTTATCTTAGCCTATATAGTAGGAGACAGGAACTGATTTAATTCTATGAATTGAAAGCAAAGTGTATGAGGCAAATTATGTGAGGCTGCTGTCCATCGACTATATTTCAGATTGCAATACCATAACTCCCCATACTCATCTCCAAACGCAGGATGGAGATTGGAGATTAAACCCTTCCTGCACAGGTGGATCCTCAACTTCCTGACGGGCAGACCTCAGGGGGCGAGAGTGGGCATCATCTTCTCTCACCCTAAACACTGGAGAAAGTCACCCTCTCACCTTCAACACTGGGCTGTTTCATATCCTCTGTACAAACACGACTGCATAGTTACCTACAATTCCAGCTCAATTATCAATTCACTGATGACACAGCTGCGGTAGGCCTGATCTCCAACAATAATGAGAAGGCCTACTTGGAGGAGGTGGCATGCCAAACTAAATGTTGTCAGGACAACAACCTCCACCTGAACGTCAGTAAGATAATGGAGATGCTAGTGGACTACAGCAGGAAGCAGGAAGATGAAAGTGATTCTAGTGGACTAGCAGGAAGCAGGAGCGGCCAATTGCCTGAACAGCAGTAGGACCCCTGTGGAGACAGTGTATTTACAAGTACAGTATATTGATGTACAGATCTCCAGACATGGACAACAAACATTCCTGTATATGCATGATTGAGAGGGTGTCTGACTGAGAACATCAACACTACCAACATGCTATGGAAGCAACACCATGCAGGACAAGTCACTGTAGAGAGTGTTTGGTCAGCAGAACATATCTCCCACACCTCCAGGACATCACACGGCGCTGCAGGACCAAGGTCAGGAGAATGTTGAAACATCCCAGCCACCCGGACAACAGACTCTTCTCTCTGCTCAGGTACTGCCTACTGAAGAAGATCAACTCACAGAGGCTCAGAAGAAGCTTCTACCTTCAGACCATCCACATCCGGAATGAGTACACTCTGCTCATCTCTGTCCTTAACTCAGTACTATACTCTGCACAACAGCACTGTATATTTATACCTGCTAGATTATAAAAATCTACATTCTGTAAATAAACGTGAATATACATACATTTACTCTCTCTAGATCCATATGTATACTTCTCTATTTAGGTGAACTGTCCAATTTCATATGTCATCTCAGCTCATTTTATTTCATTCCATTAATAAATATTTTATATTTTGGACTTGGTTTACATATTTATATGTTTGGTGTGTATAGTACGTTTCTCCTTTTTACTTTGCCTAGTGTACATATTTAGCAGCTAGTGGAAACATCACTGCTCATTGTCAGGGTATGTTGCATGTTACCGATAAAACTTTGACTTGAATATGCTATGTTTACTCCTTCACCCTCTAAGTTCCCTAGATCAAACAACATATTTTTATGCAATATTCGATGCATACTCTCTACTTTTCTTTGACTTTGTGGATGATAAGGGGAAATTTCATTGATCTTTACTTTAAGCTACTGCATGAGTTCCCTCAGCACCTTGGTCATTTTGGATTACTGTATGAGGACCATGTTTAATATAAATGTGGTTGTTTGTTTGGCTATTTCATTGCTACCTTTCCCTGTCAGCTGCTTAAGCCAGAAATATCTACTGAAGATGTCTGGCACCATTGGAATATATCTTTATGTGGCTTTGCTATACCATACTTTCCATCTATTCATATCTACAAGATCAATCTGGTGTCTGGTCTGGACATCCTTGATTAGCTTCAGGATGGGCTTGTCCACAAATGTGGCCTGAAGGTGCTGGTACTGTCTGGATTTATAGAGTAGGCCTACCTTAAATTCTGTCCTCACTAATTCTGTCCTCATTAATGTAATGCCTGTGTAGGCTAGTGCAATTATGATTTTTAAAACATCTATGGCTATCCGAAAAACTGGAATAACATGATAAAATGTTTGTATAAACAAACGGGTGTACTGGATTTTAAAGGATTTACCAAGATTCGTTCAAAAGGTTAAGTCTGATTTATTGTGAAACACATTACGAGCGCAAGGACTTCCTGACAAACGCAGCAAAGGTGGTACAGTCAGAGAAGTGAAGTCAGTCACTTCTGCCCTGGCTTATATTCAGTCCATGCGTCATCGTGAGGGGACGGATATCACACAGTGAAAGAAAGGAATGTGGGATGAAACTCACTTTGAATATGGACAAAGGTCTGAGTCAGGGCAGGAAGGACAAGGTGTGGCCTTTCTGACTTGGACAAAAGAGCGAGGCAGAGCTATGCAGAGTGTGTTTACAATTACAAAAGGGGGGAGAGTTGGTGTTTTACATTAGACTGAAACTGGGGTTTGCGGGGGACTTGGGGGGAGGTGATGACAAAAGGTTTAAGGTGTTTGGATGTAAATTCCTGGACAATCCCTCATTTGTGCCTGAACAGGCACACAAAAATAAAATATAAAATCCAAACACAGTGTAAACAGTCAGCTATGCTATACATGTGGAAAGGAAATAATCTCTCCACTAGGTGGAAACTTTAATTATTTTCTCTCAACGTGCAAAATCACACACCAAAACCCCTTGCTTCAGAAATTTGACAGGAAACAAGATAAAAAAGATGACATGATTATATACTATTTATAGTCTAAGAGTGGACAACCATTCACCAAAAAACAAACTTGATTTAACAAGGCAAAAAAAAAAGATAAAATGGTTACCAGTGTAAGAGGGGCAAAAAACCTCTTGGTCAATTTAGAGGAAAAACCCAAACTTATTTATCAACTCATGTTTCAACCATTGCAACTCTTGTAAACAAATATGATATTTTCCAGATTATTTCAAAGTTCATTCACTCTTGTGAATAATTGCATGTGATGTCCTATGGAACATAGATTCCATGTGTGCGTCGCTGAATGTTTAATGTAGGTTCCAGTGTGTGCGATCAGAGGTGCAGTCCGATTGCTCATCAGAGGAGAATGTCATCTGGGGAATGCAAGGCGTCTTCTCTTCTAGATCGCAACTTCGATGTCGCGTTGCTTGAAATCAGTTATGTTCAATGTTAGTGTGTGCAGGTGTGTGTGCGTGTGTGGTGCATCTTGTGAGGAGGTGACCAGCAAGGTCATTTTTCCTCCGATTCCTCGTCAGAGGAGAGGACAGTGTGATGGCCCATGGTTTTGGCCTCTTGAGCCCTCTGGTTCAGTTGCATTCTGATCTCCTGGTGTTTGCGATCCCTTGGTGGACCGTCCTCTGCTGCTTGGACCCGTCGGCAATGCTTGCATGGATCCAACGAAGTCCTCTCAGATCGCTGTCTGCGTGATGAGTAGAAACTCAGGCCCGAGCCACCTCGGCGAGTTCCAGCTCCTTCGTCTGTGGTCGTGGACCAGGACCCAATCCCCAGGAGAGATGTGATGCAGGAACCCCTCCTTAGCCTCAGGAAATGGCGGTCCTCATTCTGTTGGAGACATCTGTTAACATCCTCCGCCACCCCTGTTTTTGAAACATGATCTGGCCCGTGGGCTAGTTTGAAAGCATAATGAAAACATGAACGAGGTAGTACAGGTTTGTCATTAGGCCCTAGATACAGGTTAGTTTGGTGGTGGAAATGTGCACTTAGTCCTTCATTTCTTTTTCTCCGCAGGTGGAGCAGATGCTTGTAGGTCAGAAATGTAGGCTCTTGAACTGAACCCGGTCCATCCCTGTACTGCTCCACGTAGGGCCGGCCCGGGTCGTGCTGCTGGAGGGCTCACCTCGGCGCTCCCGCCTCCAGCACAGGCTGATGAAGTGCTCCGTCTGTGGATCCACAGATGAGAGAGACAAACAGAGACAAAACAGAAGAGCAAAAGAGAGTCCTCTGGTCTGGTCTCCCTGTTCCCTTCTTTGATCAGGAACGGTTATTCAACAGTCTGTAGGAGATACTCAGAAACATGGTTAAGCGCAAGCTCCTGCTTTGGGGAAAAAATGTTGTTATTCTGTCAGGAAAACTTAAACAGGGTGACTGTTCAAGTGTCATTTAGAGCCAGTCTGCAGTAGCCTACAGTGACATCAGGGGCAGCGTTAGAATGACTTCAATACGCCCAGTCCCCAGTCATGATCAAGGCAATTGGGTTTGGCTCTAGCATTTCTCTCACGATTTTATGAAAATAAAATAACCATATTCTCGCCTCAACAAAACAACACCCCCTAAGGGTGAAAGCAAAAATTTCCTGAAGTCAGGATAAAAATAGATATGGGTCAAAGAAAATGACACTAAAATGAACTGGCTTCATTTACAATTAACTAATCAAAAAACTCCATCAAAGCTTCATTTGTATAGCTAAAATTTGTATATCTAAAACCTCCCTCTTCTGCATTTGAGGACAGAGTATTTGGGCACTGCTCCTGTTTCATACTTATCTGTCGCTCACAGTGAGTTGGTGACATGGCGTTGGTCTGCATCTCACGAAACCCAGATCGCCCATCAATAGCAGGTTCCAATGTCCCCAGGAAGGCATGATCCAGGCTCCTCAAAGACCTGCCGCCCAGGGTCCATAGCACCTGAAAATTAAGACTCAAAACACAGACTGGGTTCAATAGCAGAGGAGAAGGCCTAATGCCAGCTCCTCAAAAAACACATTATCATTATATGAATGAAAATTCATACAGTAGAAATGCATAAAACGAACAGCTTATGGCCATTCATTGACTATTGAAACAAAACTCCTGAATCAAACACCTATTCAACCCTGTCAGACTTTTGAGTTCGCTCTACATCTATTTTATCCTGTTTATTTACCCTTAAAAATTAAAACTCTCTATCTTGGCTAGTTTAAAATCACCCTTATGGGTTGTTCAAGGGAAGTCCAGCAGGTGGCGCTCGACTTCAAAATCGGAGGCTCTTCCTTCCGGACCTGTTCGGACAAATACCTCGTAGAAAGAAGGGGCGTGGCTAATGGCGCAACAAGTCGAGGGGGGAATCTAATTTTAAATCAGAGTTATTCTGCTGGGGAAATGGTGGAGAGACTGTTTGCTGAATCTCCTTATCTTTCCTTCCTGACCTAAAAAAAAAAAGGTTTTCCCTTAACCCTCTAGCTGAGCCCGAATCTTAGAATTTAACACTAAAATGTCAGATGTGGATGTAAGAAATCGAAAATGCTTTAGCACATAACGAAAATCTGCCAACAAACGCTCGCAGAATAATGCTTGAGCGCAACAATCTCCTCAGGCTAGACACGTTTAGCAGTAGAATTCTGTGACCTCCTCTAGCATATTTAAGTAGCCGGGGTTACAGGGACACCTAGTGGTGATCCCAAAATGTTGCATGTATGACCCGGAAGTTGTCTTTGGCAGCGCGGGGAAATTTAAAGAAACAACTCCCTAATAAATCACGACGCAGCCTAAAACCCCAAAACAGCAATGAAAGGAAACCTTATGGTTAACTCACGGCGGGAAAGAATACAATTTCGAAAGAAACACACATTAAGACACATTAAATTCGCTTAGTACTCACCTAGTCAGCGAAGTGCTTTGTTCTCTTCTGGCTCAATGGCAGAACACCGCGAGAGTTTTCCTGCGTCTCCTAGGCAACCAGTTAGCTAGCCTACTGGGAATCTAGCAGAAATTTAACAGTCTAAAAAGTGTACAAAACAATACTTTACCTGGATCCATGGCGCGCATAACAAACAATAATCAAGAGCCGAGGCTCAAACAGTGAACACATAAGACGAACAAGACGAAAACAAAGGCCCACGTTACAAACAACAAGCATGCCCGGCTGCACCAGCAACCTGGTCAGAGCTAAACCTAGTTTAGGTCCACCAAACACTGCACAGCCACTTGGTCAAAGCTAACGCTCGTTAGGTTTACCAAGTCACCCGGGAACAAAATGGGAAAACGTTTCTCCAAGAAACGCGGATTGCAAAAACTCTCAATCACTCCCGTAGCTACCATCTCGTTGGTAATCGTTCTTCAACGAACATCAACAATCACTTCGAAGCTAGTCGGCAATCGTGCTAACACGAACATCAACAACGGGGCTTAAGCTAGTTGGTATCGTTCTGAAAACGAAACATCAACAATGAGGCTTAAGCTAGTTGGTATCGTTCTGGAAACGAAACATCAACCATGCTCGCCCTACCCTCGGTAGGACTAAATACCCACGCTGGGGTTCCTGTTTTCACCAATCCAGACCAACACAACTGAACCAAATCAAGGCAAATACAAACTCAGAACCATAAGAGGGTTCGTTTAAACGTACCTGTGAGCCTCAGGAATCCAGTGGCAGAACTGAGGAAATAATCTCGGCTAGCGCTCTGGCGCAAGAGAGAAAATTGATTTTCCAAGCCCATATGGACCGACACGTCTGTCGATCAGTTCATCCACTGGAATCCCGGCAACACGCAGGTAGTCCTCCCAGATCATCCGCGTCGCCAAACTGTACTGGATTTTAAAGGATTTACCAAGATTCGTTCAAAAGGTTAAGTCTGATTTATTGTGAAACACATTACGAGCGCAAGGACTTCCTGACAAACGCAGCAAAGGTGGTACAGTCAGAGAAGTGAAGTCAGTCACTTCTGCCCTGGCTTATATTCAGTCCATGCGTCATCGTGAG
Source organism: Borostomias antarcticus (assembly GCF_949987555.1). Classification (NCBI taxonomy): domain Eukaryota; kingdom Metazoa; phylum Chordata; class Actinopteri; order Stomiiformes; family Stomiidae; genus Borostomias; species Borostomias antarcticus. Next base: position 3,684,470 of record NC_140240.1, on the reverse strand, counting down.
GGGACGGATATCACACAGTGAAAGAAAGGAATGTGGGATGAAACTCACTTTGAATATGGACAAAGGTCTGAGTCAGGGCAGGAAGGACAAGGTGTGGCCTTTCTGACTTGGACAAAAGAGCGAGGCAGAGCTATGCAGAGTGTGTTTACAATTACAAAAGGGGGGAGAGTTGGTGTTTTACATTAGACTGAAACTGGGGTTTGCGGGGGACTTGGGGGGAGGTGATGACAAAAGGTTTAAGGTGTTTGGATGTAAATTCCTGGACACGGGCAATGTGGCACTGAATGTCAGTTATTGTGTGCACCTCATTGGTTTTCCCCATAAACACATCTTCAGACCTCACTTCCATCCATTTGTCTCATGTGCTCTGGAGAGGTAGGTGACATGTGAGGATAAAGGGTAGTTCATGCTAATAAGAAGTTGGTATGGTATTGCAATCTGAAATATAGTCAATGGATAGCAGCTCTTAACTATAGTTGATGAACAGCAGCCTCACATAATTTGCCTCATACACTTTGCTTTCAATTCATATTATTAGATCTATGTCTTAAATTAAATCCTGTCTCCTACTATATAGGTTAAGATAAAATACTGAACCCCTTTTTGAAGGGCCCTACTAATCACCAAGTACCTCAAAGTACTCCAAAGTATACCACAAAGTACCTCAAAGTACTCCAAAGTATACCACAAAGTACCGCAAAGTACTCCAAAGTAAAGCGCAAAGTACTGCAAAATATTGCAAAATACCAAAGTACCCCGAAGTATACAGCAAAGTACCCCAAAGTATACAGCAAAGTAGTACCTCAATGTATACCACAAAGTACCCCAAAGTATACTGCAAAGTACCCAAAGTTTACTGCAAAGTACTGCAAAGTACTACAAAGAACCCCAAAGTATACCACTAAGTACCGCAAAGTACTCCAAAGCACACCACAAAGTACCTCAAAGTATTCCGCAGAGTACCGCAAAGTACCTCAAAGTACCCCAAAGTATACTGCAGAGTACTGCAAAGAATGGCTGTGTACCCCAAGTATACCACAAAGTACTGCAAAGTACTACAAAGTACCCCAAAGTATACCACTTAGTACCGCAAAGTACTCCAAAGCACACCACAACGTACCTCAAAGTATTACGCGGAGTACCGCAAAGTACCTCAAAGTACCCCAAAGTATACCACAAAGTACTGCAAAGTACTGCAAAGTACTACAAAGTACCCCAAAGTATACCACTAAGTACCGCAAAGTACTCCAAAGCACACCACAAAGTACCTCAAAGTATTCCGCAGAGTACCTCAAAGTACCCCAAAGTATACTGCAGAGTACTGCAAAGTATTGCTGTGTACCCCAAAGTATACCACAAAGTACTGCAAAGTACTGAAAAGTATACCACAGAGTACCCCAAAGTATACCACAAAGTACCTCAAAGCACCCCAAAGTATACTGCAATGTATCATGAGACACACCAAAGTATACCACAAGTACCACAAAGTACGCTAAAGTATACCACAAAGTACCCTAACAGTATTATTCATTCACTTTTTAAATTATTACATTATCAGTCAAGTATTACATTACCAGTTTTGAAAAAAAAAGACCCACCTGATAATGTAATAACTTGACCAATAATGTAATAAGGTATTACATTATCAGAAAAATTGTATTACATTATCAGTCAGGACATTTTATTACATTATTGGTTAAGTTATTACATTATCAGGTTTTATTACATTTTCGATGGACTTAAGTCAAACTTTTATTACATTATCAGGCGTTATTACATTATCGGTTGATTATTACATTATCGGGTGCTACAAGCCTTTCCAGATGAACTAGAATCTTACTTTATGGCGAATTATATGTCAGAACGGCAACTAACACCTGGGTGAGTTCCTTGTCTTTTAAATTGAGAGTTTAACATGTTTTTTGAATGATTTTTCAAGGTGCCCATCCAAATCCATTGTATGACCAAAACGGTGGTAGAGCAATTATCAAGTGCTAGACTTTGAAGTGCTAGTTTTGTCAACTTTTTGATCTTTAAGCAGCTATTGTATTTTAGATTGCTATTCTTGCACTTTGCCTTCAGCACTAGATTATGCTCTTAGTTACTTGTTTTAGAAAGGAGATGAGGTCTTGCCTGCGAACATTAGACACACTGTACCACCGAGCCCTGAGGTTTGTGACAAACTCTAGATCCCTCACACATCACTGTACGCTGGACCAGTTAGCAGGCTGGACATCACTTACAGTAAGGAGACTAACCCACTTCTACATCTTCCTGTACCTTGGATCTTGGGTCAGCTTCCACCATACCTAAGCACCTCACTCACCCAACAGAGTCACAGACATTACAGCCTACGCTCACTGAGCTACATACTATATAACGTTCCACACATAAAAACTGAACTCGGGGGAAAAAGAGCTTTTATTATTCTGCCCCTTCGTTATGGAACAGCTTGCAACATGACCTGAAGCTGTCTCAGTTAATACCCATCAGCTCCTTTAAAACCCAGATCTCTGAGCTGCTATCATCTTCATGTACGTGTTTCTAGGTACAGTAGTTCACTGTATTTGAAGATGTCTTTCTCTGTTCTCTTTATATATATTTTCACTTAGTGTATTTTTAACACGTCCTTTCACTTTCTACTTGTGATGTATTTGTATAATGTATTTGTATAATGTTGTTTTATCTGTATGAAACTATGCTGCTTTTCTTGGCCAGGGCTCACCTGTAAAAGAGATGTACATCTCAGTGTGACTTTTCCCTGGTTAAATAAAGGTTAAATAAAAAAATAAAAAAGTTTTTCAACATTTCTGAAGCTGAATAGTGATGTTCTTCGCGTGAGGAAAATGTTATGCTAACTAACGGATGCTTCTCATCTCTTCTTTTAAGCTTCAAAATCATCGCATGATCCGTCCTGTTGCACTGGAATGAAGCGGTGCAATCAAACACCAGCAGTAACAAACCCCACAGGGGGATTTAACATAGAAGGCATCCAATTATTCCATGTTCTTCACAGCTGTTTTGCACTTGGAGATATAAGCCTCACTATTTTAACTTACTTTTTTCCTCTGTTGATTTGGCTTAGCCTTCCATGATTTTTTACTCTACGTGTGCCTTAAACCGAGTAGGGAGAAACGAGCGACAGCATTTTATAATGCACCATTTTTGCATGTTGTAGTTGCATATCGCATCTTTGTGATCTCTCATCCCACCATTTACAAACAGCTGCCGCTGCTGCCTTTGCCAACTCCAAACCGAACCCACCAATTGCAGGACAGCCCTGTGTTTGTGGCTAAGCAGCAATGTTAAACAGTGGCTCTCGCCAGCTCTCTCTCTCTCGATCTCTCTCTCGATCTGTTTTTTTTCTGTTTGGAATTTTTCAAATTAGGTTGAAATGAATCTCGTCTTGGCTTCAACCTAGTCAGATGTACTGTACTCATCTTTCTGATGATACACTATATGGATAAACGTATTGGGACACCTACACATTACACATACGAGAGCTTTTATGACATCCCATTCTAAATTCATAGGCATTAATATGGAGTTGGTCCCCATTTTGCAGCTATAACAGCACCCATCCTTCTGGGAAGGCTTTCTACAAGATTTTGGAGTGTGTCTGTGGAAAACCAGAATAGGTTTATTTTTGTGAAGTGAGTGACAAAGGACAATGAAAAAATGAGGACAACTCTCCTCGGGACAATCTAAGGGGAGGGCACCAGTACAGATGCTAACTAAACAAAATGAACAAAACCCCTTCTTCTAGATCTAACCCCTGGACTACCCTGTCACTACTTACCTTAAGATGTTCAGACCAACGTCCTCACTATATGTCTAGACTATCCTGCCTCGATTACACCCAAAAGTACAGAAGGTAGCACCTGACCAGAGAAGCTTACCTAGTGTGCAGACATCAAAACCTGCGGGTAGCAATGTAAGCACATGGGCGTCTAGCCTACCCCCCTAACTAACTATTAGGAAGTAGGGGGGAACAGGACAAACAGACCCAAAGGGACAAATAAACGGCACAACATAAGCAACAAAAAGTGTAACAGGATAACACAGAGACAAACAGCGACCTAACGAAAGAAAAACCACAAACCTAAACAGAGACGGAACCAGCTGGTTTAAATAAGGCACACATTACACTGATTGGACAACAGTAAAGTGACAAGACGGGACGATTGGCTGACGACGACGGCCAACGATGAGTGACAGGGCAGACAACCACTGGGGAGCGAGGAAGCCTTTAACACAAAGAGAGAACAAAAACACGGAACGCACAACACAACATATGGACTGTAGGCCTACATAAAGTGGAACACACCTGAGCTCCATGAGCAGTCAGCCAGGGCCAAGTCCTGGTCTGTGTGCCACTGCCATTGTAGATGTTGTGGTCTTCCCTGACCCCTGGGTTGTCAAGGCACGTATGCATGTGTGTTTCATGTTTCACGTGTAAAACATTAAAGTGTAACAAAGCAAACAAAGTTCCATTCCAGGAAGTGGCGTGGGTCTTTAAGGTAGTCTTCATTTCTTACGGCCACCACCACCCATCTTCTCCCATCTTCTCCGGTGCATACTTTAGTCTAACCGCCATGGCGTCTCTTCCTGCTTCCGTTTAGGCACTCTATTGCACAAAAGTAACGAGTAATGAGCCCATTTAAATTTCAGTAACTGTAACTACATTATTTTAATTTGAAAAGTAATTAAATCGTTACTGCCAAGAGTAGTGGCGTTACAGTAACGTGTTACTTTGCAACGCGTTACTCCCAACACTGGTGGTAGATGTGTGTACTAGACATGGTGTAAGTAAGTAAGTAAGTAAGTTTTATTTTATTTATATAGCGCCTTTCACAGCACGAATGCACAAAGCGCTTTACAATACAAATAACACATAAAAAGGGAAGAAAGAGCGACATACAAAATACAATACATACAAAATACAAGGCAATTACGACATACAAAATACATTACAACGCAGTTACAAAATACAGTACGAGGCAGTTACAGTTACCAGGGGAGGGGAGGGGGGAGGGAATTACCATACAGCCAGCCTCGACATGTGACACTGTATACACTAGCTACTGTAGGTCATTCAGGTGCCGGATGGCCTGTGGAAAGAAGCTCTTCAGGGTATCTGTACAGCACAATAAACGATCTGGTGCAAGTATTTCAGCAGTGAGTCTGGGGTGAGGGGGAGTCAGAGGGGTACAGGAGCCTTGTTGATGAGGCTGGGGGCCGTGAAGAAGAAGGTGTCTCTATGGGCATGAGGTCTTGGTCCCTGATGGACCACAGCCTCATGTCGGAGGGGAGTGGTATGAAGAGATTATGGCCGGGGTGGGAGTGGTCGGCTGCAATCTTTCTAGCCCCCTTCAGGGCCCTGGAGTCGTGCAGGGAGTGGAGGGAAGGCAGGATGCAGCCGATCATCATCTCAGTGGAGCGGATCGAGCGCTGTAGATTGGTCTTGTTTTTGGCTGTAGCGGCCGGTAGCGGAGTACAAGGTGTTGATGGAGGAGGTGAGGATGGACTCGATGATGGAGGTGTAGAAGAGTACCATCATTGTCTTCGGCAGACCAAATTTCCTCTGCAAACTTGACATGAGCTTGAAAGACTGGTGGCTGGAGGTGCAGTTTGTATACAGGGAGAAGAGTAGAGGGGAAAGGACGCAGCCTTGGGGGAGCTAGTGCTGATGGACCTAGAGACATTTCACCCAGCTTTACGTGCTGTTTCCTGTCAGACAGGAAGTGATCCATCTGCAGATGGAGTCAGGCATGTGCAGCAGGGAGAGCACATACTCCATGTGGGCTGAAGTCCAGGTGCTGTAGAATGTAGTGAAAGGCCATGTTTACTATGTCGCCCACAGACCTGTTTGCACTGTAGGCGAACTGCACAGGGTCCAGGAGTGGGTCTGTGATGGATTTGAGGTGCAGCTGAACAGGGCACTCAACGACCTTCATTACTACAAAGTCAGGGCAATCAGTGAGGCCAGTGATCCTTGTTTTCTTGGGGGCGGGGATGACGGTGGAGGTCTTTAAGCAGGCTGGTAGATGGAATGTCTCTAGTGAGGTGTTGACGATTCCTTCCATTCTTCCTTTCCTTCTCTCTCTCTCTCTCTCTCTCTCTCTCTTTCTCTCTCTCTCTCTTTCATTCCCTGGCTTGGGAACAGTTGTTATCTCCAGATCTCCCTACCATCTTTAATGCACCACCCCAGGCTTAGACAGAAGACCTTTTGAACAACCCAAGCAGTCCTCGCTCTTTCTCTCCCCACATGGCTCCTCATCCAGCAGCATCCCTCCCTCACCCCACAGAGACACCATTTCCCAGGCTGATGACTGGAGTTATCGCAGCAGTAAACCACTCACTGCATCCGCCATGGCCACCACTTTATAAAACTTTATATGAGAGAGAGAGAGAGAAAGGGGGGGGGGGGTAGAGTGGCAGGCTATTTTGGGGGGGAACCTTTCACGGGGGTTCAATCACACATGTATTTCTTTTAAACGTCAAATCAGTGCAGTGCTTACAGTGGAAGGTCTTGTAAATACACAGCTGTGTAACACCTCAACTCCTACACCCGAATAAAAGGTTTTATAGGGCTGTATAGAACCATTTGTACCAATAGAAGGATCTTCTAAAAAGTGTCCCATCTAGAAACATATGGTTCCATATAGAACCCTTTTCAGCTCCATAAGGTGTTGTTTAGAACCTCAGAGGGTTCATTCTTATCTGAAAAGGGTGTACACATTTAGTATGGTGAGGTGGGACTATAAAGCAGTATGCAGTCTATACAGGACAGAAGATATCGCACCATACTGGCATGTGCACCTTGTTCCCGTAGATGGAATTATGTTTTGTTATGCATCCGATTTCCTTAACTAAGAAGGACTTAATTATTCCATGTTGAAGGAAATATGTGTGTTTCCAGTCTGCCTCTGCCTGTGTAATTTCCCCTAGTAAAATCAATATTTATGCTAGCTTCAGGTGGTGGCTAATTGGATGATATGACTGGGAGTGATGTGAAACATCATTTATTGAGAGTGAGGATGCTACATTATAAAGGCTTTTACTAATTATGTTCTCATGGCTGAGATGGCCTGGTCATGCCTGCCTGCTTTAATTGACAGTCCCCAGTATATTTGGTTGACATTAATTCCTGTGTAGGTTTATGAATATCAGTGTACAGTATGTTTGAGTAGTAGTACAGTTAGCAAAAGGGTTCCAGAAAAGGGCTCTTTGTCTCATTATGGTTCTATAGAACCCTAACCCTTATCAAAGAACCCTTGAATAACCCCCCTTTGTGTGTGTATGGCTGGTTTATGTGAAGTTAACATAATGTCACAGATTAACTGTGGAAATGTTGCAGGTCTGAGAACCCAGATTCACATACATGAGAATGATTTCTCTGCACTAACCCCCAGGAATAAACCTACCATTGTATCACTGCGCAGAGGTAGCTGTGGAAAATAACTTTGGTTTTGCTGTTTGAAGTAGGTCAGAAATGCTGTAGAGGTAATGCGCAGGGACTCGGCGGGTCTCGATGGGGGACTTTCTCTCTCCCATGCCAGTCCACCAGGGGAAAGTAATTGAGCAGCAGACGAATCTACTCCGGGAGCTCGTGACAGCCATGGAAATCTCCCCAGAAGACCAATAGAAATGTCTCGTCCTCAGTGTGGTAATTGGACCGGGGATAGGCCACCTGCGACAGAGGGGCAGGGGACTGGCCGGGGGTGGCCACCTGTGGAAGCATCGTGCTCAACACCCAGCTAATGACAGTGTGATGAGACAGGGGACGACCCACTGGACTCAGACAGAGCGAGAGGGACGAGGGAGAGAGAGAAAGTCACTAGACATTCTAATGGCTCTAACGGTTGAACAGCAGTTGTAATTCTAACTGAAGTACCACTAGAAGTCTGACTACATGTACTGTGTGATTTCATTTGCTGTTTGTTGGGGGGTGGGGACAGGAAGGACCCCAGGCTGTACAGGTGTTGTGGTGTTCTCGCTGAAGCGCTCTGCTTGTGCATGAAGCCAGAGGTGGAGGAGACAAAGCGCATTGTGTTGCCTCTGGGTATGAAATGCGCTATACAAATAAAGCTTTGATTGATTGATTGATTGAGGGTAGAATCCAGGGCTGGACACTAAAACTACTTTCTCCTGGCTTCATACAAAGCCTAATCACACTTTAAGGCCGTACTGTATTTCTATTAAGCGTTTGGTCACGGTTCAGTAATACTGTCCATCATAGTGATAATGAATGCAGTTGATACATCTCAGTGGAGAATCTGAAAGTAATAGATATGCGATCAATAACTCTTTCTACATTAAAACGTGTTTAATTCTTTCTAGTCACCTGGAGGCACAATGTGTGAGCCGAACATTCTTTTTTTTGTCTATCTTGGCCTGTACAAAAGGCCGTGATCCCTTTCAACCAGACCCACTCGCCATTCAGGTCATCTCTAAAAGACACTGAGCAAAGAGAAGGGACTGATTCAATTCCCTGCACAAAGATAGAGTGCAGGCGAGGGAGAGAGAAAGAGAGTGAGAGAGAGAGTGTGTGTGTGTGTGTGTGTGTGTGTGTGTGTGTGTGTGTGTGTGTGTGTGTGTGTGTGTGATAGAGAGAGAGAGAGAGAGAGAGAGACAGGGAGAGAGTTTGAACGCACGACGGTGAGAGAGGAGAGAGAGGAGTGGATAGATAGAGAGAGCGAGTGAGAGCAGGCATTCAGTCTCAGCCCTCTTTCAAACATTCATCCTCTTCCATTCATGGCATGAAGCCAATTCCATGGCGATAAGCCGTCTGTGGCGTTCTCAAGGTAAGAGTGTGAATAGAGCAGCACAATTCTGCCCGGCGCTTCTCTCACGGCACACAGCTGGCGCTCTGCGGCCTCGCTGACCTTGTCCACGCCAGCTCACACTCCGCGGAGGCGGCGGGGGCGGCGGAGGCTCGCGCACGGATTATTCCTCTGTGTAACCTCTGACCTTACAAGCCCTGTCTGTAAACACGGGCGTTAGGGCTGCCTGTCCGTCACCGTGTGTGGAGCAGAGGGAGACGAGAGCAGAGATTGATTCAACCTGCGGAGAGGGCTTAGATCCACTGCTGCTTTTGATGGAGAGAGACTGCAGGGAGACGAGAGGCGAGAACAGTTGACAAGTGGCTGCAGCGGTCACTCTGTATACGACACTCCATCAAAAGAAAGAGAACAGGTTTACCTTTTACATTTCCAGGTGGACAAAACTGCCAAATCTCTTTTCTCTCATGGCAATCATGATCCATGAGCGTGACTGTGTTGTCCCCCAGGCCAATGTCGAGCGCACAGAGTTATGGCTACAGAGGGAATCACAGTGCTGCCGCGCTCCATTTTCAGACCGGACCGTTTGCGATGTAGCTAGGATGGAGTCGGGCCTACATTTGCCACACAAGGCTGCGCACGATTTCACTCGCAATATACCTTCGGAATGAGGTTGGAATGTACTGTTTGACTTTATGTGTTGATATCGGTCAGTGATCGAGAGCTGTTTTGTTCCGATTCCTTTGACAGTCTTCTTGCGGTTACGGTGGACGCATGCTGATATCATGTTCTGAACCATAAAGGGCTGTATGATGCAATGTTCGGACCTGATGACACTCTGAGCTGTAACTACTCTTTCTCTCTCTCCAGCAAAACACATTTCCACAAGTCTCAAAGGTAAGCTTGGAGAGGGAGGCATCCAATTCCACATTTCTTTCACCGAGGAGAGAAAGAGAGGGGATTGAGAGGGCAGGGAAGCCAGAGAGATTGAGACACACAGAGGTGAGAAGTAGAGAAGGTGAGGGCACAAACGTGATGGAGGCTAGGGAGAAAGTGAAAGATGAACGGATGAAAGGGAGAGAGAGAGAGAAAGAGAGAGAGAGGAGAGGGTGACTGAGGTAGAGAGAGAGAGAGGGAGAAAGTGAAAGATGAACGGATGAAAGGGAGAGAGAGAGAGAAAGAGAGAGAGAGGAGAGGGAGACTGAGGTAGAGAGAGGGAGAAAAATGTCTCTCTCTCTCTCTCTCTCTCTCTCTCTCTCTCTCCCTGTCTGTTCCCCTCTAGCGATGTGTTGCTTATTTACTGACGCCTATCCTCTCCCCATGGACGTGCAGGGAAATGGGCTCTTAACTGGGTTTCCATACATCACCTGCTGACACTGATGCTCCTAGTTTTGGAAGCTAACATCTGATGTTTCTTTTTAAAATCAATTATTTACTATATATCCAAGAGCCAGCCAATTCATCATGTCTAATTGCAGTGCACGTGGCTGCACTACATCTCCCATCTCTCCCCTCCATACTCTAAATGGCGATGGAAAGAGAGGATAAGATATGGGCTGTAGCACATGTTTGAGGTACTTAGCAAAACATTGGTTTACTACAATACGTACAGTATAAGATCAGTCCTCTCAGTAGTGTACATACAATATGATCAGACAACCAAGCCTATCACTATATTACTGAACGATGCAGGGGTGTATTTTTTATTTGAGCTCTGGTAGGGATTTTTAATGCAAGCGCGCTTAGTGCACTTGCCAATTCTTATTTTTTGGCACTAAAATAAAATTAAAAAGCATAGGCTACTGTACATTTTATCTTGATGACTAGTTCTTTAACCTCCTGAACTGATGATCATGCATTTGTCATATATGTGCACTTGCTGCATACAAATTGATAACTGATAGGGTCCAAAAAACCTAACCTAGGCTACCTAAACGTTATGGTTTTTACTAACGTTATGCAATTCAGTGGGCGAGTTAGCTGATGCTACATGTATGCCGCTTCGCTAGATACCAAGTATGAAGTGAAAATACCCAGTCATTTTGTTGTGGTCAGCCGAAATGAAAACATAAGAAAAAAAAGTCAGTATCTGCAAGCTATTGAGATCTCCCGTGTCACTTTACATCACAGTGGGGGACCCCGCTAGCTAGCATAATGTCACACATTAAAATGCTCTGTTCTTGGATGTAGGCTACTAAGCAGCACAGATCATCTCCTAAGCTCAAAGGTCAGCAGAGTCGAGTGGATAAAGGGCGGAAGTTTTCGCCCCTGTCTATCTGTCTGTCTGTCTCTGTGTGTGTGTGTGTGTGTGTGTGTGTGTGTGTGTATGTGTGTGTGTGTGTGTGTGTGTCTGTCTGCAGGCGGACAGGATTAAACAAAAACTACCAGCCCGATATGCAAAATATAAACTTGGTGGAGGGGTGCAGCATGGGCCAAGGAACTCACCATTAAATTTTTACCATGATTCATTCAAAGGTGGCTCTACAGTACGCATATTACTGTAACTTTGGTGTAGTGGGGGATTTAGGTTTCAGTTTCCTCATACGTAGGTTTCAGGTTCTTGGCACCACTTGCAATACCGAACTTGGCATCTACACCAAAAACTGTCTGTTCCTGGCCATGGGGGCTTGCTTCATGCGCCACTGAGCAACTTTCATTGGATTGAATGGGCCGCCATCTTTGCATGCCTTATCCACTTCTTATAATACATCCATGATCCAGCCATGAGCAGTTATGCTCGCGTCAACAGGCTGGTGTCTATTTACTTGTTCAGCTCAATCTGGAAGGTAGAACGCTAGAGCCCGCCTACCATCATTTTTCCGTCCGGAGGATGGAAGATGAGGCTGCAGCAGTTGATGGGGGGGCGGAGGTCTGCACTCTCTGAGTGCAAGCCCCTCTAGTTTTTGGCACCGTTCCCGCTGAAATTTGCCAAAACACTGGCAGTGTGTGCTAGACATTTTTTGCCCGCTTGCTTTTCCTACCTGGGTCAGTACAATGCAGGATTTGCAGATAAACTCTTTCTGAATGATCAAGCAGTACCAACTGTCCGTGGAAATTATTCAGAAACTATAAGTAATTATGCTGTGTGTTTGTTTGCTTTTAGTACTAACACTAGCTAGCTAACACGAACAAACTCCCCTTTTGTCTCAACCCGGATGCTCATCTCATCATATGTTAGAGTAACATTAGTGGAATGAAATTTGTAGATTTCGTGTTAATCGAGCGGCCATTAAAAATGATAAAATGTTAAGAAGTGGACGTCATTGAATTCCCCTCGGCCTACAGAATCTAGCTTTATTGTTTGTAGTCGAATGGTGTCATATAGCCTAGTGGTGTCTAGCTAGCGAATGTAGCTAGACATAGCAGCATGCAACTGTGGACATAATAATATGAGCTGACACTATCATGTTTAGTCAGGGAGAGAGGACAATGAAATTTGTCACAGTAGCATCGAGTGTGGATGGTCCAGGCTAGCCAGCTATATTTGAGGTAGCATAGCGCTGTCAACAGCCCTCGTTCTCTAGCCTGCCAACTTGCTCTTAGCTGAGCTCATTTGCATATGAAAAAGCACTCAATCCGCTCAAATTGTTCTGTTTTGGTTTCTCACAATGATTGTGTCACAATGGTTTCTCACAATGATTTGAGTGTATTATAATTATCATAGTTGTAATTCATTATAATCATGTTATTATAAGTTACTCTACTGTAAGTGATCATTGCGTGCTTTAAGTAAAGTAATGACTGCGGTATGTACTACAACTATAATGGCGACGGTTCTAGTAGAGATGTCTTTGCGTTTGTGTACCAAATTATCTCTAGGGACAAATCAGTAGTCTCTGGATACTGGCCGTGACACGTCCCTAGTTAATTCTATGCCGATTGAAAGATGAGCTTTTACAGTGTCAGGGTCGTCAGCAGCGCTTCTGAATATGAGTCAGCTAATTTCCTCCTGCCTTGTACAGGTGTCCTTTGGCCTGAGCAATCTGTTAGGAGAAGATGGCAGGAGCTCATCGAGAATTCCTCTTACATCAACCCAGTGGTGAACCTGCACCCACAGGGCAGATGACGCGGTGTCTTGCCTGTGTGAAAATGTGTTTAATTTGCCTCCTGTTGTGTGTGCCC
>NC_140240.1:3659065-3666565 GCF_949987555.1 Borostomias antarcticus | reverse complement strand
CCCTCTCCCCCCCCCCTCTACCCCAGATGTGGGCTTATTGATTTCATATAACCTCCTGAAACCAGAGATAATGAAGCGTAAATGCACATCCCCACACGCCAACCCCTGGTGCCTCAACTCTCTGCCACATGTATTTATGCAAGCCACACTTATACTGTATATAATGTACCTGTTTAGGACTAACTGGATGTCTGTTATTGGTGCAGGGTAATGTGTGTACACTTAATCCTGCACATGCACTTCATGCTGATAATATACAGTGTGTAGTGTGTAGTGTGTAGTGTGTTCTCACAGCTCGTTTTCCTTGTCTTTTGGCAGCTACTTAGTACAACAATAATTAATTATTAATCCATCTAGAGTACTGGGAGCATGCTTTGGTGCATGTTATTGTGTTTTGTGTTAATTTGTAAAAGTGTAATTTCTGTAAATTGTAAATTTGTAATGTGCTGAATTTGTAACTTGTAATACTTACTAATTGAGTATTAGAATTTACCTGTAGCATCATCTTGGAGCCAGCAGCCATTTCACTGTGACTGTACACCGTACATTGCATGTGATGAATACAATAAATCTTGAATCTTGCAGGGGAATATGCTATATACTGTATAGTACTGGTTATGTATAATTGTTTAAAATGTTAGTAGTTATACAATTATCTATGAATCTTCAATGAAGAGCCTTTAAAGAAGAGTCATAATAAAGTGTTACCGATGTTTGAAATGTTTCTGAGACTGGTAGTGGGGAAAACTTATCAAATAAAAAGTCTCTCTAGTTTTGCCTTTGTTGTATTGTAGCTGTGGCTGCAATAAAAGTTTTCTGGGCCATTTTTAAAGACCTGTAAATGGAATTTGTGGATTGGATATGGTATGGGGGTGGGGGGGGGGGGGGCGTCCAGTCATCATCAGCAGGATGGTATTAGAAGCCTCTCATAGCAAGGCCAGAGGTTTCCATCAATGTGTCAGCCAGCACAATGGAGCTGGATCCAGACTCCCGGCTTATTGCATTGTGTCATTCAGCCTCTCTATGTTCCACCTCAGCTCCAGCTAATGTCCTGCAGGAAATGGGAGCTTGAGCTATGTGTGCACAAGCGTTATTTATATATTGTGTGTGTGTGTGTGTGTGTGTGTGTGTGTGTGTGTGTGTGTGTGTGTGTGTGCGTGTGCATGCATGCGGGTGTGTGTTGGTGTGCGTGTGTGCAGTGACACCATACTGCATAGTGTGTGTGTGCATGTGTTCAGTGACACTAATGTCAATGCGATCTGAAGCCATAAGCAGAGCAATGTGTGAGGGCCGGACCAGCTGTAGAGCTGTTTGACCTACCTTGTCTGCTTGTGTTAGACTGGTGTATTCATTCACACCCCTGAGGATCCATACATCTATAGTTCTGTCTCCCTGGCGGCCGTACGTTCTATAGCCCAATAAAGAACTTCCAACGCCACTGGCAGCTCCGGGCTGTAGGGGTCCTGATCAAAAAGAGCTACTGCCATTCTAATAGCCACATCTCATTGCATTATATTTCACACAGTAAATATGGCATCAAGCTGCCAAGTCGCAGCGAAATTTAGGACGCCAAACAGGCAGCACATTTTTTAACCAAGTTCAAGCTTCACGAGGATCCACATGGAAAACTGGTCCGCCTCCCAGATTTATACTCACCTTGCAAGGGATGTGAGAGGCTCTTAGTGGCAACTTCCAGAGGATGACATACTTTATTATCCTGCTTTATATGGCTAACAGCATATAAACATGGCATAGCCGTGCATGAACCGCATGAAACAATTTGTGGTAAATAGCATTCAGCATGGTTAAATCCCTCTCCCAGCCCAGTACCTGGCAGTGTGTGAATGAGTGGGCAGGCATGGCAAGGGGCATGACAAGGGCACATACCTTGAAGCCGTGTCAATCCTTACTCCAAGCTGCTGGATCCTGCAGTAGGCACCTGCTGTTTTACTGTGGTGCAGAGATAAGCTGAAAAGGGCCTCCATTTTAAGCCTTATCCTCATTCTTACCCTGAGAGACGTGTCTGAGAAAGTGTTTCTCCAAACAGGTCAAGGCTATGCTTGATACCAGGGGCATTAGCAGGTACCAGATAACCCCACGCCAATCTCCCATCCGGTGAGATGTTCATAAAGCTCTCCTCATATCGTACACTGCTAGTGGAGTTTCCAGGCCAAAGTTTGTGCCGATGTTGAAGTTCATTCAAGCCGTTCTCTCAAAAATGATGTGAGCTTGGTTCAGTCAGCAGCCAAAATACTGTACCCGCTGGACTGCTGACCTAGCAGAGCTACAATATGTTGCACAGGGTTCTATAGAAATTGGGTAAAGCAATGGCGAATACTGCATGTAACAATTTCCAAAGCGTGTTGAATTAGATTTATATATTTTGTAGAGGTTTCAAAGTCGAGCATGAAGTAATTCTTTCATGAGGCAGTCAAACTGGATAGTGAAGGACTGAGGGTTCGCTCAGATGTGCTTCAGTGTATTTACAGGTGAGTGCTGCTTTAAATTCCTTCTAGCAAAGTGACATTGAAATTGGATAGATTTCCTATCACTATGTCTGGCAGATCCCAGCTTTTTATCTAAATGGCTTGAAATCACGCACAATCATTTTCTGTTCTCTACATTTGGCACATTTTATTCAAAAATGTATGCAGAGAAATCTAAAATGAAGTTCCATTTCTCTGTCCAATCACTGACGATTTATACCCTAATGTACTTTATAAGAGAGTTAAACGCTTTCAAACAGACAAGCCTCTTAACCAGCAGCTCTTAAGCTAAATTGATTTCATAATAAACAGAAAGATCAACACCACACACCAATTTGGCTCCTGGTTCCTGGTTTCTGAATCACTGGTATCTCCTGAAATGTCAGGAGAGCACTACAGCCAATCCCTCTGGCAGCTTTGACTTCATTAAAGACGCTGGCCGGTTTTGCTTTGTTTATTTGTCATCTAGAATTTATTGGGTTTTTTTTTCAGCCATTGGTGTCTTCTGGAAAACATCAGTAAAATGGAAGTTCTGTATGTTGCTATTGAAGGCTAATACGTACGTTGCATTGTCTCACTCATGATTTCTGCCCAAAAATACAGGAGTCACAACATGCTTCAGGTCGTCTTTTCCAACACAGAGTCTGTGTCAAAGTGTAACCAAAACAGCTGGTACCAGCTTCATTTCAATAAAATGTATAAAATGGAAAATCAAATGCATTCTGAACTTCCTGGAGAAAACATTCATCTCATAGACATATTTTTCTTATTATGAAGTATTTGACTTTATAGTGCAGACTAATCAGACTGGGTCGCTTCTGATGTAACCAACCACGGAGGAGGTCCACCTCCTCATACCCTCTCCACACAAGCTCTGTGGTGCTCACCGACCCAGAGGCCCAAGGCTCCTCCATCTCATCAACAGCCACATCCAGCTCTGCTTGCTTCCAGGTTATTACATTTCTATTTTCTAATTTCCCCTTTACTGTAGGTGACTATTGCTTATTCCTCCCACACAGATGAAGTCAAGTTTTGAAACGCCAGGGGAATGTAGGATAGGTGTTTGGATATGATGTTATAGCAATATACATTTGTATATTGCTATAACCAGAAACGAACTCATGCTGTTTGATACTGATCATAAGTTGTATACAACAATACAGTGAGTGACAGATCTGAGCTACAGATCAACCACCGCCTTCGAGGTTAGAAAACATTTTTCAAAGTGTGGAGGATGAACAGCACTGTCCAGTGGAGGCTCCTGCTCGGGGCTATGTCGTCGGGTTTAATGTGGCCCTGGCCCAAGCTGAGAGCTAGCCGGGCGGCTGTCCGTCTGTCACCCACTGAACTCTGGCTGTTCTGACCGTAGGTCCAGCACCAGGAGTTTTGTATATCCACAGTGCCAGCTGGTTCATTTGCAGCGAGATTGATATTCCGCCACCAGCCTCTGCAAGTGTGTTGAAGCACCTCTTAGCATATGGCAGGAGACCAAGAATAGTTCTGACCTAGTTGAGGCTCTGCAGTCCACCATCAACTTCTGTCTCACTACAGATTCATGGTTCTGATGCCAAAGACGGTGGAGCTAAGTACTCTTACCAACTTCACACCGTAAATCTTACTGTCATCTCCAACCAGCACTCATTTTTCATGTGTGGTTACAGTCTCAGAAGTTAGTCACAGTAAAACAAGGTGATTCTTAGCGTTTTAAAATCAAGTAGCCCTTGATGCTAAAAAAAGCAGAACGATGATTGACTAAGCCTGATAGTTGTATATGTCTATGATAGTTGTATATGTCTGTTAGAAGGAGGATGTCTTACTTTCATGGGTAAAGTAACTCATTCCTCATAAGCTAGATACAAATATGAATCTAGCTTGAACAGCATGCACTTACTGTATTGTTGTACATTGTGTTTTGATGTGTATCGAACAAGCTCAGCAGCAGTTCTGTGTATTGACAGAGAGGCGTGGGGTTCTGAGAGCCCTGCCAAACAGATAGAAGTGGAAACAATCCATTTATGTGCCATTGAGGGCCTTGTCCATTTATAGAGATGAAGGTCATGTAATCAATGGGCAGTATTAAAACAAGCAACACAAGGTGATGCTTCCGTAGATCAATGTGTTAACAATCTAAAGCTGAAACAATACAGTTGTGACCTTTTTATTCAGAGCCTAAAGCTGCTTTCGGAATTCAGCAAATATGTTTTGTCAGCCACTGCTGCGAAAGAGAGTACATTCACAGTCAATTGTGCCTGTAATAACTGTAAAGTAAGGGTTGAATAATGTTTTGAATCAATTTCACATAATGAAGGGTTGTAAAACCGTATGTCATAATGAAAAGTCCACCAATTTAAGAATGACGAGAAAGAGTGCTCAGAGAACACAGGGCTCCACCCATTAATGCAGACCATGGACAGTTCCCACTCCTGTGTCAGCCGGTTCAGGACCATGGACAGCTCCAACTGCTTTATCAACCAGTTCAGGACCATGGACAGCTCCCACTCCTTTATCAACCAGTTCAGGACCATGGAAAGCTCCCACTCCTGTGTCAACCAGTTCAGGACCATGGACAGCTCCAACTCCTTTATCAACCAGTTCAGGACCATGGACAGCTCCCACTCCTGTGTCAACCAGTTCAGGACCATGGAAAGCTCCCACTCCTGTGTGAACCAGTTCAGGACCACGGAAAGCTCCCACACCTGTGTGAACCAGTTCAGGACCATGGACAGCTCCCACTCCTGTGTCAACCAGTTCAGGACCATGGACAGCTCCCACTCCTATGTGAACCAGTTCAGGCCCATGGAAAGCTCCCACTCCTGTGTGAACCAGTTCAGGACCATGGAAAGCTCCAGCTCCTGTGTCAGTCAGTTTAAGACCATATCCTTGAGAAAGCTATAGGTCCATGGAAGGCTTTAAGTCTTTTGTGGCAGCTTGTTAAGGACTGTAGAAGATGATCATAGTTTACTCAGTCAGGCTTTGTTCCTCAACATCTTGTTATGTGACCACAACTCTATGGAGGACAACATGACCTTGCACTCATGGTTGATCATTGTACTTATCTTATATCTCCTATATCTTATAAGCGACACAGAGGCAACCTACTATACCTGGACCCACCAATCTATTATGATTGTTTGCTCAGATCAAAAATAGCTGGCTAGACTTGGATGGAAAACGTTGTGCTGGGGATCACCTTTCACTCTCCTCTCACAGCATTTCCTCATCTGTGTATTCCTTCTCTGCCAGCATATAGTGCACTCTCCACCTTAATCCCCCCCCTTGTCTGAAACAGACAGAAAAATCCATAGTAGATGTCCCCCCTCTTCAACCAAAGCAATTCCTCAAGTGCTCTCCTTCATCTGAATCAGGGCTGTGAGTGGAGGAGAATGAGAGACTGTAGACCTGGAGTTGAGGGTGTGGCTGTGTCTGCCTGACATAAAAGGCAAATTGACATGTTAAAGGGAGAGAGGACTTTAGGTTGTTGTCCAACCTCAGGTGTAATGGCGAGAGGAGTGATAAGGGCCTGTTCTTGTTTCTCTACTCTGCTGCTTTAAGCAACATTAGGGATTGACTGGCACTATCTAAGCCGCCAGCAATTATCAGACTAGCCAGAAGGGTTTACGCTGGGGAGACTGATTCATTTCATTAACCTGCATCAAAGATTAAAAAAACAAAAACAAACAAACATTGCTTTCATTTAATTGAAATGCCATTTTCTAATTTCTCCACTTTCCAAAGTTGCTCTTCACCCGCCCCTCCAGCCCCTTTCTCTTTCTCTCTCTCTCTCTCTCCCTCTCTTTCTTTCTAGCTCAGCTTCACCTTTCTCTCTCCCTATCTGTTAATTAATTGCCATACAGAACTGAGGAGCAACACCTCTGTGGTTTACTGAGCTCCTGCACAACCAACTCTGAAGTGCAACTGTTTATTTTTGGGGTGCCACTTTCTGTTGTGTTTCTTTAGTCTCATTCCGTACAAAATGGTTAATGTCCTGCTACCCGTATACATCACAATACATACAGTATCCAAAGTGTAATTGGACATCTTGCCTGTGACAAATTCCGTTAGATAACCATCTTTACAATGTCCACTTGCTAGATCCTATAAGAAGGTGAGGGGAACAAGAACCTACAGTAAATAGTCATTTCTGACCTGAGGGTGAGAATGGACCATATAGAACCTTACGGCACTGAAAAGGGTTCTATGTACAGTACAGAACCTTTTAAAAGTGTCTGTTCAGTAGATCACCTGTGGTTTGTTTAAGAATTTTTCAAATATGAAACCTAGCCTGTATCCTACTGGGGTTAGAGTGCTTATTTACAGTAGAGAATAGTCTGATACTGTACACGCTATAAGTAAGGCGCAGGGAGTGTTTTTTTATTTTTTAATCTCTAGTGTATTTGCTTATCCAGATCCTTACCAAATCATCTCATGAACTAATCATCTATATTCATATTAAACTAATCATCACTTGCATGAGCCTGGTGTGGTGGAGGTTTCTGAGAAACCACATCCTATGCCAAAGACTTTCCTTGATGCCCAAACACAGTGGTCAGACCCAGCGATGGAAAACCACACCTACTCCAAAGGACCTATCATCACGCATGGTGACTCCGCCAGTCACAAAATTCTGATTAGTATGAGTTAACAATACAATGTTCAATCCTATTGTATTTATATTTTGCTACACATGAACTTTCACTTTAGCACTAGATTATGCTCTTAGTCACTTGTTTAGAAAGGTGATGCACTTGTGAGTTCTGGCGAGTAGTAATACACTGATTACCTACGTTAAATGCAATATTGTACTGTAAACCGCTTTGGATAAAAGTGTCTGCTAAATGGCTTTAATGTAATGTTATATAGCTACTAATTTATACCCATGAAAATATTTTAACCCATCTGATGGTACTGTAGTATCCATCTTTTCCATTGGGACGAATTAGGTACTGTCCCTCATCCAATCTTTTGATGTCATCATTTGGTCAACTCAGAAATTCTGTCAGAGATGTGGAACTCT
>NC_140240.1:3536565-3654065 GCF_949987555.1 Borostomias antarcticus | reverse complement strand
GTCTTCATCTGCTAAGGTATATTTTCCCTCATCCAGCGAAGGAAAATGGTACATACAATAAGCACCAGGTTTCTCACTGTAGCTTTGAGGGGGGAACTCAGCTCATACATGACATGAACTCTGACTAACACATGATATGTGAGTACAGTGAAGGTGTATAACATGATAGTTATGTTGTGAGGCGATAATTGGGATGGGGCAGCTTCAGTGCCGAAAAGATGCCTCTCTCTCTCTCTCTGTCTCTCTCTCTCTGTCTCTCTCTCTCTTCCTCTCTCTCTCTCTCTCTCTCTCTCTCTCTCTCTCTCTCTGTCTCTCTCTCTCTCTCTCTCTCTCTCTCTCCCTCTCATAGTTGTCGATACTAGAGTATGAACAAGATGAAGTAGCTGTCTGCTTAGCAGAAATACAATAAAGACATGTCTTTCTCCGGAAGGATGGAATCAATGGTCTCTAGAAATGTACATTCATACTGTAAATACAGATAATGAGACTATACTCCCGTGACGCAAGGCTCAGTTGGCTGGGTGTGACTAGAATATAATCTCAACTGAAAGGCAGTCAACTGCTGACGCTCGCACTACGCCACAAAGAAAAGATTTCACTCTTGGAACATTACAGTCAAAACTCTCTCTACTCCACATGCTGAACGGTTTGCTTGGTTTGTTTACATCTGTTGTTGATGCTCTACAGTTTCACCAAAGCCCATATTTCACCGTCAAGAGTAGATTATCTTTGATATACAGTGGGCTGACTTTTTGCTTCAGTATAGCACTTCAGTATTCAGGCAGCAGTTTATGAAAAAAGCCACTGTATAGTATGAACATTATAGGAAAATAGGTCACTTGGTGCAGCTTTCTGCTCCGAGGAGGAGTGAATAATTTCAACCTTGTCCAAAGCTGATGAGTGTAATAACAATATACAGTAAGCCAAGTGATGTAAATCAATTTCTTAGTGAATAGATGGAAATTCTACCTCAGATTGACATGAGTCGAACAGAAGGAAAAGCCGTCACCTGACTGATTGACTGACTGACTGACTGACTGACTGACTGACTGACTGACTGACTGACTGACTGAGTTATCGTTTCGGACCGTCTCACTGACCTGAGAGTTAGTGTACAGGATGTTATTAAGGTCACTTGATGACAGTTATGAGATCATTGAGAAACACTGATAAGCTAGATGGGAGAAATCCAGGTCACAGTCAGGGACCCATTCAGATTGTCTCTCAACATTACTCCAGAACTCCTAAGGGGAAGATCCATATATTGCATGGAGCAGTATCTGTCCACAAGGACAACAGTAACCGTGGGGAGAGAATGGATGATCTCTAAAAAGATTAGAGAGGCGCACAGAGGGGCTGTTTCACCGTTATCTGTGAGCTCTATTTAATCTTATCCACAACCTCTTAAGAAAAACAGGTCACTTGCCTGCTTATTCCACTCAGAGAGCATCGTGAAGTGACTTGTAAAAGTCGACAGGTGCTGTAAGCAGTGAATATTTTTTTCGGCAGTTTGGTTTTCTTGCATAGCAGCTTGAACCATCCATATTTTTGAATATTTCACCCAGTCACTATTTGGATGCAACATCAGCCACGACAATGATGGGAATGTAAATTCTGCCGTACTCATGTGTGTGTGTATGGGGGGGGCTGGGAGGGGGGGGGGTTGTTTATCATGTGTGCATATGTGTGTTCTTGTACTTACATGCTTGGTCATGAATGGCATGTGCTTTCTTTGTTGTCCTTTTTCTGTTGTTCTGAACTAGCTACAGCTGAGGAATTTCATTATTTATAAAAGTGGGGGGCTCTTAAAAAAATAGATACATCTTTGAAGTGTAAATGTATGATCCAGGCATGTGAAGAGGATTACATCAGCCCCGAGCAGCAGTCTGTCTGCTGTTTATTCCATCACTACTGTTTTATCATCTGATTGCATGCATCTCCTCCTTTAAAGATGTTAACATGCAGGTGTTGCCTGAGGCATAGTGCGTCTTTGTTTTAAAACCTTTGCGCACAAGCTGTTATTCAGGAGAATTGCAATGCAAGCAACCCTACTGTAGCAACTGCTTGAAATCTTTATACAGTAGTAACAAAATTACAATTACAATTGAACAGCTGAATGAGACTTTTAACCTTTAATGGCTTGAAATTATTCATTACCGTGGCTTGTGGTATTAAAGCATTAAAGCTGCATAATTGCTGAAGTGTCTGCTGTTACGTTACTGACCGCATTCATCACACAGGCAGTATAAGGTAGGTAAAGGTAATTAATAATAATAATAATAATAATAAACTACAAAGGGTGCTCAGAGAGCACAGGCATCTGCACATTAAAGGACTATGCTCGTTTTTGACAACCTGGACCTTATTTACGACATATTATAAGAAGTTTGACTCACCCAGATCACTTTTGTGTTGTTCGGAGGCAGGTAGAAGAAATTTAAAATCCAGCGCGAGCCAGTATATCCATGTAATGGCGGCGCACGGGGCATAGGGAATGCAGTTTCTCAAAATCCATTTTCGGCCGCTAAACGGTTGTTTTCATCAATCACATTGCATGAATCGACAGTTGATATTCCTCTACGCAAGCCATCCAGAATGGCTCGCGTAGAGGAATATCAACTGTCGATTCATGCAATGTGATTGATGAAAACAACCGTTTAGCGGCCGAAAATGGATTTTTAGAAGCTGCATTCCCTTTGCCCCGTGCGCCGCCATTACATGGATATACTGGCTCGCGCTGGATTTTAAATTTCTTCTACCTGCCTCCGAACAACACAAAAGTGATCTGGGTGAGTCAAACTTCTTATAATATGTCGTAAATAAGGTCCAGGTTGTCAAAAACGAGCATAGTCCTTTAATGCATTTTGTTGGTGTAACTGAGTTAAAATGGTTAAAGTCACGCCTCAGTTTATATGTAATAGCCTACCACTGGATCTAGGCAAAGAAAATGTAATTTTTCCTAATACCATGTTCATCTGATGTGTTTCTCATGAATAAGATATTATTTTGTTTTACATGCATAGAAAGATAAGATAATATGATACTCCGCTTCGCGTCGTGCCTAACAACGCCCCCTAGCGGTTATAAAATCACTATAGGCCTAACACACGGCCTCTTGTGTTTTTTTGGTTTGGATACTTGATTCTGATTGGCTAGCAGCCGTGGTAAAATACTCTGTAATCCACGGCTGTGACCGCATAACAATTAGTATTAATGGGCCGTCAATCTCATTGACGAAGCCATTGATAAGATCAAGCGGTAGGCTATGCTTTGCGTAGCAACCACTCGCAGCAAAACGAGTGCTCTGGAGAACTGTTTTAATAACTGCAACATAGCTGGAAATATTCAAATAAACGTGAACCACCTGAATTATGCCTTATGGCCATGCCAATCTGCCGTAGGGGGGCTTGGAGCAACTGGTGAACCAATCACCTCAAGGCAGCAGAGCTTGACCACAGCCTGGAGGTAGGAGGGAGCTGTTCATTTGCCCTGTAGGCTTGCATCACAGTCCTAAACTGGATGGGACAGCGCAGGGAGCCAGTGCTGAGAACGGAGTAGGGAAGTTGTGTGGAAGAGCATGGGGTGATGACAACAGCCTGGATGAGCACTAGCGCCGAACCACACCCAGATTTCTTTCCTAGCATAAAGTTTGATAAAAGAGATGAGTATTAGCAATAGCAAGGAGAATGATTATATCAGTGTACAATGAGCTATGATGGGGAAGAATCACAATATTAATTTGATTTTCAGGCATGGCATATACATGGCATGCTTACTTGCAATGGTAATAATGCCTTCAGGTAATAACACTAACTATGCTTGATTAATTTGATGTATAATGTGGCAAATGCTATAGTAGCAGCAGCAAGCATCAGCCCACTATAGCTAAATAACGCCATACAAGATTACAGACTGTAATCAATGTATGAACAATGTCACATTGAGCATGCTCAACATTATGTTAAAATTGAAATACATCTGAAACCTCCGAATGTAACGTTAGCATTAACTAACGTTAACTAAAGTTAACCCTAAGCCGTTAGCATTAGCTACCATTAGCAAAGCTGCCTAGCCTATCAATATATAGTTGATGTTAATATAAAGAAATGTAACATTAGATAATGTTAGCTAAGATATTCAACATTGACCCACTTACTGCTTGGCGATGTCGCTGCTAATTTGCATAAAGTTGAACTCTGCCCAACTTCAAATCTACGCTCAGATCGCTGGTATCGCGTCGCTCTCTGCCGCCGAGGCGTCCGTCGCCCTATGTCGCCAGCTTCCATTGACAATGAATGGCAGCCGGCCGCTCTCGTCGCCCAAGTCGCTCGCTGTGTGAGTGCACAGTTGGGACATAACAATAGAAAACAAAGCAATGGAACGCATTTTGTCGCTGACGCTCGCTAGCGTCACGTGTAGTTAGGACACGGTGTTACTGACATAATTTCCCTCGCCTCTAAACCAGAATTGGCTAGCTTTTGCACAACGGTGCTTCGCAGACGGTGGTTTCTCTCTCCCTCCCTCTCTCTAGCCTTATTTCCACCGTCATGCCGAACCGTTCTGAGCGCGCAGGGTAACCGTTCCGACGGTGTTTCCACATGGGACCGGTTGGGCCCAGAACGGTTCACAGAACCGTTCCCATGGCACGGTTGTCTAACCATACTGAGTGAAACAAAACCGTTCTTTAGTAGAAATGTAAAAGTTAGTTCCGAAAACAACATTCCGTGGAACGCAACAGCCCGAGAGGTGGAAACAGACACTGTAACCGTTCCCACGGGTCCAGAGCGGCGCGGTTGGAGCACGGTATCGGTTCGGCGCGATAGTGGAAATAAGGCTAATACCGGGCCTCAAGTGTGTGTGAAAAGCAGCCAGCTGCTCATTATACTGTAGGCACTGTGTTCAGGAGTGGTATGTGCAAGGGCACCTACTGTATATACAGTCATACAGACACATACAATATCTGCATTCATACACACCCCCATCCTCCACCTCCTGCACCCCCCTAACCCACACACATGGGTAGTCTCAGTCTCAGAGAATAGACCTTAATGAGAATAGCATCCATAAAATTGTAGGTAAATAACTTTAAAGGTCATTTATAACAAAAAAAAGAAATAAGATCACCTGGAATATAAATCACAAAGTCCCCTCTTACATACCGAGTTTGCCACTCATTTCTGTGTACGCATTAAAAAAAAGTTCATTTAATTTGTAGCTTTTAAGAGAACAAAATATACCACAGATGTTCAGCTCCACACACGTCTAATGTTACCGGGAGCTCATTAAGAATGCATGATCCAGGTCCCGCTATGGGGTCTTAATCGCTGTAATCTCTTCAATCTGATGGAATTAAAAAAGGCTGTGATTAATATGCCTAAGCTTTCCTCAAACCAGATTTGCATAAACATACAGCAGTACAAACTATTCAAACATTCAAACAATTCAACAATTCTTGGATGTGTTTACTGGGGGGTGATGATGGGGGGTTTACTGATGTGCTGCAGTAAAGCAGAGCAATAAGGTTGGGTGTTTTCTCCACTTAATGATGCCCGTGTGTATGTGTGTGTGTGTGTGTGTGTGTGTGTGTGTGTGTGTGTGTGTGTGTGTGTGTGAGAGAGAGAGAGAGAGAGAGAGTGTGTGTGAGCATGTGTGTGTGTGTGTGTGTGTGTGTGTGTGTGTATGTGTGTGTTTGAAAGAGAGAGAGAGAGTGTGTTTGTGTGTGAGAGAGAGAGAGAGAGTGTGTGTGTGTGTGTGTGTGTGTGTGTGTGTGTGTGTGTGTGTGTGTGTGTGTGTGTGTGTGTTGGGGGCTACCACACTCTCTCTCTCCTCAGTATCAATATATATGAGTTCACACCCCTGGCACCAAACTGTCTGAGGCTTTAAGAAAAGCCCCCTTGCAGCAATTACGAATCTCACCAACAGAGGCACCCACACCTCCCAATCAATGCCTCTCTGGCCTAATTGTTTAAAAAGCTTTTTCTGCATCACTTCCAGGTGCAGATCAATTGATTTTGACACCATGTGGCTCCAGATGCATCCCCTTGGAAGAGCACCTATCGTTCCTCATTATAGCACATATTCATTCTCCTCTGTCCAACACTGCAAATAGAACCCTGGTTCTTCCACCATATGTTGGAGAATTAATAAAATAACAGGTGGAGGGGATCCTTCCACCCCCTCTGTTCTGTCATACATAATACATGGCCCACTATCAAGGGCGGCGACAGCCGAGAGTGACAGCCAGGGTGCTGGGTGTGCTGGGTCGAGCCTTGCCGGTCTTTTCAGGTCATATGTAATTCATCTATATTTCACATTTTCTTTCCAAAAGCTTGATCCTTTGCTCTGTATGATGAGATATCCATCTAAAAGATGATTTTTGTTTTTTCCCTCTACTTCTTAGAGTACTAAGTACTTCTTACTTAGTTTTAAGTGCCTCATCAATGTTGCATGCTGACTGCCCTCCTGTCTTTGTGTGATGGCTTTGATTTCTGCCCGCATTCCCACTGCCTAGCATGTATTTTTCATATTCTCTTAAAGCAGCTATTTCTAAGGAAAATGTAATAGTTGATAGCAAGAGGGTATTAAATGGCAGGATGGCAATATGTACAAGATTAATTATGTAACATGAAATATATGTAAAGCTATTTGACTCGGTTAGCATGCAATTGAGTGTGATGACGCAAAGATTATTCCATCCAAGTAAAAAAAAAAAATCAGCTTTTTAATAATCGAAGCAATTTGCCAAAAATGTAAATAAATCATGATGATGCAAATGTGTTGATTAGTTGTTTAGGTTATAAGGATCCCCATTAGTAACGTAAATCCAGTACTTCAGGAAAACACTGTGATACTTCTTTCTGCCCTCAGTTTTACTGAGTTCCAGTGCGCCGTACGAAGGCCACTGCGCTGCAAAAGCGTGGGATCATTGGGATCATTAATTAAAAGCATGTGCTCTGTACAAGTGCCTCTCTGCCATGTCGTAAAACAAGTTTATAGTGCACTCCTGCCCGCACTCCTTTTCCTCTCTTTTCATGGGTATGACAGAGTGCGCTCTCTCTGGTCAGGACATAACTCTCCCCGCAGACAGCACCGGGATGACGCTAGGGAGAGAGGGAAGACAGGGAAACATGGGTAGGCGGGGGGGGGCGGGGTTGGGGGGGGGGGGGGGGGACGACTGTGCTCCTCAAAGTCATCATGGCGGACATATATTACATGGATTTCTCTCCCTGTCTCATCTTGACAGTCTAACGGCGTGCGCAGTCAGGTGGAGGAGGAGGAGGAGGAGGAGGAGGAGGAGGGCGCAGGATCGGATGGCCTGGCCTGGGATGAAGCCATCTGATCCCGCAGCCTCTGGTGAGGACAAGGCGCCTCTCTTTCTTTCACTCAATATAAGGAGACAGGGTGGAGGGCTGGAATTAGACCGACATCACATGACCAGACACTTCGCTGTCTGTCTGTCTGTCTGTCTGTCTGTCTGTCTGTCTGCCTGTCTGTCTGTCTGTCTGTCTGTCTGTCTGTCTGTCTGTCTGTCTGTCTGTCTGTCTGTCTGTCTGTCTGTCTGTCTGTCTGTCTGTCGGTCTATCTGTCTCTTTCTCTCCCTCTCTTTCTCTCTCTTCTGGATTACATGTTCACAATTTCCTAATCATGTCCTTTACCCGGTGTCTTTTATTCCCTCTCAACATTTTGACATTTTGTCCCAACTGCACCGTACCGGTCTCTCTTCCTCCAAATCCCTCCCAGATTAACATACATTACACATTTCACAGTGATTCTGTAATAAAGGACTATATTCAGCCTGCTATTAGAGCAGGGAGATGGAACCTGGGACTCCCCAAGGTCACAGCAGACCTGAATAGCCCTCCTAAATTCATTTTGGTGGTGTGCCAGTGCTTCGGCACTGCGCCTATTTGCATCACAGAGCAACCCAGGTGTTGCTTTTAGATTACAGTGTGCGCTCAGAGTGGGGAAAATGCCTGTAGTCAGGTTAGTTTAAGAGATACGACTATTACCTCTTCCTGAAACTACAGTAGACAGGGCCACTTTTCCCTGAGTCACTCTGACAGCCTGATGGAACTGGCTGGGACGGAGGCTAGGGTTGTGGCTAGGGCCGGGGTTGGGGTTGTGGCTAGGGCCGGTGCTGGGGCTGGGGCCGGGGTTGGGGCTGGGGCTAGAACTGGGGTTTAGGGAACTGGGGTTTAGGCTGGGGCTAAGACTAGGGCTGGGAATGAGACTGTGGCTGAGGCTGAGACTGAGACTGTGGGTGGGGCTGAGACTGTGGGTGGGGCTGAGGCTGAGGCTGAGACTGAGACTGTGGGTGGGGCTGAGACTGTGGGTGGGGCTGAGACTGAGGCTGAGACTGAGACTGTGGGTGGGGCTGAGACTGTGGGTGGGGCTGAGACTGGGGGTGGGGCTGAGACTGTGGGTGGGGCTGAGACTGGGGGTGGGGCTGAGACTGTGGGTGGGGCTGAGACTGGGGGTGGGGCTGAGACTGGGGGTGGGGGTGAGACTGGAGGTGGGGCTGAGACTGGGGGTGGGGCTGAGACTGTGGGTGGGGCTGAGACTGGGTCTGGAAGTGGGTATGGATGTAGGCTGAGGGAGGCCACTCAGGAGAGGACAACAGCTACAGTACAGTAGCTGAATTACTGTGATGGCAGCCAGAACACATGCCGGGCGCCCCCCCCCCTCGGCTCTCCTAACTCGTTTGGCAGAGACAGTGGAACAGCTGCCATTGACTCGAAAATTCAGTTATGCTTCCCACAATCCCTGTCATTACTTTGACTGTCTGGGTGTTAGACTCCACCAGAAGCATACTTACAGCCACCGATGCTCTGTTAGAGAAATCACACTAGCAAAGTGCAGGACCAGTATTAGTTCACAGACCGTCACTGAACTACAGTACAGAAATTATGAGATAGGAGGGATGCAGAGCATTAAAAATGATCACATTTCACTCTGAGTGAAAACAATCAATCTGAGACATAAACATGCATATTAAAATCATACCAGAGGGAACAAACGTTAGGAAATACACGCACATCTTCCATTCCTCTCTACTCTCAGAGAGATTAAATAAGGATTTTTGATGTTTGCCACTAGCTTATATTTGTCATTCAGAAACACATTGAAGTGGAATGATAGTACACAGCTATGAACTAGTTACAGGTCGTACAGGCGGATTAACACATGGGCAAAAGGGGCACGTGCCCAGGGCCCGGGAGTCAATAAGGGCCCTTGGCTTTCAAAAATAATAATAAATAATACAAAATAATAGTGTAGTATGACTATAAAATTGTTTGGATGTGTTGTAAATTAGCCAGTTCCGCAGGCCTGGGCCCTTGACATTGCATTCAGCCGATGTAGGAGCGAATTAATCACCTCCAATGTACGTCGGGTACTACATGCTGCTCATCAACATTCTGCCCAAAAATCTGTTGGCTACATCATCAATCACTTGGCGCGCATTGTTAACTAGCAGAAGTTCAACAAACAACCTGAGCGACATGAGCAGCATGAGCGGATATAAACACAAAAGTAGAACTTAAAAAAACTAAAAGAAAAGACAAATCTGGAACAACGACAACCTGAACTGCCAAAATTAGACACATTTTGTTCCCCATCATCATTCAGTGAGTTTGCACAACCTTTCTGTTATTTCTCATTCTCCCCATTTCATTGTGACTACCGAGTTCTTATTCTCCAAACTAAAACTAATTAAAAACTAGACCGGTCATATTATTGATCAAAAATGACTGGGCAGAAGACATCGGGCGCAATCTGGATGATTAGTTGACAAGGAGTCAACAGGAGTCACTTTTTGTATGTTTAATCTCTAACTGGAAATCCATCAGCTTTTTTTACTCAATATGGATATTTCTAAATATGAACCAATGAAAATTAGGCTAAATGCAAATTCCATTACAATATTCACTCTATAGCTTATTGACATCTTGCACCCCGCGCCCGCAAACCTGCCCAAAGATCTTGTTACGTACACATATCCACAGACCAACCTATGGATGCGCAGAGGTATCCGTCCCTAAGAATGTTCTGGTATCCTTTAACTACTGTAAAATGCAGATTTCACTGTAGATTAATTTTCCGTTGCTCCTGCAGACTTGGCCTCTCCCCCTGGGCTAATCCCAACACAGGCAGGCATACGAGGGTGTAGAATTTATCACGCAACGCAAGACACATCTGCGACACTAAGCCTCTCTGACTCTCCTCTGGAGGCTGGCTGCTATGGAAGCCCCACGGCTTCACTGTTCTCCCACAATGCATGCTGGGATGAAAGAGGGGTGCTCTTCTGCACCTGTGTACATTAACGAATGGACACGTCTCAAGGGCTTATTTTCATACCAAAGACAGCAAGGTTTATTTTGACTTATATGTGTTGCAAAAATGTGCTGCACACAATGCAGTATGCCTAATTAAATATATGTCTTCCACACAAGTACACTAAGCACTAGCAGATGTATGGGAATGTATTAAGTGATTGGCTTATAACTGGGTTCTTTGTGAATTCAGAGACTGGTAAATGGGATTTTAGAAAAGAGCAGAGCCGGTAAAGAGACAGAGGGACAGTTTAAATCCTCCAGGCTCACCCAATTCGGAGAGCTGGGTCTATAGTCTCCTCTGCACCAAAAGACCATGGATCTTATGTTAGATATTACTGGCCAGTAATATCGGCGAAAACATGATCGTGCCATACCACCATGTTCATGAGGTCGCTGGAGGGTGGTGTACCGGATCCGAGGAGAATTATTGTGCCAAGAAATCCACAAAAAAAAACGTGTTTTGTTAGAAAAATGGGAATGCTTTGAAATAACTATAAGAACTTAGGTAATATATTCATTTTAAAAGTATGTATCCTACCCAGAGAGAGAGAGGCAGTGCATCCCATTGGGCACATTGGAACACTGTCACTGCCACTTACCTATGTTTAGCCTAATCATTTTTCTGGGTGAAGAAGTAATCACCTCTGCTCTGATAACCTTAGTGATTTTTTTCCATTCAACAATCAATACACCTATTTTATCACCTAGGTAGGTGACCTGGGTCAATTGATTAACATTGACATTGATTCAATTCAATGACTTTAAAGTATTTGTTGGTAACGCATGGGTGGAATTTTATCTGGGGACAGGAGGGTTATGTCTCCCCCACTTTTCAAAATCCTGTTTTGATGCTGGGGAGGGAGGGAGGGCGAGGCAGGGAGAAGCAACACTGAGTTGCTGGTAGGTTATGTGTTGTATAAAGTATGAAAAGCAGAATCCCTCTCGCTGCTGTTAGTTCACTGCACTCTTGGACTCAAACTCAATTCTGCTTTCATATCAGAGAAAAACAGCAACATTGCCTTTCAATAAATGGCTCCGTCTTTCCCATAATCAGCCCTGTTCTATAATGTTAACTTGTTCATGTCAACTGCTTTCATATCAGATCAGATGAGGTGGTGCCTTTGAGGGTGAGGCAGGGAGGAGCAACATTGAGTAGCAGGTAGATTATGTGTTGGTAGGTTATAAAGGTAGGTTATATAATATTTAAATGGAAATCATGGGCATGATTTGAGCTTCCCACGTGCATTCTTTACGGGCACACGCACATTTTTTTTATATACATATTTCCCAT
The DNA here is from genome assembly GCF_949987555.1 of Borostomias antarcticus. Classification (NCBI taxonomy): domain Eukaryota; kingdom Metazoa; phylum Chordata; class Actinopteri; order Stomiiformes; family Stomiidae; genus Borostomias; species Borostomias antarcticus. Next base: position 3,642,440 of record NC_140240.1, on the reverse strand, counting down.
CCCATAATACTTATGCCCCCACCCGACTTCTCAAATTAAAGTGTCACCCTTGGATAACAGGTATGGATTTTCATTTCCTTCTCACAAGGGAAATAAAAAAGTGTTCACGGTTCTGCTGTATTTACTCTGAATGGATTATCCCCTAATTATCAATTTCCGACGTCTGTCACAGTCACGTTATCCCATGCATGACATCATTCAGAAGATGCCTAAGCATGGCAGGACTGTGACGTGATGTGCCTCTGACATCATCCAGGAGATGACTGGCCGTGATCTGGGTCAGGACCGTGACATGACACCTCTGACACCATCCCTGTCCTGGCCTGTTGCAGAAAACACTCAGGATTCCCTACAGGGCTGTTTGTTGGCACTGCCTACCGAGAGCAGTTCCAACCAGAGGTCATTTGGAGGTGAGCCGCCTGCCTCTTTGGCCCTGGTGTGTAGTGGACAGTACCGTGTGGGTCATATGGGTGTATTCCAGTTTTCTACACTAGCACACAAACATGAGTTACAGCCTCCAGGGAGATAGAAGCTGTCATAGACAAGAAAAGTGCCCTGCCGCTAAGGGTCTGAAGGAGTATTCCTTGAAAAGTAGATAAATAAATAAAAAGTTGTATTTTGCTATGCAGCCGACCGATACATGTCAGAAAGAAATTAGAAATAATAGACAAGAAATGGATTGTCTTCGAAACCAAACTCGGATATTTGGAGGGAAAAATAATTCCAATTACACACCTGGGGAATTCTCCATCACCAATCAGTAAACATAATTAAAACTCTGATGTAGAGACAACCTAAGAATCTTAATGATGAAAGAGAACTATTTTGAGAAGCGCATGTCATATCATATGAAGTGGTTGTTATTCTCACAAATGGGATCTGTAATTGCTTATTCTTATCATTCTCATTCTAGCTTTGCTGCCCATTATTACACATGCCTCTCAGAAAGGTCCTCTACATTATAGCAAGAATGATAAATGGAATGCGCATTTATCCAAAGCACTTTACAACGGCCTCTCATTCACCCATCATACACATTCACACACCAATGGCGGCAGCTGCCATGCAAGATGCTAACCTGCTCATTAGGAGCAATTTGGGGTTAAGTGACTTGCCCATATTGACAGGAGGTGCCGGGATTCAAACCGCTGACCCTACGATCATTTGATGACCTGTTCTACCACTGAGAACTAGAACTATTGATCTTCATGGATCACATTCACTGATGGCTGTAACGCAGGTTATGGAGGAGTGACTACTGTAAATCCCTACCCAGGTCCGAAAAAACTTGCAACATACGGATTCTATCGTGAACTGTTTTTCCCTTTCTTCTACTGTTACAAATGAATACACAGAGGCAGTTTTTTCATATATATATTTAATATGTATCTCCTCCATCCCTGAGTGTTTTTGCAGCTATGATGTGAGTGTGTTTTAGCTGCTGTCAGCGCATGAGAGAGGTTCCATATCAGAGCCAGCGCAGCGAAGGCGAAGGCAGAATGACAGCACACATGGCTTGTTCCGCTCGTGACCTCAGACCACCCGCGCTCTGCCCACACATCACCTGCCTCCTGGCTCTCTTTCCTCTCAAACAATCGTTGCTTTCTCTTTGCCTTGGCTGCATCTGTAACTGCACACACTGTGAAAAATACTTGTTTATGTTTTACTGCATGTGGAAAATAGCTGTACTGCCTTGTATGATCTATATTGGATTCAGTAAATGTGAGTTTGAACTGTCTGAAATAGATCGTTTTGTGCATGCATGATGTGCTGATCTCAGGACCTCACACTGTGTAGGCTTACCCTTAGAGGGGCATTCCCCGATTAGCATTCAGCTTTGTATTGTTCCAAAATGTGCAGTATGTTACAGTACAATGAATTTGGTTTTGCTTCTCTCGATGTTCCCTGGGGTTATTTTCCACACTTCCGAAAAAACAAAAATTACACAAATGATGTCAAATGATGCGTGTAGATTTGGTCCTACCTGCTCAGAGCTACCATTTCTAGTTCGGCATTTGTCTGTGCCCGCCCACACGTAAACAGTGGGACAGCACCATGGACGGCACCCATGCTCCAGAAAGAACACATCAACCCCGTGTGGATGAAAACCAGCCTGGTCTCACCCGGCAGACATCAGAATTCGACGTTTGTCCATCGCCTCCAAACGTCATTTCTAGACGGCATCATACAGTTATAAACGTCGGCAGACGACGTGGGATAGGCCTAAGTCTTTGATTGGTTGTTCTCAGAGTTTTGTGGTTGGTTGTTCACATTGGAACACGTGATGGAAGAGGGGTATACATTTGCGAGCGCTTTTGAGGGTGGGTTGGGTGTATCAAACAACTTTGGTGAGACAACACCGAGTGCAAAACTAGCTGGCGAAACTAGCAAACAACAATGTTTTACAAGCAACAAGCAAACAAGACTGCTAACAAGACTACAACCAACTAGCTCACATTCTTACTGTCATTATTATTAGCTAGCATTAGCTACTGTTCTTATAGCTCGTGTTCTAACGTGGACACAGGGATCTGGCAAATTTACGAAACTGGACCCAGGAGTGGAGCTACTCGGACGGCGCTTAGTGGGCCCAGTATGTCACTTGCACACTAATGTTTGCGCCAGACTAGGCCTACATTATCCCATTTTCCATCACATGCCATTACATAATTTATTTGTATCATAATCATATTTATTGTGGGCCTTTAGTAGGCCTAGTAGGCCTAGGCAATAATGCAAATAAAAATAACACATAAAATGGATGTGATGGCTATGAAAATGTTGCCTAATGGAGAAGAAGTGCCTTCTGCAATAAAATGACTGCTAACACAATGTTATGAAAACGGGGATGTTTAACCTGAAGTCTTAATATAAACCATATAATTAGGAAACAAGAGGCGACTTTGCAAGCAGGAGAGGCTGCATGAACACGCCTGTGTGGGACTCAGACGGAGTCAGAGTGATGGAGCACGGGTAGGGAAGACAGTCCTACAATCACACACACACACACACACACACACACACACACACACACACACACACACTGCTATGAAGTTTAGAACATTCTAATTTTAATAATTGAATAAAATTCTAATTTTCATAATTTTAAAAACTCTCTTACAACAGAGGCAGCTGGAGGCTGTAGCAGTCGGATTCTGAAATATCACCTTAAATACTACAGTTATTATAGCATAACTTTATATTTTAGCACTCACTGAAATTAATAGAGCTGCTGTCGGGTGAAAACATGTTCTTTGCCTCGAGAACCCACTTGGATAATGTTGAAATTAAACTGGTCAAGTTAAAAACAAGGCTTTACTGTTTACTTTCCAGGAGCTATATCTAATTGTGTACTGTGTGAACAGACATATAGTTGAATATTGTGAGTGTGACAGCCTTACCTGTAGGCGAGTGTTTTGCTGGAGGTGGTGCAGAAGACAGCCCTCAGCCGGACGCACCACCCATTGAGTGTGGCCTCAGAAGGCAGCGGGCACAATGCATTGTGGTAGTTGTAGGTTTCTTTTGTTTGAGAAAAATCTGTCTTTTCTCTGGCCATAAGGCACACATTTCACAAATAACTGCACATTTGGTGACCCGGTTTCAATTGACTTTCTCATTCCCAGTGGCAAAATATCCCTTTAAGGATATTTTCATACGTTGACTGTTTCGAGTCCACGCTTGCAACAGATGAGGGTCTTCAGTGTTCACCAAACACAGTGCAACAACATTCTTTCTATTGTCATGTCAACAAACCTCAATTGAATAACATGTTCTAAGAGTGTGAGGCTGGCAAACTGTCAGCCCCTTCTGTGGCACCGATAGCAGCTGAGCTCACACAGGGCAGAAAGGAAAATGAACGGAGTTCAACAGAGCAAGGAGGGGGGGGGGGGACACACAAATACACTAGAACCACGATGCCAGACTTTGGAGATCACCGCTGCCAAGTTGTTTCGCAAACAAAACATTCGTCACACCGTTAGGAAGGACCGCCCTAAACACGTTGGATTGGTTCTGCAATGCAGGTTTTTTTCAATCTCTCAAACTGTTTCCACCCACTTTTAGCGACGAAACCTGGACGAATGTTTTCAGTCTCTAGTTGAGTGCAGCATTTAGAGAGTGACTCGCGAGTCTACAAATACACTGCAACGTCAGAATGACGCAACCCAACTGGAATGCAATCTAGAAGCTAATCAGAGCGGTGGTATTAAGGAGAGCAGAGCAGAGGCGAAGTGGAACAGTGTGTCTGATAAGATTCCGTGAGCACACATCATGATCCTACCGTTGCATGGAGAAGATTGGAAATATCATTGGAAATATCATAGAGGAAAATCTTTATGTGGCAATTTGCCACAAAGAGCCCCTGATATGAATCAGAGATTAAAGTTCACACTTATCTTATTCTAGATGGTGTGTCATGATGCGTGTCTATTTGGCTCTATCAGTGACCATTGCCTGCACAATTGCTCTGTTTTTTCTTTGTTTGTTTGTTGTTTGGATCAGCTATCATGCAAAAAAACATTTGATGATCTGAACCTCCATCTGAACGTCAGTAAGATGAAGGAGATGATAGTGGACTATGGGAGGAAGGAGGAGAAGATCTACAACCCCCTAAACATCACGTCTGTAGAGAGGGTGAACTTTAAATATCTTGGTGTCGAGATCACCGAGGATCTCACATGGACTACAGCACAAATACACTCTTAGAAACGATGTGTTATTGTAGCAGGACAAGGACAATATAACACAACGTGTTGTTTTTAATACATCTGTTCTAAGAGTGCACGGACACGGTGGTGAGGAGGTCAAGACGGAGGCTGTTCCACCGTTCCGAGTGTCTCCCCAGACACTCAGGAGTTTCTGCACATGCACTATGCATCTCCAAGACATCTACTCAAGGCGGTGGAGAACCAGGGCCAGAAAATCGTGCGTGATCCCAGTCACCCAGACAACACCCTCTCCTCTCTGCTCAGGTCAGAGAGGAGGAACCGCATACTGAAAACCAATTAGGCTCAGAAGGAGCCTCTTCCGTTGAACTCTGGACTAAACTCAGTAGCTACACTCAGCACAACACTTTATATTTACAATATACTTGGTAGAATATATATCTACATTTGGTATTTATGAATATACACATTGATAGACTCTATAGATATATACACAGTGTTGTGTCATGTATCTAGGATACATAACACATTATTTGTCTTATAGTTTTTTGAAATTGAGAGTTTAACATGTTTTTGAATGATTTTTCAAGATGCACATCCACATCCATTGTATGACCAAAACGGTGGTAGAGCAATTATCAACTTTCTCGAAAATGCTAGCTTTGTCAACGTTTTGATCTGAACTATTGTATATGATCATAAGTAACCTTAAAACAGGGCTAAACATGCATTTTCCCTTTACTACTCCTTTAAGTTAAGATGTTTAAGTAAGTCTATGGCTTCTCACATGGCAGGTAGCTCAAGAGTTCAAGCCCAGGGGTATGTCGAATAAAAATGCTAATGCATACTCAGGCATTGTGCTGTGCCATGATTTTTACATTTTTACATTTTTTAATTAAAGGTTTAAATTAAGGGTCTGGGAAAATACACGAACACACACTCATGTATTTGTCATTGTCTCCTTGTCATCATCTTCCTCCTCTTATAAGTCTTGCACACTTCCTCATATATGTTTTGGTATTGTGGCAACCCAGGGGACAGGGAACGTGATTTTGGTGGGGGATGTTGCTGATTGCTGAGGCAGGTGTGGACAGGTGTGGACAATCAGCTCTCTAACCAGTCCCACAGCTAGCAGCCACTTTTAGCCCTTTTCCACCAAAGGAACTCTGGTTTGTGAACCTGTTCGTTTAAAAATTCCTGGAACCTTGGTTCTGTCCAGAGAACGCGCCCGCGTTTCGACCAGTTTTGAGCCGAACCGTTGTGCGTCAGCCCACGCCCATGATGTCGTCACGGTTCGCACTGAAAAATCTACTATTTTGTGGTGCCGGTTCAGAACCGGCTTTCGGGTTCCCGAACTAATTTCTTTTTGGTCGAAATGCTTGGAACCATTCAAAAATAGGTTCACGAACCGGCACCGAACCGGTTCCCTCTTGGTGGAAAAGGCCTGTTTGTGGAACAGGCGGCCATTTTGGGCTGTGAGGGCTGTGGCCGTGTCACAACCTCAAACCTTGTTCCATCTCCTAACTGTAGCAGTTCACAGGAAGACATATGCCTGCATCAGTTTTTGTATATACACCTAGACCCTCACATATTTGCCATTTGTCTCCTTCCTCTTACTCCACCCGGCCCAAACCCAGTGCTGCACAGCAGATATAATTGATGTTTTTTATCTGAAAGAGTGCACATTTGAGTTCATAATCGTCTCTGTGACACCAGGGGCCTGTTACTCTCCCGTTCCTCTGATTTATGTCGAACTAATCTCTGTGGAGAGCACTCTATAGAACACGTAGCCTACCAAAGCGCATGACCAGGATACCATAGTGGGCTATAAAACACAGATGGGCTTCTCCTTGGGGTGGGGTGCCATAGTCGGGAGCATCTCTCTTCCCAATGCACCTCTTTTGCCAAAGGGTTACCTTCCTCTCATCACTGGTGGCAGTGACTTTCAATTCCACACACACACACACTGTGTTTGTAGTGTTGTTTAGTTTTACCCCATTACCAGTAAGTGACCCTGCTCAGTGGGAGGTAATAGGTTGTCCCTAGGGTGGTTTGGCTTCAAGTCTAGTTTGGTATCATCCATCTTGTTTGTCCGGCTAGCTCGTAGGAGGCTCATTAACGTGTTCAGGTAGCCATGGTCAATTCAGTTTGGTTTTTTTCCCATGGAGTTTTTTTTTGGGGGGGGCGGGGACTATACCACAACAGCAGGGCCAGCCCTATACATACAAATGCCTGTCACTGATTGACTGACTGACTGAGTGAGTCACAGTTTCCAGTCACGTGACTGCTCTGAAGGTCTAGAAGGCAGGCGAAACGATGTTCAAACATGGCGGGTAACACTGGAAGCTCTATAGAGGTACCGCACAAGCCAGTCAAAAGACAACAAAGAAAGATATATGAACAAAGTGCAAGTCTCAGGCAGTTGTGACCCATATCAGCACCTGCTGCTTTGTTACATTTGTTACAAAAAGTGAAGTCCCTGCCAGAGCTGAACCTTCTTTGCCGATGTCTACATGGAGAATCCATCCCTTACACTGCTACCAGGTATGGTTTGAATCCCAGCTCCGACTGTCCACATGTCGAAGTGTCCTTGAGCAAGACACCTAACCCCAAATTGCTCCCAATGAGCAGGTTAGCACCTTGCATGGCAGCTACCGCCATTGGTGTGTGAATGTGTGTGTGAATGGGTGAATGAGAGGCCATTGTAAAGCGCTTTGAGTGCCGCTAAGGTGGAAAAGCGCTTTATACTGTAAGTGTAGTCCATTTACCATTTACCAAGATGAAAGCGTACAAAAATAGCCTACAGACAGTTATGTGTACATTCGATCAGGGTAGTTCAATAATGTTATTGTTTGGGAGGTGGAGGACAAGAAATAATAATAATAATATATGTGAATGTGAGTGCTAATTAACTACCTACGTTTCCGTTGGTTCTATGGGTGGTCGGTGTAGCACTTAACTAATGCGGTAAGGCAAGGGCAGTATTAGCCTGTCTCAACAGATGTAGGCTTTGGGGATAAGCCTTGTCATTCGTTTATAACTGCCCAATCAGTGGCGGCGAAATCTGTTGTCCGCTCAATCAGATTCAATCCAGACTACGTGAAACAACAACCTAGCAATCGCTCTGCCGAAGACGATTGTGATTGGTTTAAAGAAATAGTATTTTTCCCTCCCTATCCCTGAATAGTAGCTAATAAGTCCAGACAGATCTTACTTCAGCGCAGGCACAGCGTAAACGAAGTGTGGAGATAGGTCTGGCTATATGAGACTAGGGCATTATTGGCATGATGGCAGTAATATTTTGGTATAGATAACGCATCTTGTGACATCAAAATATTAAGATCTAACCAAAGCCTATGGAACGATACCCCACAAGCTGGTGGAAATAACACTGAAGACTGACCATGTAATACCCAAACCATCGAACCTCCACACATGAGGGATGGCAGACAACCCCAGCTGCACGCTCAACGGAAAGCCAGACACACTTGAGCAGAAATCTGTCGGATGGAAAATTCCGATGGCACAGATGACGGCTGGCATGGAAAAGGCAAGAAAGAAGCCAAAGCAACTTTCTTATTGCCCCCGTTTCATCCACTTTCTCAGGCTGGGGCAGAGTGCAGCAGCAGAGACGAGGAGCATGTGGGAGATGTACAGTATAGCTTTATTGTTTAACAGTTTTATCAGTTTTTATCAGCTTTAGCACGTTGATCAATAATAGCCCAGTTTTATTAGTTAAAATGGGTAAATGTACTGTTTTTGTATTTTTTATTGTATTTATGTTCGTTGTTTCATGCTTCGTTCTGTAACAAGGGCACCATTGGAAATACAGCCTTTGTCTCAATGGGCTTCCCTTGTAAGATGAAATAAATAAAATATCTCTGTTTAAAGTTGTCCGGCTGTGTTTAGGTGGTGACTTCTTGTTACCCTGTGTGTAATGTGCACATCATGGAGGGAGTGAAATCCAGCTGAGATGAAAGGGAAATGATTCATAATTCATCGGGCTGTAAATGTGGGAACATGGGCTAATGGGCCACAGTACGTAGCGTTATGTAATGAAATACAGCATAATGATATTTAAGAATATTTTATTACCCTCTAATAGGAGCCAAGCCTTTAAAATGAATTTGGAATTTATTGCTATACATAGCAAGTTAATACCATTATATCCTCATGCATGAACCCCCCTTGCTAAGTATCCAGAGATATGCTCACTCAAAATGAACATCTACTGTGTAGAGGGAAGAGTAATGCTTGAGCACGCTGTGGTTGAACAATGTGGCCCCATTTCACCTCAGACTAGAGTCAGATATTTGTAATGCCGTCAGCATGTCGCTGTGCTTTAAAATCACCATTCAAACGTCTTGTTTTTCTCCTTAGGTTATTGAAAGGAGGCACTGTCTGAATAATTTGTCTCACTATATTATAAGGCATCACTATATCAGCAACATTTCCAAATGAGTTTTGAGCTGCGAGAGAGAGAGAGAGCAACAAACAAAACCCTCGGGATAAGATGGAAGATATTCCTTTGTTCTTGTGACACACAAAAACAGACCACATCAATGAAGTCGACGGTTTCCAGAAATAAAAATTAAAAAAACAAAGGGAAAAGGGTGAGGTTGATCCATTTGGGATTCTGGAGGGGTCTCACCCCATTCTGCCACTCGACCATCCCCTCCGGTGAACATAAAGAGCATTATGCATGAGGCCCAGAAGGTCTGCGCACACATGCCACGCTGGCACCCCAACACAATGTCACTCAGCCAGGCTTTTTACAGGAACACACAATACTACAGAGCACATGAATACATGCAATCAATGGGAAGGTTAAGAGGTGATAATCTCCCCCCTGTCCCGACGGCACGCACTGAAGCGTGATTAACAGCCAGTCACCTCCCAGGCGTGGCATTATTCTCTCTCCCCATTGAGGTTTCAAAACTATGCAGGAAACACAAAAGGAAATCAGACTTGCTGCGTACCTGCCTTTTGAAGAGTCATAGTGAAGTGACCCTCTGCCTTTTTTCCACGGATTTCTTGGGATATATTCAGGCTTTTCAACTTTCTCCCTGTGAAATTTGGAGAGGGGACGTCGAGATAAGGAATGGCAGGACTTTTGAGTTTTCAAAGACATCAAAGACAGAATAATGTGTAGAGGGGAGGTGAAATATGATTACAGATACAGATCTTGCTGGGAACAGACTCTGATGGTGTGTCTAGATAGTAGAGCGGCATTGAAAAGACAAAATGACAGGCACATTTATAGTGTCTATGATTTTTTTTTATATCAGCAGGCCATGCATATACATTATCACTTTGCACAACAAATCAGCAAGATAAGCCATGCATTTCAACATTGCACTTTTTTTGTGTTATGTTTGCTTGGCACTTTCCTCCTACCAGTTTTTGGTCCGATAGATAGGCTGTGCATCGTCTCTTCCTGAAGAGTATTATGCAATGGAAATGTATTGGATTCGTTCTCCAGCCTCCCTGTATAGCAACAGAATTGCTGAATGAGGCATTGTGCATATTTGACATGACAGACTTCAGCACCACAGGAAAACTGATGGTATTGCTTAAGCTAACGCATCCCAGATGAGGACAGAGGTATCGTCCACCTTGCTCTGAAACGGCACATGCTACAAACGACATGCCAGTGCTTCAATTTGTCCACAGACACTCAATGAACAGCATACGTCTTTGTAATACACACCCCCTATACATATATTCAATACACCATACATCCTTATAATAGAGCTGCCAGGAAAGAGGCTGTATGAGTTTTCGGGTTGGGGGGGGGGGGGGGGCGGCGGGGGGGTGGGGGGGGGGCACACGTGCCACTTGTGATCCGGCCGTCTCCAGGTCCAAGGCTCCCGCGCAGTTCAGACCAATATTGGTTTTGTGTCAAATAGGCACTTGGAAGTTGGATGTGTTAATCTTCCTGCTAATGGCCCGGTGAATGCGCCTCCTTAATATTCTCCCCCCAGTCTCCGGCTACAGAGGGTGCCTCCACAAGGTTAATTAGTAGAGGTTCCCCAAGTGATGTGGGCTTAAGATAGCGGAGAAGGTGCCTCCCCACCACACTGGCAAGCAAGGTTAATGGGTCCTCCCAATAACTCCCTTTGTTCCACAGTCATTTCCATACAGTGAGTTGCTTACTTATACCGGTGCTTCATCTGCAGTCAAGGTGGAAGTATCTAGAGTATTACCGTTGTGGATATGAGTTATAGAGATAACATACACAGCTGTTGGTGTTAAGGCCATCTGGGGGATATGCGAGGCCTCGGGCATTTGGGGGTAAAGAGGGTGTTAAATGCTACTGTACCGTGTGTCTTTAACTTATCAAGCCTTTCTTCCTTAGTTGCATTAGAAAGATAGAGAAATGATGCGACACCACACGAGGTAAGACAATATAGAGCTTCTCTTTCTCATTATGTTCATAACAACTACTCACCTGACTGGTGTATTTGTCAGACACTCTCATGAGAGAGGCAGGTGGCAGAAAGCATATGGCTCGAATCAAAGTACAGTAACAACACAGTGAAGACGGCATAGGGCGCCATGTCGCGAATGACTTTCCACCAAGAGTCACACTTGAAATCTCACCCTTGAATAAAGTGCGTCTTCGCCGGCTCCCTGCAGTGTGAGCTTCAGCAGGAACACTGGACTGCATATCATGTGACCGCTCCCCCTGTCTCCATTCTCCAACCCCCCCCCCCGCCCCCCCCCCCACACCCCTCTCCCTTTCAACCACTGAAATCTCTGTAGGCAACAGCATGATTTATCACACCAATATCCCCCTCAACACCCTCCTGATTGCTTTGATACCTTTATTGACATTTCCTCCGGTCCCGCCGAGCGCTCATACCACATGCATTTTTCATGGATGTCCTGGGCCTGCATGGATCCTGATCATACAGAAAGACCAGCCCATAGTATTTGCCAGGAGTTTTACGATCCCCCATTCTGTTTACTACTGGATTTCTGTATTGAGCACAGAGGCCCACCTCTCTCTCTCTCTCCCTCTCTCTCTCAATCCCTTTCTTTCTCCCGTGTCTCTTCTCTCATCTCCAGCTCTTAATAGTCCATGTGCTGTTATTCCCAGCGGACAGAGGGGGGGTGAGTGGAACCCTGCTGGGTCACAGGCAAGGCTGGAGCTGACATGGGGCAGGTTTGTGAGGGAATGAAAGGTATCAGAGAAGCACACAAGAGTATTAAAGTATGACCCGCTCCCTCTTTGGTGATGAAAGGAACGCGGCATGCGCTGAGAAGCATGAGAAGGAATTTTGCTTTTCTGACTCTCATATGCACATCTGAGTGCTATCTCAGCCTCGGCTGGCCTGTCGGTGTGTGTGTGTGTGTGTGTGTGTGTGTGTGTGTGTGTGTGTGTGTGTGTGTGTATGTGTGTGTGTGTGTGTGTGTGTGTGTGTGTGTCAAGTACGTCATATGCAATGTTTGGTATTGGTTTATGAATTTCATGCTCCCATGCGGTGTGCAATGCTGTGCATTTGTGTGTGATATTGGAGCCTAAAAGAAAACGGGCTGCTCATGAAGCAACACGTCAGATGTTTGTCAGGCTTGTTTATTTGTATAAAGAAAGAGGCGCCCCAATGCACTTGCCACCTCTTCACATCAGCTCCATTCAACAGCTAAGCTCCCCAATGCTCCACATTGGTTGTAGTCTAGATTCTTTAAATTCCCACAACTGTTTAAGTATTCAAATAATTCCACTATGTGCAGACCTAATCAATAGAGATCAATGAGATCCAACAATTCCCCAAATGATTCCTTGATAGAACATTATCATCTCATTGCATCTGTCTTACCCCTTCTTTGATCCTGCAGTGTGTGTGCTCATCAAGGGAGATGCTGAGGAACCTGCAGTAACACACCACACTACACACGAAGACACAGAGACTTCCAACCATGGGGATAATTCTACGGGTGGGTGAATGGCCCCCAGCTGAGCGAGTCTGGCAGCTATGGGAGGGTTGAGGGTCTGTAAAACAGAGGCTTTAAGACATGCCAACACTGCTGCCGAACTGATTTAGTCTTCACTAGGAAGTTCACGCTGCACTCACAGACTGTGCCAGTGCTTGTGCTTTCAAGAATTCTTGTGTTTACTATCGAAAGGAAGAGGAACCGGCTACCAGCTAACCAAGTGGCATGGTGGCACCTGTGTTTGGCATTGCCGCCCACCTGGCAGCAGCTTTTGTTCCCCGTGTCTTCATCGTCGTTCTGTTCGCGTTGTGGTCGGGACCTGGGAAAGAAAATCCTTTAGCATCCTCTGGGCTGTCAGTTTCACCTAAGGTCCAGGAGGCGCCGACAGCGACCAAGAAAACGGGGGATAAGATCAGTGGTTTGGCAGAAAAGGCGGCGAGACTGTCTCCAGAGCAGCTGCGGATTGTCTGTGTCACTCACAGCGGCCTCCAGACAGTCCGGAGGTTAGATCGGCATGGCTACGATCCATCTCTGCTGTCAACAACATTGCTTCACCATCCCTACATAACACATTTGTTCAATCTGGCGGTGTGAACTATTGGAACTTGCCTTCCTCTACCCCAGGGGTTGACTGTCTGGCCCATGTTCCCCTATAGAGCCGGTTTAGACCAATATCTTTGGTAGAACTTGCATCCACCATTGTCTCCAAAACGGTCCCTCCTTAAGTCCTTTTGATGTTGTTCTTATCTTTATTTTCAAGATGTTTTTAATTCCTTTGGAAAAACATGCTCTCCGTTGTGAATAGCTCCCTCAGCTCTGGCTGTGTGCCTGATTACTGTAAATATGGTATTATTCAACCACTCATAAAAAAAGCCAAGCCTTGACCCATTGATTCCCAGTAACTACAGACCAATATTCAAACTTCCATTTATTTCTAAAGGTTTGGAGAAAGTTGTTTTCAAGCAACTCCTAATGGTCCTGGGCAGCAATTATGTCTTTCATAAGTTCCAGTCTGGTTTTTAGCAGATGCACAGTAGTGAAACTGCTGTTCTCAAGGTTTCAAATGATATCCTAATGTGTGCTGATGCTGGGGAATGTTCAGCTCTGTTGCTGCTTGACCTAAGTCAAGCAATGGGAGGGTAGAACTGGAACTGCCCTTCATATTCCTCCTATTTGTCAGATTTTTCTGTGACTATTGATCACTACAGTATGTCTGCTCAGCTGACGTGAGTTATCCCAGAGTCCCCAGACCTATTCTTTTCTCCTTGTACATGCTTCCTCTCGGTTTCTTAACCAGTCATTTAATGGTATTTCTTATCACCATTATGCGCACAAAACAATGTACTTTCCATTTAAATGACATAAGTAAACTCTCTACCTTGTAAGACTGTTTAACAGCAGGACAGGATGTCTGATAACTTCCTCCAGTTTAACGCTGACAAAACAGAAGTCCTCAGCATAGGTCCTGAGAGCATTTCAGAAGAAAATAAAAATACAGCAGTGTATTGGTTACGTGGGCCTCGTTAGGAGGGAGGTAGAGCGGCCAGCTGGGGATCGCAGGAGCCGAGGGTCGGGGTCTTTATTTGGCCACATGTGACACATACAGTGAGCAGTGACATGACACACAGCACACACACATGCACATTTTCAGGCGTCACTGGTGGAAATTGTTCCCTGCATTTTTCTCATCCAAGCCATCCTCCTCCAGGAGCAGCCGGGAGCAGTGGGCAGCCATCGTTCATGGCGCCCAGGGTCCAAGTTCAAGTGCTCAGATCAGGTCTTGGTTGGGACCGGACTGAAGAGCATCTGTTCTTCTGAATGAGGCAACAGTTGTACAGTAGGTTGCTGCACCACTGTGCCACACGTGAGCAATTTTAGGGTTCAGTGTCTTGCTCAACGACACTTCGGCACAATGCCGGGAGCTGGGTTCGAACCGGGGACCTCCCGAGCTACGTTCAAAGTTCATATGAAGTTCAAAGAAGAGTCCTACGCTTTATGAGGCCCAAAGGACCAATACACTGCTGTATTTTTCTTTTTTCAGAAATGCACTCCGGACCTCTGCTGATAACTGTTTTGTCAGGGTTAAGCTGGATGAAGTTATCAGACACCCAGTCCTTGATAGCTGTTAAGCAGTCTTGCAAGGCAGAGAGCTTACTTAGGTCATTTGATTTAAATGGAAAGCATAGCTGTGTATCGTCTGCATGGCAGTGAAAAGAAATACCCTTGCTGTGACGTGACAGTGCTAGGTACTGCACCACCATGCAGCACCTAGTATGTTTTATTTTTAACCCTTTAGAGTCATCTAAAGGGTTAAATGGTGTGATGGTAGTGAGATGGGTGGAGGGTGTGATGGTAGTGAGGTGGGTGGAGGGTGGTGTGATGGTAGTGAGGTGGGTGGAGGGTGGTGTGATGGTAGTGAGGTGGGTGGAGGGTGGTGTGATGGTAGTGAGGTGGGTGGAGGGTGGTGTGATGGTAGTGAGGTGGGTGGAGGGTGGTGTGATGGTAGTGAGGTGGGTGGAGGGTGGTGTGATGGTAGTGAGGTGGGTGGAGGGTGGTGTGATGGTAGTGAGGTGGGTGGAGGGTGGTGTGATGGTAGTGAGGTGGGTGGAGGGTGGTGTGATGGTAGTGAGGTGGGTGGAGGGTGGTGTGATGGTAGTGAGATGGGTGGAGGGTGGTGTGATGGTAGTGAGGTGGGTGGAGGGTGGTGTGATGGTAGTGAGATGGGTGGAGGGTGTGATGGTAGTGAGATGGGTGGAGGGTGGTGTGATGATAGTGAGATGGGTGGAGGGTGTGATGGTAGTGAGATGGGTGGAGGGTGGTGTGATGGTAGTGAGATGGGTGGAGGGTGTGATGGTAGTGAGATGGGTGGAGGGTGGTGTGATGGTAGTGAGATGGGTGGAGGGTGTGATGGTAGTGAGATGGGTGGAGGGTGTGATGGTAGTGAGATGGGTGGAGGGTGTGATGGTAGTGAGATGGGTGGAGGGTGTGATGGTAGTGAGATGGGTGGAGGGTGTGATGGTAGTGAGATGGGTGGAGGGTGTGATGGTAGTGAGATGGGTGGAGGGTGTGATGGTAGTGAGATGGGTGGAGGGTGGTGTGATGGTAGTGAAATGGGTGGAGGGTGTGATGGTAGTGAAATGGGTGGAGGGTGTGATGGTAGTGAGATGGGTGGAGGGTGTGATGGTAGTGAGATGGGTGGAGGGTGGTGTGATGGTAGTGAGATGGGTGGAGGGTGTGATGGTAGTGAGGTGGGTGGAGGGTGGTGTGATGGTAGTGAGATGGGTGGAGGGTGTGATGGTAGTGAGATGGGTGGAGGGTGTGATGGTAGTGAGATGGGTGGAGGGTGGTGTGATGGTAGTGAAATGGGTGGAGGGTGTGATGGTAGTGAGATGGGTGGAGGGTGTGATGGTAGTGAGATGGGTGGAGGGTGTGATGGTAGTGAGATGGGTGGAGGGTGTGATGGTAGTGAGATGGGTGGAGGGTGGTGTTATGGTAGTGAGGTGGGTGGAGGGTGGTGTGATGGTAGTGAGGTGGGTGGAGGGTGGTGTGATGGTAGTGAGGTGGGTGGAGGGTGGTTTGATGGTAGTGAGGTGGGTGGAGGGTGGTTTGATGGTAGTGAGATGGGTGGAGGGTGGTGTGATGGTAGTGAGGTGGGTGGAGGGTGGTGTGATGGTAGTGAGGTGGGTGGAGGGTGGTGTGATGGTAGTGAGATTGTTTACAGCTAAGATGAGGACAAGGACAGGGAAACTATTGTCAAGAAATTAGCAATGAGAGAAGAAGAGAAAGAAATCCCTCATGATTCACGGGGGAAGCCATTTCAAGAGTACCTAAAATACACCAAAGCAGAAAAAGGTAGGGGAAAAGTGAAAAGGGACTGGTTGATTCACAGTGAAAGTGAAAATGCACTGTTTTGCATACCATGTGTTCTTTTCTCCAAGGAGCAAAAATATACCCTCTCATAGTGCTTTGAGTAGTGACCACGGATACAAGATCAGACCTGCAAACTTTTTATGTTAACCATGGTAGTTTCAGTGAATCTAGAGGGTTTTAGTTTTGTATGTCGTCACCTTTTTCACTACTCCAGAGTTTGCAGGTCTGCAAGATGTGTGATGTTGAGTGGCGTCGCATGTATGATCAATTCCCAAGCCATGAAAAAAGTAGGAATCACAGGGACTGTTATTTGCAATGGAAAAATGTTTTGTTATGACTGCAGGTGGCATCGACCATCAGTTGCAGAGAGAGCTACAGTCTGAAATTGAGAAAAACAAAGCTCTCTTGCAAAGACTCCTTGATGTCACTCTGCACTTGGCAACAAGGAATTTATCTTTCAGAGGTAAAACAAAAGATTTAGGGGATGTTCATAATGGAAATTTCTTAGGTACGCTAGAACATTTGTCTCATTATGATCCACTCTGAAAGACCACTTTTGTCTCATTATGATCCACTCTTGAAAGACCACAGTGCATCAATAGTTCATCAACTTCAACTGGGTTTTCTAGGTTGATGGGTGGTTTAGGTGGGGGGGCCCAAAATTATATCCTTTCATGGGGCCCAGAATCTCTAGCGGCGCCCCTGCTTGCAGCATATCATCTTCGGTGAAACCGTCACAAAGAAAGACGTGGAGGGGTCTGAGGCGTCGGGTTTGAGCTCATACATATGCATGGCTGGGATGTGAGATCTACAAAAACGATGACTAATGACGTCTTCCTTCTGTCACATCAAAAGATCTGCTGAGCACAGAGTGACCATGCACTCTACGTCTGATCTCCATCATGGGTCTTAATGGTATCTCTCTCCCATTTTAATTTCTCCTTCAGGCAGCAGGTTTACTTTCCCTTTGACTAAGCTTCGAGATTCCCTCGCTGTTGACTCAGCAGTTAAGTGCATTAATTCCCGTCTCCCTGACTCATTTGGTATTTGGGCGGATGGAAAACAAGGCCTTCCTTTGCCTGCCTAATGCCACATAAATCGTAAGCAAACACATAATAAAACAGAACGTGAAACTGTAGTTTTGGATGGGATAACGGCGCTGTAACAAGTCTGGCAGGCATTTTGAAACTCGTATGCAGTGCTTGGGAGTGCAACGCATACATATATTCATCGAGGTACAGTACCATGGCTCGGCCAAATCGCTGAGAGTGAGCGGATGGATGGCTGAATCTCTCCTTTCCTTCAGAGAGACAGAGTGCACACAGAGGAGTGCGGGTGAATAAAATGAAATGGTTCCATTTGCATTGAGCAAGAGAAGAGTTAGCTCTTTAATGTGGGCAGGGTGAATGAGAGGGAGTCACAGGAACGAGAGCCTTTGTTAGGGCCCTAAGGCTGTTCACCATACTTGGAGCAGCAGCAGAAGGAGAGGAACAAAGAATGGAGGATTATTCAGTAGGCCCTGTGTCGTTTGTCTCTAGTCCAGCGTTATGCCATGCTGGCCAGCCAGCTGAGCTAATGAGGTGGGCTGTCAAAGTCTCAATGAGGGCTAAAGGGAGGCCCGGGATACGTATCGTTAGCTCGGCACCGGATACCGCTACAAAACCTGCCACCGGAAAATAGGGTTAACAGACTGATCAGAGAAAGTGAGAGAGAGCAAAAGGAGAAATGGGAGAGGGAGAGGGAGAGGGAAAGGGACAGAGAGAAATATAGTGAGATAGAAAGATAGAGAAAGAGTGAAAAAGGGAAGCTGAGGGCAAAATTAAGGGTGAGGCAGTAGAGGCCAGCCTCCACCGGGCAGGCCCAGAGTGTCAGCCCCATGCGGTGGGCCCTGTGGGTTGTTAGTGAAGCCCCCCGCTGGCCTGTAAGTGTGAGGGAGGGATGAGAGCCGACCGCTCTGTCCTTCGGGAGTTGTGGCTCGCAGTCTACAGCACTCTCAGCACCTACGGCCTCCTGAGTGGAAATGGACTATGGATTATAGAGGGGAACCACAAAGCACTTGCACTGCCCCCACATCCACACCCCTGCCATGGGAAGAGGAGGGAGGTGCAACATTACCCTCTCACAGAAGTGTAGGAATAATACCTCCACCTCTTTTAATAATATTATTAAAAGTCAAAATCTGTCAAATATTTTATATAAGAGATGTAAAACCCCCCAAAACTCATTTTAAGTGAAATATTTGTGTTGTGAAAACCACAACAAAACAGAAAATTCAAATGAGCATTGGAACTCTTAATTTTACCTTTGTATAAGTTTCTCCAGCATATTCAGGTTTGACACCTTCTTTAGTGCCGTGCTGTAGCTCTGTTGATCTACTGCTTCACACTGGATCACTGGGTAATTTCAAACCTTTCTCCCAATGTAATCTAGAAAACCCTACAGTACAGTATATCTCAAGAACTTGATGAAATATCAGGGAGTGGAATCTATCAAATTGATTCAAGTGATTCTGTTCTATTGATCTGTGCACACACACATTCTAGGAGCCAGATAAGAAAATTACTGGATCGTATTCAACCTGACTTTCGGTTAAGGCTAATCTTGACTGGTCTGTACTACAGATGAGATACTGGTATGGGGTGACAGCAAAAGAAAAGAAAACATCAAATAGATACCGTGACAGAGTTTCCTCAGCATTTTCACTGTTTGGTGAAAAGCAAGTTCATTATCATTGGGCAAGTAATCCACAGAGAGGAGCAGTGTGATGTAGCTTAATACAATCCTAGCAAAGACTTTAGGAAAAACCTAAAGCCTAAAAATGTTAAAGTAAACACCTGCCAGTCATGCTGGTGGGTTTATTCTCTTACTGACATTCTACAGAGTTAAGGATTCCAATTTGATGACAACAATGTGTCATTGACATAGGTATATTCACACATTGGGCACGATTTGTTGACAGTCTCAAAATATTTTGCCAAGCCAGCATCTTTACCTTATATTTGTTCTTGCCCCGGTTCCAAAATAGAAGAAGGCCAGCCAGGATAGTGAAGATTTCATTCCGCATTTGAAACACTGACTATCAAAAGCGCTGCTGTGAAAAGAGTGAGGTTAGCAGTGCAGAGAAAAGAATAAACATGAGGCAAATTCCTCCTCATTTGCTATTGTAGAATGGTGTGCATGTGTTTGTGTATGTCAAAGGCAGAATTCATTTTCATACAGCAGATTTATGTTTATTTGACCGAAACAGGGGCACACATTCATCTTTTTTTTTTTTTTTTTCCATAGGGACAGTTATACATACATACAAGAATGTTTAAACAAGTCATAAACCACAGCATTTATAGCCCAGGGCTAGTTTGCAATGCACGTCCCTAGATGTAATCAAACAGTACCTCTTAAAAAAAAACAGCAAGATACAATAAAAGGAACACAATAGACACGACAGAGAAAAAACTGACGAACTGCTTACTACTATGGCTAAGACTAACTAACTAAAATGTATGCAACCCTGGCCATCTTTCAGCCACTTCTTAATAGCTTTGTTAAAAATCATTGGATCTGTTATTTGCTTAAGATTGGCAGGCAGAGCATTCCATAGTTGGGAGCCCTTAATTGAGAAAGCCGTCTTCCGAAAGAGGTCCTACGATGAGCGACCTTACAGTTGCCGCTCACCATGCCCCTTGTGACCCTAGCGTCATTTTGTCTGCTGACACACCCACATAGAACTCCTGGTGCCAGTTTGTGCATCAACCCCTCCTCCCTCTACTGTATCTTGTCCTTCCTCATCTGCTGACACTGTTGATTTCACTCTCTCTCTCTCTCACTCATAGTCATAAGCTCTTTATGATCACTTTGCCCTTTCTGCCCTTTAAAGATGCTGTGTGTAATGAATGCTCTAGAGAACTGTGTGAGTGGGTTATTTAGCTATTCAGTCAAACTCACACCTCCCACATACTCCAACATCCAGACTAGCTGGCTCACAAGGTCATTGAGGGGATAGGGCTGGAGAGCTGTGAGGCCCTGTTTACCTTCTGTTCATTTGTTTTCCAATGTGAATAATAACAATTATCTTGTTATTATCTTATTATCAATTATCTTGTTTGGAATCCAAAAGGATTTGGTATTTTCTTATTTCATTCATGTTTATTTTGCTCTGGATATACTGTAAGCCAAAACAACTTGATTTATTGATACCTTAATTCTGCATTGTGTGGGTGTGATGGTGTAAGCTGGACTCATTGGCTTGTGTAACAGTCCTTTCAATAGAAATTTACCATACGTAAATTACTAGTCCACAGCTAAACCATAATAACATCATTGGCATAGGTACTGATGGAGTCTTATCTCAAGTGTATTGTTTATGACTCAGATCTAACATACAGTAGGAAGACAATTTCCATAAGATAATTATATGGATAAAGAGTGAAAGCTAGTTGCTCAGATAGGTCAGATATACAGGCCTGCAAACCCACAATTCAATGTTCTGCAGCGAGGCACACTACCCAGGCCTTATCAAGGTTGTTCTAAGTCCCAGGCATTCAAAATAGTTAGCTAGATGCCATAAGATTCTCTGATGGCTCTGAGGGGAACATCAAGTTCCAGTGCATGAACAAGAACGAGATCTCGGCATCAGTGAGTGGACATCAGAAGAGCTCCAGGGGAGCTCAACAGGTTAAAGCCGGTGTTAACCCATAATATCATGGGTTCAAATCCCACTGTACTAGTACTGGTAGCTTTAAACTGTGAATCCACCCCAACAATGTATGTGGGAGATCGACCAGCTACTGTCCTGGAGCGGCTAAAACAAATCTGGAGCTCAATGCTCTCAAGACAGTGGAGATGATTGTAGACTTCATTACACTGAATGACACCCCAGTGATCACTGTTGACTCCTTCTGCTTCCTGGGCACTACCATCTCCTGGGACCTCAAGTCAGAGCTGTACATCAGCTCCCTCACCCCCAAAAAAAGCACAGCAGAGGATGTACTTCCTGAGGCAACTGAAGAAATTAAACATGCCAAAGGCAATGATGGTACTCTTCTACACCTCCTTCATCGAGTTCATCCTCACCTCCTCCACCATCATCTGGTTCTCAGCCGCAACAGACTGCAGCGCATCATCCACTCCACTGACAGGGTAATTGGCTGTAGACTGCCATCCCTACAGGACCTGCACACCTCCAGGACCCTAAAACGGGCCAATAAGATTGTGGCCGACCCCTCCCATCCTGGACACGGTCTCTTTGATTCACTCCCCTCTGGCAGGACACTGCTGTCCATCAGGACTAGATCCATACGCCAGAAAAACGGCTGCACGGCCATCAGACTCATCAACAAGGCTTGTGTCCCCCCGTGATGCCCCCCCCCCCCACACTGACTCTATACCCCCTGCACCACTTGCACACAACATCACTGTTCCACATACCTTAACGGCACACACCGCATTCACTGTACATAACACCGCTCACCCACCACACTACACTCTGCACACCCACTGTACACCCGACATCCCATTCTGTATACGTATACTGAAATTGTACCTCCCCCTTTATTTTTACTTGTAACAGTATAACCTAATTTGTACATTGTACTGCATTTTGTTGCACTGTTTTTTGTATTTGCACTGTTTTTGTACTGTTTTGCACTCTCATGTTTTTACAAAAGGGTCCATGATGTTGCACAGCAATGACGCAAAAACAAGATGCCCATCAAAACAAGTCTTACAAAAAATATATATATATAAAAAAAAAAAAACATTCTTCAAGTAGCCTAAAGTAGTATAAAACTATGGTAGTCCTCATCACTGTTACACACCAACGAATTTGGTCTGCTTACAAAAAAAAACATGTAAAATTGTAGCCACAGGAAGTTAGTAATTCATTCTCAACCGCTTCCGCCAGCCGTCCAATCAGCTGTCAGAACAGCAGCACGTGGTTCTCCCACTGATATTCTTGCCGTCAACATGGCAGCATCCATGGCATCCCAGGCTGCACTGAGAGGACTACGTGGAGCAGCCTCGAAACACTTACTTTTGGATAAATTCAAGGTACCGACTCCATTCCAAATATATCATGTTTGGTTCGCATGCCGCAGCGGTGTGTATTGCGTCCGCTGTCATGGTCGCAGAGCAGCTATCGAGCTGTGTGGTGCAGGTTTGACAGACCAAAGTTCAGATAGCTCGGTGCCAGGTGGTTATAGGTTCACACTTGTTTCCCTCCAACGTTTGACTGTCCTTGTGAATGGACCTAGATAACCTGTCAGCTGTAGCTATTGCTAGTTAATAGTGCCAGTACTACTGTAGGCTAGTAGTTTGCTAGCTAGTTAAACCGTTAGCCAGGCTATGAAAGACTGATAGCTGTCCCACTAGTTCAAGCCATGCTTGATAGACAGGATCAGTTACAGTTAATGTGTGGTTATGGTTCGAAACCATAATGTGTCAGTGAAACTATTGCACTTACAATGCAATTCTAGAGTAGAGAGCGGATAGGGGAGTTAAGTACAAACTGATTCACAAGGCTGGCATATTGTATGTAGATTATTTTTCATCAGAGGCACTATTTTTTCATTTTAATTCTTATTCACTTATTCTTATTCTTATTCATTTTAATTCTTATTCACGTTCATTCATGAATCTTATTCATTCATGTAACTGTCCTATTTAGAAGCCATGCAACCCTTGACACTAGTTGAGTATAGTTGTTTGCTGAGCTCTCTACTGAACTTTGACCGTCAGCTCTCATTATGGGGCAATGGTGTAAAGGTCACTTCCCCACTGGACTTTACACACTCAATTGCCACACTTGGCTAGAATTTCTCTTGCCGGTGTCTGTTGATTTCTCTGAGGGGCAACAGCATACACAAAAAACAAGTTTTTATTGTTTATATTCTAAACAGAGGTTTTGTTATGAAGCAATACAGATTGGTTGTGGTGGACTTCAGGAGCCTGGTTCACTCTGTTGAAGTTAAGTCTTGTTGCGTTCTATACAACTAAATGAATGAAACATCATTCATTATAACCCTTGTGAAAGCATGTTGTCATCATCATCAAAATCATCAGTTTCATCATCAATAGCAGCAGAGGGACTATCTGTAAGAGACTGGTGCTGCGTTCCGAATCACATACTACCCTACTATATAGTATGCCAAAACAGGATGTAGTATGTCCCAATACATAGTATGCCACATGCAGTATGGCAAAAATACCAGGATGTCCTACTACATCCGGTCGTATTTTGCAGTATGCAAGCCAGCAGGCTTTTCTGGCTATTCTGACCCACAATCCTGTGCGCAGCGTCACATGTGCCAGTCGTGACATTCGTGACAGCTGAAGACGAATGTCGCGTTATGGACAGCGACGGATGTGGGCAAATTTCAAGGCGCAATGTTATGACAAGGTAGTATGTCCCAATTGGATGCCTACTGCTTGCAAAGGACGTACTTTCTAAGGGCAGCTGTAGTAGGTACTGGTAGTAAGTAGTAGAAGTATGCGATTCGGAACGCAGCCCCGGTGTATTTTGTCTCTTAGTCCCCCCCCCACCTCACACACACACAGCAGCTCAAAGCAGTCCCTGCTTGGTATTCAGTGTGCTAACAGCATATTATTTTCATCTACAGTAGCTTGTATAATGAGACATAGATGAAGCTAGTCCCTAGCTACTACAGCTACCTGGAAGGCATCATATAATGAGAAATTACACTTTGCCAAGGAGTGCACCCTGCACATCTTTATTGAGAAGAAAAGTTTCCAGGAGATTTTCTGTGAACGTGTTCTGGAAGTTATGGTTGTACAACATGCGATTCCAACAAGGGGTGATCCAGATCCATCGGCCAACAATCGGCAGACATTCAATAAACATGAGATCGGGGAATTATGATAATGCTTTCTAGTCGCCGATCACGACAACCGATCAGTGACGCCAACAACGTGACCTAATTCGTTGTCGCATGCACGTTAACAACCTGAGCCAGTTCTAGGGCTGCCCCCTGAAAGTCAACGAGTTGAATCATCGGTCGGAGACCCTTAAGTCGACTGAGATTCTTGAAGTCGAGCAGTCATTTTTTTGGCTCCCGTGTCAAGATGCACTGGTGGGCGAAGACGACTCACCTGCCTTGTGATTTATATAGTGTAGGACAGGCCAAGCATTAGTTTTAGACCTAGGCTATTAGCGTAGCTATTTGTTGTGCAGTAAAAGGAGACTTAAGACTGATATAGTGGAGGAAAGAAGGCAGGGAACCCCTCTCCCCCCCGCTGAGCCTAACTGTGCACCAACAATCATGTGCATTTCCCAAACGGAATATCACAACACAAAACTGCTTTTCTAGATCAATGTTCTTTTATTAACTAAGATAAGAAAACATAATTTGGGCTCTAATGCCCGAAAATGCTTTAGTGACAGCCAAAACATTTCCTTGTCGACTGCTGCTCAACGCATGAGCCAATTCGCGCTACCTTTCAAATGTGCAGTTGACTATCGTCAAATCGCCCCAACCCTAATTCCATTCAGCGAAGTTGCTTTTTCGGTAGCCTAACCGATGTATAGGCTAAGGTTTGCAGCCTATCTCAGCAGATGATATCTGCACAATATAAACCGGTGTAGCATTTCTAATGCCCAACTCAATAAGGCTCTTTCTTTTGATTAATGAGGGCCCGGGATTTTGTTTGGTTTGTTTATTTTTCAGTGAGGGGTTAATTTGCTCCTTGCCTCCATCCCCGAGCTTTGCTGCTAGTGTTCACACATCGTCTGCATGCCAGCTTCAGCGCAATCTGCAGGAGCCTGGATGTCTGCCAGCGCTCCACACAATTGATCATTTGAGTCAGTGACAAGCACACATTGACTTTTGCACCGCTGCTCTTCCCCAGTGGTAAGCTAGTGCAGAACTTCTAATTTCAATATTTCTGGCCATGGCACCTGTTTCTGAAACCCCCCACCTTCTCTCTCTCTCTCTCTCTCTCTCTCCCTCTCTCCTCTCTTACTCTCTCTCTCTCTCTCTCTCTCTCTCCTCCCTCCCCCCCTGTAAGCAGAACTTCTTATTTCAATATTTCTGGCCATGGCACCTGTTTCTGAAACCCCCCACCTTCTCTCTCCCTCTCTTTTCTCTCTCTCTCTCTCTCTCTCTCTCTCTCCCTCTCTCCCCCCCCTGTAAGTCTTTGTGTGTTAGCTCCGAGAAAATAAGAGTAACGATTGAGGATCCTCTCTGGTCTGTTGCACACGGCCAGCACCCTAGTTTGATTGACAGGTAGGTATTGTCTAGCCTCGTGA
Source organism: Borostomias antarcticus (assembly GCF_949987555.1). Classification (NCBI taxonomy): domain Eukaryota; kingdom Metazoa; phylum Chordata; class Actinopteri; order Stomiiformes; family Stomiidae; genus Borostomias; species Borostomias antarcticus. The sequence continues at coordinate 3,616,709 of NC_140240.1, read as the reverse complement.
GACCAACCTGATTTCATGAACACATTCTGTTTCTCTCATCAGATCAGCGTTCTATGAGGGAATACAAACAGCTAGGCTGGGCAGGATGGGACGACAGCGAGGAGTAGTTAGCGTGTGATAGACGGTGATGGACAGAGTTCGTCCAATCACCTGCCATGTATTTTTGATAGTGCCTGCCCTTTTCCAAACGGTTTCCAATGGCGAGTTCTCAGAGGGTTGCGAAGCATCAGGTTTGGTATTGTCACCTTTGTCATCGTTTGTCATCAAATCGGCTTTAACAGTCAGTGCGAATTCAATTCGCTATGATTCATTACCAATGTTGGGACGATCACAGTATTTCAACAATTTCCCCTTGGAGATAATTAAAGTATCTAGAGGTCTGTCTGTCTGTCTGTCTGTCTGTCTGTCTGTCTGTCTGTCTGTCTGTCTGTCTGTCTGTCTGTGTCCGTCCGTCCGTCCGTCCGTCTGTCTGTGTCCGTCTGTCTGTCTGTGTCCGTCCGTCCGTCCGTCTGTCTGTCCGTCTGTCTAATATTTCTGATGGATCCTGAGTGCTGTTTATAGGGAGTTGTAAATGGACTGCACTTATATAGCGCTTTTCCACCTTAGCGGCACTCAAAGCGCTTTACAATGGCCTCATTCACACACACATTCACACACCAATGGCGGTAGCTGCCATGCAAGGTGCTAACCTGCTCATTGAGAGCAATTTGGGGTTAGGTGTCTTGCTCAAGGACACTTCGACATGTTGTAGACCACTGGCTTACATTGTGTATGTATAATTCTTACTCATAAATCAAAGCTCCTGAATTCTCATCTGCCCAGTGAGATAATCCTCACGACTGTTTTCCACTCTCGCTGTGCCGTCCTGAACTTGTTGGCTGGGCTTTTTAATGTGCCATGGCTCCCTGTTCCCGTAGTGTCGCAGCCCAGCGTGGTGAAGAGGGGAACAGAGAGAGAAGCTGCTCAATGAGACTCTGCCCTGAATATTTTACTGAGGGGGGTGGAGGGGCTGCGCGCCACGACGACTCTGCTCCTGGAACTTCAAACGGCGGGTGGCTGCTCCATCTGTCTACAGCAAGAACACATTTACATTTCTTCCCTGTAAGGGAAACAGTACAACAAGTTAGCTTTAACTGGATTTGAATATCGTTTCGCCAAGGTTAATAGCCATTTCTATAGCTCAGGAAAGGGGTTTAGGCTTTTTGTGCGTGGCTGTAAGCCAGCGCACCTAGGATAGCGTTTGTATGGTTATCACTCCTTCCCTCCCTCCGTTGAATGTTGACCTGCATTTCTCTGTTGGCACCACGAGGCCAAAATCAACCCGCCGATCTCTACTGCACAAGTAGAGCAGCGGTGAAAGCAATGGACTCCCACGCGGGGACCAATTGCAGCAAAATAGCTAACGTTACAGGAATCATCAGTGTAACTGCTTTAGCCACTGACCGCTACCATTAATATTATGTTATGGAAGCTGCTGCTAGTTGTTGTGAGCTCATGAGCTAACTGGCTCTGGCTCTCAAACTACTGCTGTTCATACAGGAAAAAATACACTACCCACAATCATCTAGTGCAATGGCAGTGTCTCCACCAATCAGATATGTTGTTGTTGGCAACCCTGCCCCAATAGTGGACCGTAGTACTACAACTGGCTAAATTGACTCTGACTCCTGAGAGGAGACCTGCGCCACTGATTGTTTGATTGGTTCCCACCTGTCTTGTTAGTCTGTGTATATAACCTACATGTAGCTCCCCTCTTGTTCTTTGCCTGTTCATTATTTGCTGTACTGTAGATTTGCATTGCCCCTGGTGTTTCCTGTGGCATCTTGTAAGTTTGTAAACTTGTTGGGTTTGTCTTTTGTTCTCCACTTGTTGAGTGTGAACCTTGGCTTTATTGTTTAGTCTTTGTTTTTTTCGCTCCTCGTGGTGCCTTTAACATTTTGCGGAAACTGCTGAAACATTCATGTTGCATTTACATGCAACCCTTGTGATTGTGATGCTTAAGTCATAGTGTGAAACCAAACCATCTATGGCTTCTCACATGGCAGGTATCTCAACAAGAGTTCAAGCCCAGGGGAATGCTGAATAAAAATGCTAATGTGTGATTTTTTTTAAACAATATTTTTTAATTTGGAGCTGTTACTGTTTCTTCATCTTGTTTGCATCTCTTCATCTGACCAGATTGTTTGGCAGCCTCCAACGTGACAATGCAGCGAGATAAGCTTAGCTGGTCATTGTACTAATGGTGACGACGAATGGAGGGTTGCGCCAAAAATAGCCACTAGCATGTCAAAAACAGAGTGTGCTGCTGTTCAAATTGTGATTTTCTTTTACATATGGGCCATAGTTAGAGGTTAGTACTTCAGGGCTACTATCGTGCCAGTGTGAGTGAGCATCCTCATATCTCCCCAATCTTTCCTCTAGACCTTGTACCTCCTAATGGCCGTTCCTACTGTACAATGGCCCCTATTACCAATTCTTTCTTTTTTTAAAGATATTTTTTAGGGCTTTTCAGCTTTAATGGGATAGGACAGTTGAGAGAGACAGGAAACGTGGGAGAGAGAGGGGAGGACATGCGGCACAGGACCCGAGCCGGGAATCGAACCCCGGTCCGCCGCGCAAAGGACTAGCCTTCATACCCGGTGAGCTACCGGGCCGCACCCCTTATTACCAATTCTAATTGCGAAAGCTACCATCTGAGGAGACTCAGTTGAGGTTTGTTCTCTTAAGCCTGCGTGCTGGAGATTAGGCCCCTCCTTGCTCAAGACCTGCCAACGGTGCAAATCTCCGTGATCTCAATCCTGGATCCGTGCTCCACTGCTCCGCAACCCTTCCCCCCCTCCCCTGCCTGCCACAGACGACCCTGCTTCCAAACAGATAGATGTCGTCCCCCCCCTCCATGCTGCAGTGGAGACTCTTAGCTCCCTCAGATCTCCTGTATACCTCCCTCATGGCTGGGACATGACCTTGGCTAACACTGGCCAAGGACGTCTACTTTTGCTCACACAGTGAGTGGGCACGGGTCAGAGTGACAAGGAGAGAGGCTCATTAGAGGGGGCAGCATGTCTGGTTTTGCTACGAATTGTCGATTTGAATTAGGCCCAAGTGTGCCGTGCTGTTGCTACATGGCATGCTTACGTCAAGATTTACTGATGACTCACACAGTGCTGCAAATTCTAATAAATTCTGCCATTCTGTGTGTGCCACCCCTATTATAGCTAACTATGCAGCGGCTGTCCAGCTACAATGCTGCCTATCTTTACGAGTCAGGACCAAGCAGCAAACTGCCCCCTCATTAGTAGAAAACATTTTACTGCTATCAGGACAGCAATGATTTTTATAACAACCACTCAAAGTGCAGCGGTCCGTGATGCAGGCGCAGCCTGTGCAGGCCTAAGTGGACAGAGATTAAAGTTCCCCTTTTCAACTCTATCCGGATGGTTGACTAAATGGACAGTGAAAAAAGGCATGTTCAGAACCTGAACGCTTGAACAAATCAATTAGCCTAGGTAAAATTGGTGAACTGGCAATGTGTTAATTTCTTAAACATTTGATAATGCCCCTTAAGGAGCATTCCGCTTAATTAAGTCAGAGGCCGTTCGTCAGTGCTAATTAGATGAAGTCATTTCAAAGGGGTTAGGGCCTGGCCATGACTAGCAATGAGGATTTTAACCCTGCGAGACATCTGGGTAAGAGCTGCTCACACTCGGCGGGAAACCTACTGCTGCAAATGTGATTGGTTTAGAGAGCACTTTAAAGTTCTGAGACTAACTACTAACTACTAAAAAACTTACGCAGTTAGGCATAGGCTATTCGACTGCTCAGTAACCAGACCTGTGTCTAACAATAACCTATTTGAAATCCTTTCAATTACATTAGTGTTTTCTTGAGACTGTCTGGAGGGTCAGGTGGGTGGGGTTTCATTTAGGGCTGCAACAAACGACTATTTTAATTGTCGATTAGTCACTGATTATTGAAACGACTAACTTTTTTCCTTAAAAAACAAAAGAACCAGGTTAATTGCATGAATATAAAATGGCTCTTATGGTATATTTAGCCATCAGCTTTTAAATCTAGCAAGACAAGAAGGAACAAACTTCATTAAAAAATGTCTCTCTTAATTATTACCCTTCTGCTTATAGTACAACTATAAAACTATAAATAAATAAAAATGTCTGTGCAGTGTGTATAAACTATAAATCAATCTTTTCCATTGTTTTGAGCAAGGACCGGAAAGTTCTGTAAACCAAGGCACATTAAATAAAGGTAAACGATGAGGCCACATGTGAAGGCAGTGGCCTGCTGGGGGGTGCATGTCTGCTTCTTCTGCACAAAAGTCTCCAGTTGCTTCTGCTGCTTTTCACACTGTATAAATGGGATATAAAATTAATTGTCAGGCAGACGGGCACAGTAAACATGTTGGATGTGTCAGCCCTATTTCAGAAGAAACACAATTTTTTGTACATGATTCTAGAAGCAGTCTTCTCCCTAGTAGAACCGCTATCCTGGCTTGCTACTGCTAGAGTGACCCTTGAAATCTGAACGCTACTGCTCATGTGCGACTCAGGGGAGAAAAACAAAACCAAAAAAACCTCTGGCTATCAAGGCAACAATAACGACAATTACATTCGTTGGTGACTTTTTTCACTGTCGATAAATCAGGCGACAAAAACGACTATTAAATTTGTTGGTGACTATTTTAATTGTCGATTTTTGTTGACAATGTCGACTAATCGTTGCACCCTTAGTTTCATTGAGGGACAGCAGCACCATCCCATCATACCAGATAAAAACAATTAGGTACAGATAAAAGTTGGCACAGATAAAAAGCTAGTTGCTAACATTTTGTTGAATAGCATCTATAATCAGAGAAAATAATTGAATAATTAGGCATTGTTTACAGTATATTCACATACTGTAGGATATCTTTCAGTCTGATTGCCTGTACTGTACTATACTGAGCTGTACTGTACTATACTGAGCTGTACTGTACTATACTGAGCTGTACTGTACTGTAGGCCACTTCTAGGCTCCCCAGAAGGAGAGTCACTCAGAAGACGTTGACTTAATCATTTCAAATAGTCCTTTGGACAAAACACCTCGATTGTTGTCCCATTTAAGCTGCACTTCCTACTCTCAAAGCTAGGCTGGGTCGGTACAGATTTGCAACTAACCCTTCAAGAATATGCCTGTTAAAATAAATCTATTTCCCTGGTGATGGAGAGCAGAGGGGTTTTTTCCGCAAGGAGGAATCAATGCCATATTGACCTATCAAGTTTTTTTCTCCCTCTCTGCTTCTAATGGAGCGTCACTGCGTCAAGCCTCTGAGATGTGCTAATGATGATGACCTCTCTCTGAGGGGAAGATAGTCAGGCACTCTTAGTACCCTGGCTAGTGTGGCTATTCATTCTTTGCTACTTTAATGCTGCCCATGGCCTTTTTTATGCAGCAAATTAAGGCATTTGGTATAAATTATAAAACAAATCAAACGGATTACCTTAGCACTCCTATACTACCTCTCTGGATTTTGCATCTGAGCGGGACAGTGGGTGATGAGGCCTCTGGCCAGGTGCTCTATTGATTTACCTCAGCCAGTGCTGCTTTGCATGTGTCCTTCACCTCCATCAGCTCTCTGTTTTCAACATGTCCACTTGTGGGTGAGCTCTATATGCAGTTGGTAATGCCCTTTTTCTACAGTAAAAACAAAGACACTGTGAGCCCATGTAGTACCTCTTCTGTCTCCTATAGGTTGTTAGCAGTTAGGCTACTAGGCTATATTATTCAACCTTGGTGGCGAACTTCGCTATTAGATTTAGACTGTTAACATGACAATGATTTCTTTTGCGTTTTACAAAACCTCCGCGTTCACAAAAGTATTGTGATAACGATCCTTGTTCACACGGATCCGCAAATATAATTGAAAACACTGTAGTCTTTTATGCATGCCAGGCCAGCAGGCAAACAGGCTCTGGACATAACATCCGTAGGCTTTCCTTCCATCCGTGCTCGGGCCATTCACAGTTATCCCACCAAATGATTGTTCAATCCCACGACGGTGTCAAGATATTCTTTTACCGCGATATCGCAAATTTCGATATATGGTTACATCCCTTCAGCTTATAATGAGAAACTCTTTTGGAGGTAGAATCTGGGATGGCAAACACTGGATTTGACCCTAAAACGACCTTTATGCTAACTTTGAGGGGTAAACCTGACCTCAAATAATTGAAATAACATCAGAATCAGATTCTACGACCCAGAAAGCCCCTAACAAGTGGTATTATTTATGATTCTTACCCTTTTCGTGTTTTTGGGGAGACGGCCATATTGGATTTTGCCAATATGGCGGCCCCGTGGGGCGCCCATCTTGGCTCCTGTCAAAATCTTATTAAGAATGATATGGACAACATCTGTGCCAAATTTGGTGCTTTTGGAAGAATCTGAACCAAAATATCTCCAAGGCCCCCCACTGCTTTGAGAGTGGAAAACTACGAAGGGTCATCATCGCTTGTACATTAATGAATTTCCAGACCGTAGCAGACCACCTTAGAGCAAGACAAAGGCTACTCATTGTGTTGCCTTATCTCACCAAAACAAGAGCGTCTGACACACAAGTAATATTTGGTGCCTTTAGAGAGTAGACCTGATGGTGCTTGTGACTGGTTGTGTGTCCTTCCAAGCCACTCCTGGGTGGTACATCTGTGACACTGACTGTGCAATAAGATACGGCTGCTGCTACAGCATGGACTGTCCGCTCTGTGTGTGTGCGTGTGCGTGTGCGTGTGTGTGTGTGTGTGCGCGCGTGTGTTGCGCGTGTGTGTTGTGCGTGTGCGTGTGCGCGCGTGCGCGTGTGCGTGTGTGTGTGTGTGTGTAGGGCATGAGGGCTCTGTGGAGAGAGTGGCCGTATGGCTCTGCTACAGGACATGCTTTACTCAGCACATTAACAGTTTCACTATTTGTTTAGTTCATTCTCTCACTTTTGAATGCCAGGGCGTGACTTTGAGAACTGTTTCCATACTATAAGGCACTGAGGCTATAGTACTGTATTTGGCCTGTAGCATGTTAGGTAAGGGATAAAAAGGTAAGAGTGAAAGGATGAACGTGTGGAGGTTTGGGGTATAGTCTCATAAAGTCATCCCCACCGGGTCTTGAACCCCGATCTCCCGGGTGGGAGTCCAATGCTTTGACCACTACTCTACTTGTGCAGCGGAGATCGGCGGGTTGATTTTGGTGTCCTTCTTGATTGTGGTGTGCTGGGACTACTGCCTCTTGTGGTGCCAACAGAGAGATGCAGGCCAACATCGTTGGGTGTGAGGGAAGGAGGGAGTGATAACCCGACAAACGCTATACTAGGTGCGCTGGCTTCCAGCCACGCACAAAAAGATAAATGTAATGACTCCTTACCACCTTGTGATTTGCCTATCCAGTTATACACTCACTTTGATGACCAAGAAAAGCATAAGCCAAGGTACAGCTGGCTTGCTATGGTAAATGGTAAATGGACTACACTTATATAGCGCTCTTCCACCTTAGCAGCACTCAAAGCGCTTTACAATGGCCTCTCATCCACCCATTCACACACCAATGGCGGTAGCTGCCATGCAAGGTGCTAACCTGCTCATTGGGAGCAATTTTGGGGTTAGGTGTCTTGCTCAAGGACACTTCGACATGTGGACAGTCGGAGCTGGGATTCGAACCACTGACCCTTCAACCATTGAACGACCCACTCTACCAACTGAGCTACAGCCCCCCCGCTGCTATGGTCCAGTGTTGAAGACATGAATGAAGCAACAGGACGTAGCTTCCCTTGATCTCTATGTAAACTGTAGCACGGCGCAAGAACGGAAGAGTATACTGACCTGGAAGAGGAACTACTTTGTAGAAATTAACGGCGGCGAGAGCACCGGCGATCGTTTGAACTTCCCAGGCAACGCTGCACTCGTCAGGAACTTGCGGAACATGAAAATGTACGCAGTTGATTGAATACATTCATTGGTAGTCGAGATAATTGGCACGGTCGCGCGTCGTCCATTTTCCTCTTTAAAGATATCGATTGGTTTGGAATTGGTACCAGCCTCTCTTACTCAATGACAAGAATGCTCCTTGCTTGGTCTAATAATGTTTTTGGACTCGGCGACCAGGCGACTGGGGCTCGAGCCTCGCTGGTTGCAGAGATCATCATCAGTTGTGCACTTCGGGGTTTAACCTCATCCGCTATGATGCTTAACCTCATCCGCTATGATGCTCATCTGAAGAACAGAGTTTTCTGGGAGGGGTAGGGGTTCGTAGAGCAGAGCTGTGCTCACTGATGCATTCCCTCAGAGGTTAAATCTTCCACTTCTAATATCCAGAAGCAGCAGAGTTATTGCCTTTGATTATTTTATAACTCCACTGCTGAGGAACACGTGTCATTTTCTGAATGACCGAAATCTGGAACCCTTGCACTCTTTTTTTTTTGGTCTCGCCCCCATATTAATGAAGAACATGGCAGCACTTCTCTCTGCCTCCGTCTTCCGCTTTCTTTCTCTCCCTCCCACTCTACTCTCTCTGCTCTCTCTCTTCAGTACAGAACTTAAGGTGTTGGATGGAAGTGTGCGTGGACGTGTGTGTGCGTGGATGTGTGTGTGCGTGGGAGAGTGCTTGTTGGATGGAAGTGTGCGTGGATGTGTGCGTGCGTGGGAGAGTGCTTGAGTGCCTGTTTGTGCTTTTATTGTATGATTGTGTTTTAGGTGAGGTGCCGTGGTTGCAGTCCTGTCTTTTGTTCTGTGTAACTTCACGTGTGCGCATTGTTTGGGAGTTAGTGAGCTCTGTTTGAAGGCTTGTGTATCTTGGTTTTCCCTGACCGTGTTCCTGTCTTGTGTATGTGTACATTTACAGTGTGTGTGTGTGTGTGTGTGTTGTGTGTGTTGTGTGTGTTTGTGTGTAATTTTACAGTGTGCGTGCATACGTGTGACAGAGCTCAGGCTGCAGCCTGGTACTGTATTTAACGATGTTGGCTCGGTTGTCTCCAGAGTGCTGATGAAGATAATTACTGTAGAGAGAGAGTCTCAGGGGTAGAGCAGCTGCCGCATGCCTCGATGGCTTCCCTGCCCCCCCCCCCCCCCCCCCCTCCCTCTCCTCCTCCCCTCCCTCGCCAGCCCGCCTTCCTGTCTTCCTCCCTTCTGCCTCCCCACTTTCCTGTCTGCCTCCCTCCCCTCCCTGCCTTCCTCCCTGCCTTCCTTCCTCCCGCCCACCTGTCTTTCTGCATGTCACCTGCCTGTCACCTGCCTGTCACCACTTTCCCTCGGGACATGCCTGCAGACAGCGCACGCCTCATCCTTCTACTGCCACAACCCCACAGGACTTCCTGTACGACTTCCCTACTCACTTCACCATGACTACAGGCCTATACTAGAACTTGCTACCATTACTGTAGGCATGATTCTTTGCGTTTTGCTAATCAAGATTGGCTAAGCCTTCATGACTGAGGTCTACAGGAGACCACTGTACAGCATGACTTTGTTCAGTCACATCTGCTTGCCTTTTCACAACCTTCCTAATGCAGTGCGTACAGTTAATATACCTGAATTCATGTGGCCGCAGTGTGAAAGGAAGCCTTTGAAGGTGTGAGAGAGTGCGGAGGGCTGCTCCGTACGTTCTAAGTGGAGAGTGCTTGACAGTCTGAAGTGGCGTTACCAGGTCTAGATGTTCTGTGTTCTGGTGCTCTGGGTGGGTTCTTGTTCCTCTATGCATTGGCACAAGGAAATGATCAGGTCTGGAGGGATGCCGGCAGACCCGTTAACCATTCAGCATACTGTTTTTAGAGCGCTTTTCTTGAATATCTCTATTATTTCTTATTTCTGCTTGCCCACTTTCCGAAAGGCGTCAAGTGCGCTTACGACTCCCTCTCCAACTTTTCAGCAGGTGTGTACAGTATCTAGTATAGTGCGGCTTTATCTGGAATTTGGCATGAATTGAAGAGAAAGAGCTTCCTGTGTCTCCCAGCAGACTGTGGCAGTGTTCCCAGGTGGGATGAACACAAGGCTGCTCTGGTTGCATTGCCCCCATGCTGCTAATTGTCTACTCACAGACTCGGGGGACTCCCTTATTTTAGCACTGAGAAATGCTTTTCTAAACAGAGATCGTTTAGTTAACCCTTTTAACACTGAAAGTACAGCGACAACATTTTGAATATTAATTGGATTTTCCCTATAATACTAGAAAGTGCAGTTTCTCAGCTTCCAGCAAGTGTTGGAGTGAGGATTTTTTGTTGATTTGTTAGATATTTTTTTAATATTATTAAATATTTGTTAGATATTTTTAAAATGTTGCCGGTGACGTGGTCGTATCGAAAGGGTTAAGCACTGAAGTCTCTACAGATTGTGAATTTAGTGTGTTTTTTGTACTGACATGAGAACACTCTGGCTATCTCTTCAATGCCACATGGACTCAACGTCCCCTCTTCATACATACAGAGGAGACACACTTCAACCAGCAGAATCCAGACCATAACTTGAGTGACAAAAGGAAGGAGCCAGAGAAAGGCTAACCCAACACTGGTCCAATCAGCACTCAGAGCAGAGGAACTTGTTCCCGGTTGCCGTGTGGGGCTGTGGGTCGTGTTCTGCCAAAGTGAAGTGGACTTGCGTGTCCAGGAGGGAGGGAGAGGGAGAGTACTCTCTTAATACGAGGCCACTTGAGTCCTATGCCCACAGCACAAATACAAGGCAATACAATACACAGAGGCTACCAAAGCAACACACAGTATTCCTACTAACCATCGTCCACAACACGGCAGACCCTATTCAGGTTGTTGCTTTGTATTTATGAAAGACAATCTCAAGTGGCGTAGTGGAAGGCTTTTGAATGGTAACGGTGAAGCTCTTCGTTGCTTTTTCGTGGAACTGTTTTCATTTCCTGTGCCCTGCCTTTGAACTGCTCCTGCAGGCTGGCGTACTGTAGCGCCGCAGTTGCAATAGGGAATGTGGTCCGGTCGTACTGTAGCGCCGCAGGTGCCTTAGGAAATGTGGTCCGGTCGTCCTGTGGAAAGCCTGGTCATACTCTGGAAAACTCAAGTTAAAATGTGGTCTAGGCTAGATGTGGGGGGAATACAAGCAGAATCAATAAAGATGATCCAACAATGGCCCTCATTGTTGTATTCAGTTATTGCGAGAAAGAGGGCCAATCGGGGATTGTACTGTAGGTCATTTTGGTTCTAATGAAGTCTCCAGTGCCAATTAAGTCCCCAAGCTATTTTTGACATTGTGGATTTACCAAGGGAGCCCATTGTGTAACAACAGTGTGTTGAACCTCAAGGGCTGAGGGAGCTTTCCAGCTTCCTAGGAAAGCGTCCTTTAACAATGGACTGAACAAATGGACAACTGAGAGACAGATGACTGGATATGAACGTATCAGTAGCCCATTAATGAAAAAAAGCCTTGCAAGCCTGTATTGCCCACAGCTATCTTCCTGTTTGTGATGAAGAGGGGCTCTGTGATGAATGGTGTGGCGGGGGCTGAGATGGGATGGACGATGGCCTGGTTTCAACTCCTGTGAGGTCATAGTTCTATCCTCCTTGATGATGCCAGTCATTATCTCACTCCCTCCCCGCTCTCCTTCTCATGAATGATGGAGAGACTCGGCTCTTGTGTGAAAGGCATGGCGTGGCCTCGTCAACCCCTCGCACCAGTGAGTCAGATGGCAGCCCCCCTCTGCCCCCAACCCCCAACTCTCACCCTCCACATCAGCCTTCTGTTTCTCCCTTTCATCTCACAATCCAGTTTTTAAAAAGGGACTCTAAAATGAGACTCGTCGGTCATCGCTGTGCTTGGAGATGCCTTTGTTATTCATGGTATTCATGGTCGGGGACTGGTGGTGGCGGATTCGGATGAGCTTCTGTTTGCTGAAGTCACATGGAGGCTCTTAAACCTGGATGTTTTGAGAGAGAATAAAGACTTCTAATTGGCACAAATAACCCTCTTTAAGATCTCCGGTATGGTTAGCTATCTTTTCCCCACAGGCTGTCCTAGAGTGCAGAAGCTTGGCTCTCCAGAGTGACCTGCGCCCTGTACTACGAAGTTCGACTTCCAACTTTTTACTAGCTTGCTCAACTAAACTAAGTGACCGTAATGACGGATAAGCGGTTTCACGACGGTGGCTATCAACTTGTTTGTCTACCCAGCTGGTCCAATCTAGCTATGAGCGTGTGCATATATAAAGTCAGCTGTTTGCTGATATTTTATCATGAGGTCCACGGGATTTTATGCCGTTTCCCAAGTGAATTGATCGGTCAGCAGGCAGTGCTTCATACGTTTTGATCTGTAATCTGGAAAATAACCTGCTCCGAAGCAGGCTAGCTCGGCATCATAAGTTACCATGCTGATATGGCGTGGTGAAAAGTGAACCACCTTTGTGATATGGATAAAACGAGCATAAACCTGAAGTCCTTGCGCTTACCCCATAATCCTGCTTCATAGTACATGGCCCTGGTCCCCAGCCAAAAACATCTACCGCCTCCCTAATATAGCAATTAAAAACAGCAACGGCCAGCCATGGAGATGAGAATGGATGAGAAACTCAAGGCCTAATTATTTTCTATTAATTCATATTTCCCCTGACTCAATTTTCAGTGTGTGCTCCCTCATCAGCCTCTATACTACTCTGTCTCTACAATCATATTATCTTTTATCTAGACGGATGAGCGTGACGCCTGCATCTACTTTTTCTTATTCCTGTCAAGTGGAAGACTGCTGAGTGGGATACCCACCTTGAACCCTGTTATTTACTTAACGTTGCCTCATTTCCCTAATGGTAGTGGCTTTGTTTTCCTTAACATTGTCAGTCTGCACTGTGAACACAGACACCAGAGGTAATGGGCCCACCTGACAGTACTGGGGAGAAACTAACCTTAACACGGGCGCCGCGCATTAAAACCAAATGGCTTTTTAATAGTGGCAACAGCTGGAGCTGTCAGCAGCTGTGTCCCGCTGACTGAGCAAACAGCTTTAAAGAATCTGCAGGACTGTCTGTCTGGCTCATTAAGGATAGAGGGAGTGTGTGGAGGAGAGAGAGAGGGGGAGTGTGTGGAGGAGAGAGAGGGGGAGTGTGGAGAGAGAGGGGGAGTGTGGAGAGAGAGGGGGAGTGTGAAGGAGAGAGAGGGGGAGTGTGGAGGAGAGAGAGAGGGAGTGTGGAGGAGAGAGAGAGGGAGTGTGGAGGAGAGAGAGGGAGTGTGGAGGAGAGAGAGAGAGTGTGGAGGAGAGAGAGGGGGAGTGTGGAGGAGAGGGGGAGTGTGAAGGAGAGAGAGGGGGAGTGTGGAGAGAGAGGGGGAGTGTGAAGGAGAGAGAGAGAGTGTGGAGGAGAGAGAGGGGGAGTGTGGAGGAGAGAGAGAGGGAGTGTGGAGGAGAGAGGGAGTGTGGAGGAGAGAGAGAGAGTGTGGAGGAGAGAGAGGGGGAGTGTGGAGGAGAGGGGGAGTGTGAAGGAGAGAGAGGGGGAGTGTGGAGAGAGAGGGGGAGTGTGAAGGAGAGAGAGGGGGAGTGTGGAGGAGAGAGAGAGGGAGTGTGGAGGAGAGAGAGGGAGTGTGGAGGAGAGTGAGGGAGTGTGGAGGAGAGAGGGAGTGTGGAGGAGAGAGAGAAAGTGTGGAGGAGAGAGAGGGGGAGTGTGGAGAGAGAGGGGGAGTGTGGAGAGAGAGGGAGTGTGGAGGAGAGAGAGGGGAAGTGTGGAGGAGAGAGGGGGAGTGTGGAGGAGAGAGGGAGTGTGGAGGAGAGAGGGAGTGTGAAGGAGAGAGGGAGTGTGAAGGAGAGAGAGGGAGTGTGGAGGAGAGAGAGGGAGTGTGGAGGAGAGAGAGGGAGTGTGGAGGAGAGAGAGGGAGTGTGGAGGAGAGAGAGATGGAGTGTGTGGAGGAAGGGGGGGAGTGTGGAGGAGAGAGGGGGAGTGTGTGGAGGAGATATAGAGGGAGTGTGTGGAAGAGCGAAAGAGGGAGTGTCTGGAAGAGAGAAAGAGGGAGTGTGGAAGAGAAAGAGGGAGTGTGGAAGAGAGAGGGAGTGTGTGGAGGAGAGGGGGAGTGTGGAGGAGAGAGGGAGTGTGGAGGAGAGAGAGAGGGAGTGTGGAGGAGAGAGAGAGGGAGTGTGGAGGAGAGAGAGGGGGAGTGTGGAGGAGAGAGAGGGAGTGTGGAGGAGAGAGGGAGTGTGGAGGAGAGAGAGGGAGTGTGAAGGAGAGAGAGGGAGTGTGGAGGAGAGAGAGGGAGTGTGGAGGAGAGAGAGATGGAGTGTGGAGGAGAGAGAGATGGAGTGTGGAGGAGAGAGAGGGGGAGTGTGGAGGAGAGAGAGATGGAGTGTGTGGAGGAAGGGGGGGTGTGTGTGGAGGAGAGAGGGGGAGTGTGGAGGAGAGAGGGAGTGTGTGGAGGAGAGAGGGGGAGTGTGGAGGAGAGAGAGGGAGTGTGTGAGTGGAAGAGAGTGTGGAGGAGAGAGAGGGAGTGTGTGGAGGAGAGTATAGGAGATAGAAGGAGTGTGTGGAGGAGAGAGAGAGGGAGTGTGGAGGAGAGAGGAAATGAGTGGAGGAGACAGGGAGTGAGTGGAGGAGAGAGAGAGAGGGAGTGAGTGGAGGAGAGAAGGAGAGAAGGAGTGAGTGGAGGAGAGAGAGGGAGTGTGGAGGAGAGAGAGGGAGTGAGTGGAGGAAAGGGAGAGGAAATGAGTGGAGGAGACAGGGAGTGAGTGGAGGAGAGAGTGGAGGGGAGAGAGAGGGAGTGTATGGAGAAGAGGGAGTGTGTGGAGGAGAGTGTATGGAGGAGAGGGAGTGTGAGGAGAGAGGGGTAATGGAGAGGGGATGTGAGGACGAGGAGAGGTGGGAGTGTGGGATATGTCGTAGGATAGAGTGGATCGGTGAGGAGAGTACAAACAGCCTTCTCTTCCACAGCGTTCACTTCACGTAGGCCTAGTTCCTCGCACCACGTTCCTTGATTGAATCCCCAATATTCTTCAGACGTCAGTTAACGGTCTTGTTTTGACGGCCTTCAAAGCATCTCTGTCCCTTTTCTCCACCAGTGTGCGCGTGTGAGCTCCAGGCGATGGCTGAACCTTCAGGAGTACCAAAGCAAAAAGCTGATGCAGGAGAGCGGCGTGACCGTCCAGCGCTTCTACGTGGCAGACACCGCCTCCGAGGCCTTAGAGGCTGCCAAGAGACTGAGTGAGTACAGAACGCTACTCGGCTACCTCCTCCCCAAAATGTGTTTTCCCAACAGTGTGTGAAATATGCAATCGGCTACACAAACTCCATATTTGAAGTAGCTTGTGTTGTTTTGAAATTGATTCTCCATGTTTTTTTTGTTTTTTTTTACATGGCTGTGACTGCAGCTCCAGCCATCCACCCCCCTTCAGTGTAGCTAGTCCTGGCCAAAGTGTTATCAGGTCTGGTCACGTGTTCATGCTGCTTGTTGGGGAGCGGGGCCTGTGCTCCTTGTTCTCAGTGATCACACCAGCCCTGTTTTTCACCCCCCCACCCCCCATTCAACCAGATGAATGTGTTTCACACGCTCTCTTTCAGTATCACTTTCTCTCTTTCTCTTCAAGGGGGTTGTAATCATTGCGATCGCACACACACACAATCGCACACACACACAGACACATGTACGCAGCCTTATATTTTATTCAGCGCTCTCTTCCACAGCAGCCATCTCCGCATGGGAGATGTTGGGCTCCGTGGGCGGCCTGGGGGTGTTGTTCTCAGTGGCCTGGCCGCGATGCCGGCCAAGATACAGTAAACCAGGAGGAGGTGCAATATCTCTCTGTGACAGTCCCAGTTTTGCACAGAGCTGAGATAGAGGTCGAGTTTACATTTGTAAATGATTATATCATAGCTTCTCCCAGCTCTCTCTGTGCACCAACAAAGTTTGTGCCCTGATCAGCCCTGAAACTGGTGACCTCTGCGACCTGCGCCGGACGTTGATCGTAGGTCAAACATTTTTTTGTTCTCCAGCTCTTGCTTGCATGTGTCTTGCATACAGAAGACACAGCTCGTAATGATCTTCCTTGCTGAAGAGTTGCCACAAGACGTCCAGAATAATTAGCCAAATCTGGAGAGCATGTCTGGAGAGCATTCTCCCAGAGTGACCGACCTGCTCATGGATGTGTCACTATCAGCTTGGAGATGTGACGATTGTTTCGGTAGGATCATAGGGTTCCACAGGTAAGGCTGATTTGTTTATCCTTCCTCCCACTCTCAGAATGCCATCATACATTTTTGTGTGCAGCGTATAGATGGAGCTATTTCTCTGGACACATTGCCCTCCTTTCTCCAAGAGTGCGATCTCCTGTAGTCTTTGCTCAAAACCAATGATGGTCTTCTCTGCTCCGACAGACTTCTGTGTTGTGTTCCGACTTCCAGCTTATGTTGATCTAGTTGTCCCTTCAGTAAGTTTGTCAGACTCTGATCTGGTCTTGGATCAACCTTCGTGAGACCTTTCCTTTCCTTTCCTTTCCTTACTGTTGTAGAAGTCCTCTCAGTTTCAGCATCCAAGCTACAGCTGTCTTCAAGCTGTTCCATACCAAGTAATGCTCAATCGGTTTGCTGGTTGGACTCTTAAATTCCACATTCATGCCGTTCACAGTGACCTCTTTCCTTGTCTCTGGATAATTTGGATGGATGGCACCTAGCTCTGTGACCTTAGGCCATTGATCTTTTGGCTTCTCCCAAAAGTCTGGTTCTGTTTGCCATGTCTGTTTGAATTCAGAAAATATTAAATGTCTAGCTCTTCGGTGGGTTCTTTCCATCACCTCATATGGTATAGACCACCATCTTTCCCTTAGTGTATAAGGAAGCTTTAACATAATCAGCTTCAAGTTGGACGGCAAGCCAAGCTCTTCTATGTTTGATAGATCTTCCATGGCATTACAACAGCCTTTGATATAGAGGGCATAACTATGTAGTGCTTTTCCATCATCATATTTTATGTTATTCCAAGTTAAGGCATTTTCCATGTAGGCCGAGATTACTTTGATTTCATTACCGAAGTGTTCCTCCAGTAGCTTAATGGCCTCATGCTGTGATCCATTTGGCTCGTGAACTCGTGAATCACACGTTACTACTCGCAGTTTCAACTGGAACGCCCCTCATAACTTGTTTTTTCGACTTGTGAACTCGTACCACTTGCACCGACCCTGAGTTAGCTCTGCAAGTCATGAACAAGATGGCAGTTCCCTGTGTAATAAGTAAGTGAAACTTTAGCAATACTGTTTTATTAGCATTTCTGTCTTATTTGTGTCTCATTAAATCAGCCATACACACAGTATTCCCCAACTGTTATCTGAGGACATCTCTTTTGTATGCGCTTTATACCGCATAAATGTGTTGTAATCTACTGGTTTGGCAAACAAAGCTAACACTGCAGCAACTAGCTAGCTCTTTGATAACGGAAAAGCTAAAGTGGGATACAGTTCAGTTAGATTAGATTAAAACATTGCAAAAAACAGTTGTGGGTTAAACAATTAGGTCATATCTCAAAGGTGTTTTCTTAAGGTGTAGAATTTTAGGCTGGCGTAGTGTACAAAGAGGCATTGTTTGTGGGCTGGGGGGAAGGTGCTGTTTGTTGTTGAATTTTTGCAGCTCACCTTTCTGGCCCCCAGGTGAAACTGTTTTTTGTGCTTCCCTCAGGAATATGTAGAGGTGGGACCAATGCCTACCCCCCCCCCCCCCATTGCTCTCTGTAAAGCGCATTGTGTTGCTTCTGTGTATGCAATGTGCTATACAAATGAAGTTTGATTTGATTTGTTTGGGAGGCTTTTGTACAACAATATTCAGGTAGCCTAAATAAATACAAGAGTGAGATCACGGCCTACCAGTATGTATTTTTTCATCTATGGTGTTTTCTGAAGGCGTAGAATTGTAGGCAGGCGTCGTGTGCAAATAGAGGCATTGTTTGCGGCCTGGGAGGAGTGTGCTGTTTATTGCTTGGGAGGGTTTTGTACACCAATATTCAGGTAACCTAAATACATACATGAGTGAGCTCAAACACGGCTGTAATGTAATGCTAACAGTATGTGTGTGTGTGTGTCTATGGTGACGTGAACATGGGCCTACACCGACCCCAGAGGAACACTACTCTCCCCGGCCCCTTATACCAGAAATCAGGATATGCCAGTTTTGTATATAGAAGATAGGTGCACAGTAGGCATGTAACGATTCACTCAACTCACGATGCGATTCACGATGCAGGGTTGACGATGCGATTTTCTCACGATTTTTTCATTTCTGAAAACAGGGAAGCCAAAATGCGTCCACACATCTGACTTGAAACTTGCGGGTGCATCCTCGATTTTGAACTCACTCGATACATAGACGTTTTCCGCTGTCACGTTTCTCGCTCTGTCAGAAATAAGTGACGCATGATGCAGACGCTTCACGCAGTGAAGTCAAAAGAAGATGGTGCCCTCTGCTGTTCAAAAAAGGGCATCGCGATGCACTTTCATCTGCACTGATTTGAATCGTGACACAAAAAAAACGATTTTTAACTGCATCGCGAGGCATCGTTACATGCCTAGTGCACAGTCATGGTCAACATAGTGGATGAAGCAGGTAAGATGCTAATAATAATCAAAATAAGTATAGTATAATATACTAAGTAGCTAAATGTGTTGCATGCTAGCAGGCTACTTTTATGTATGTTTTAGACAACTGCCAGGAGAACATGGATCTATGTGCACCCAGCCTAGCACCGGTGCCCATGCCAGCAAACCAGGGCTTCACCTAGGATCAGACACTTTTTTTGATCGATCTGATGCGGGAGCACCTTGACACCTCATCCTAACATAACGCGAGCGAGCAAATTTACCGCAACATCGCTCGCAACCCGATCCTGACATAACAGGAGCGAGCGAGCGGTGCCTCTGGCAGAAGCAGCGCCACAGCTGCTCTCCTGCGCTGAGCATGGTGCTAGTATTTTGCTCCTGTTAATAAAAGAACACATCAGTGCCAACAGAAACTAAACATATTGGTAATTAATTCATAACTGCAGGTGGAATATCTACAAGTTCAACATGATTGTTATTCAAATGTGCAAATTGGTGTCATGAGTGTCTTGGGCATAGCCTAAATGTCTGATGTCTGTAGCCTAAAGAGAGACGCCTGCCTTTTGGCACCTTGCAAGAGTAAGGTAAGCTAGAGCCAAGGGCTGTAATTCACAAAGCAGGATTGTTAAATGAGCCAGATAATGTGCAATCTAGTTTGCTAGTTTGTCAAATTCACCTGAATATTGGGTTCTGGAATGATTTTGTGTCATAAGCTGTGTTTGGAATCGCTCCCTCGTTCCCTCACTCCCTATTCTCTATATATGGCATCAATCCGGCTGTTATGCAGATCTTGAAGACGCCTCCACGTGCACCTCATCCTTCCGAAGGCGTTCTCAATGACCACCCTCCCATGGCTGATCTTGGAGTTCTGCCACTGGTCTGCCTCTGTAAGAGCCCCATTGTCACGCCTAGGAGTGATGAGAAATGGGAAAGTCTGTCCAATGTAGGCACTGTCCCCCAGCAAGCTGTACTCGCAAACTTCTTCCGCCATGCCGTGTAGAAGCTGGAACCCCTCAATATCATGGACCCCCTGGTGGTCCTGCAAGAATGTCAATGAACCGCCTCCTCATTTACAATCCACTGAAGAAGGATGGAGAAGTATGGTTTTCTGTTCACGTAGTCGTCTCCTCTTATGGGTGACCTCTGTATCCTGTTGTGGCACCCATCAATGGCTCCGATGACTCCATTGAGGCCACAGAGGCGGTGGAAAGCCTCAGCAGATGCTGTTCTCACAAGCACTTGGCCAGGAGATGGTGTGTCCCATTGTAGATATGATGTTGAGCACTTCTATGATGATCCGGTCTGCAGATGACTGTGACGCATCAAACTTGTCCGATAGCTCCCTAAAGCTGTTTTGATAAGTCATGTACCACAAGAATATCAGTACCTTCTTTGTCACAGGGGACTGGTGGCAGACCTTGACTGTGCTCCTTTGTTAGGCCGTTTTCCTGAAACGTAATGAGGAGATTTTCATACTGTGGCTTGGTCTCTCTGAAATGGCATGCAAAAGTCTTGTCATCCATGTCTAGCGTGACCTCATACTCCGTTCAAGTCTTCAAGATGGTCGGTTGTCTCAACTGCAGCTGCATAACGGCTTGCACTCTGGCCCTGCTCACAAAAAAATAAAATGTGTTTAAGTAGGTTAAAGAACATTTGACATTAATCTACTGTAGCCTACTGTATCTGTATTTCGGTCTGATGATTGAAGTTTAAGCCCATTAACTCTTCATTTTTAACGGATTTATTAAAACGGGTTTAATATCAACTCTGAAGAGCCGGTGTGCCGTGTGATTACCTACAGAATGATCGACTATACGCAGTCATTGTACACCATGAAATGCGCTGAAAAAACAAACATAACTTCTGCGTGCTGTTTTTTTTTTTTTGTGAAAGAAAACTTTAAGAAGTTGGCTCACATAGTTTTGTTGTTGTCTGTACTCTGAAACCAAAAAGGCAAACAGCTCTCCTGGAGGCGTCCATCTTTTTGTTCCGAGTTGTTCTTGTTGTGTCTACTAGAATGTGGTTACCTTGTGGGTGACGTCATTTTCCACGACTCCCACCTCCGACCTCACGAGTTCACAAGCCAAATGGAATGCAGCATCAGTATAACCCCTTTGTGCCTCCATGTGCAGACAGCTCCTCACAGGTTCCCTGGGTTGACCAGATGTACATTGTTCCATGCAGTTAAGCCTATCTTGGTGGCTGGTGGTCTAATGCTCTATACCATGCTCAAATGCAGGCATAAATGGCCTAAAATTCAGGGTGTCACCATCAAATGTGGGTATTTATCTGGCAGGGAGTGAGGCTTGTTTCAGCTGTAAGACGATTAGGTCAGCAATGTCATTCTGTCTTTGCATGACAGTTGAGAGGTTACCAGGATCCATAGGGTTTTGGTTGGATGTTGGAGGACTAGATTGAGGTATCAATGGTGGGCGCATGGGCTCTGGTGGTTTGAATTGTTGGTTTAAAATCTTTTAGAGTGGAGTCTTTGGAACAGCACCTAACTGTACAAAGTCAATAGATTATAGTTCGGGGTCCAAAGGATCACCAGTGCTTATTTTTTGGCAACTGTCAAAAAGAGAGTTCATCCCATCTCCTTGGGAATGTCTGTGGGAAGCAGCATGGGTTTGAGAAGCGGCCCCAAAGCTCTCCAGGGCCTTTAATTTTGCATCTGATTCTGCCAAGTCAGTCTCCAATTCAATTCTTACCAGCTTTGTTTGCAATTCAGCCTTTTCCAGATCCAGTGAATGTTTATCCTTTAATATCACTGCACTGGCTAATAGAGCTGCCTTCTCCAAGTCAGCTTTCAGGCATGCAGAGGACAATGAAGATGCCTTAGAGGGGGATTTGGGGGCTGATTTCAATCCTTTTGATTTCTTTGATACATTAGAAATACTGTCTTGTGTTTGAATGAGAGTTTGTGGGTCACCTTGGGTAATTGTCCATGTTCCCACTTCAGTCATAAATGTATTAAAGTGCCCATTCTTGGTTCATACCATTCCATTCTGTCCTTTTCCTTTAATTCGTCAATCACATTCTGAAACACACATTGCAAATGCTATTGTCTGACGTTCAAGCTGTGCTGTTGGTCAATCAACAACATTATGTTGATAGAGAAGTCATGTGATAGAGAAGAAAATGCCTTTCTCTTCAGGTCCTTTATTAAAGCTGGAGCTTGCACTGAGAGGACCTGCTGCTGCTGTGTTGGGGACAGGGGAGGGACGGACGCTGGCTGACACCACAGCCCAGAACCGGAGCACTGTGCCTTGGGACCCTCTGGAGAGGACCAGGGCTACTGTTGCCCCAGAGGAAGGGATGGGAGGGAGGTGACCAAGCGATTTAGGCCCTCTGTCCCTCCGAAACGCACACACACATACACATATTCTGATACCCTTATTCTCTACTGGGCTCAGTTGACCATGAAGCAGTGGAGCTGACAGCTCAATTGGAGGTCCACTCGTACGTACAGTATATATCCCAGCTCGGAGACTGCCCAAAGCGGGGAGTGATTGATTGGACCATTAACACTTGGGAGAAGTAACTCTGAGGGGTTTTCCTTTGACGGGTTTTCCTTTAAGATGTAGCATCAACTGGCATCCTTCAACAAGCTTCAGAATAGAGGGACATCACAGATGGGCAATTCATTGTTTGCCAATCGGTCATTTAAAGTGAAGCCATTTAGTGGGCCTCTTACTGGGAGCACTGAGGGGCAGATGACTAACAAGACCTGCGTTTTTGGGTGTGTGAGACTGACGGGCAGCCTCGTCGGCAGCACCGGTCCCGGGTCTGGCTGTATAGGGCGCGACCCCCACGCCGTTAAGTCATCTAACTGTCACATTGGCAAGACTAATGCAGCTCTCATACTTTTACTTTCCTTTCTCCACTCTCTCTCTCCCTCACTCTCTCCCTCATCTCTTCCTCCCTCTCTCTCTCCCTCCCTTTCTCCCTCTCTCCCTCTCCCTCCCCCTGTCTCTCTCTCTCTCCATCTCTAGCTGTATTCGAAACCGTTCACTCACTCATCATTCCATGTAGAGTTTGTCATATAGCGAACTATATAGGGAACGATTAAAAATTTTTCAGACACTTCATTGAACATCCCAAAAATGTGCCGGATATTCGTGTGACGCAAGCAGATGCGCCTTGTATCGTGTAAACAAACTGAGCAGGTTGAAGTTAGGGATGTGCGCAGCGACTATTTTCACTGACGACAACCAACTATACAACTAGTCACTTCACTCTCCCCAAAATATTTCAGCCTGTCTTTACAGCTTATCACTTAGCAAAGATCTAGATGTGATTTAATTTGTTTAATTGAACAAGAGTAGGCTAGCCTAATAGCCTGTAATATTTCTAGGCTAGAACACTGATATTAGCCTATCAAAGGTAATATCTAATCTACACTATCCTTTTTAATTTAATTAAGCAGAACGCAATGGAATGACTTTCATGAACAGATATTTGATGTTAGGGTTAAAAATAAATAACCCAAGATTAATTTCAAGTCGGAACACAGCCATAAGACAAGGCTGCATGCTATCCTAGCCTATTCAACCCACTAAGGTGTGTAAAGAAAACACTTGTTTGGCTTCAAAGATGATCAAAGTGGGCTCACAACTTTCCCAACTGTTAAAGGAGAATGTTCGTTTTTTACAACCTGGACTCTTTTGCCCAATGAGAATCGATAAGAGAATCGATAAGGAATCGGATCGATAAGCAGAATCGAAAATGGAATCGGAATCGCTAAAATCTTATCAATATCCATCCCTAGTCCTAGTTGAATTAATGAGCTCTGGTGGGCCTAGTGTATCAATAGGAAAGGGACTCTACAAGCGACCATGCTGATTTGGGCTACTGTATTTTGACACACATGGGCTAATGTGAATTTATCTTTTTACCAAATGCGCCAGACGAGTGATGTCAAGTGGGAAGCAAAAAAAGAGCGAGCCAACAGATTCGCTAGGCCAGTGGTTATTGGAACAAAACGTATTTTTTGAATGGGGGTTATTCTAGATGACTACATGACACATGACTGCTTAAATCAGCCGTCAAGAATTTTCTAGAGTATCCTATCTGAGAGTGTTTTGACCGATAACAGCCGAACACATAATTTTTGTCAATACCGTAGCCTAATTGTCCTGTTCCCGTCTCCATGCCATGCTGGATGGCCTAAAAGCCTTATCAGTAATAACTAATGCAGTGCCAATTCCCTATGTATATTTTAACAGTTCAACTTAGTACACATATACACCAGCAACTTATATTCAGCCATTTCTGTGTTTTCTGATTTAAATTTTACTCCTACCCAACTTTTGTTCCAGAGAAGATGACCAACATCACTGCAGTGACTTTGGATTCTACCCTGTTCTCTCATTTTAGCACAGTGCAGGGGAACCTGACTAACAAATGGAGGCTCGTCCATCCTCATTACCTCCGCCCCAGGGGCAAAGCCCCGCAGGGCGGAAGGTAATGTTTTCGCCCCTGTCTGTGTGTGTGTGTGTGTGTGTCTGTCTGCAGGCGGACAGGATTAAACAAAAACTACCGGCCCGATATGCATGAAACTCGGTGGAGGGGTGCAGCATGCGCAGCATTGACCATGATTCATTCATAGGTGGCTCTACAGTACCCATATTACTGTAACCTCAGTGGAGTGGGGGATTTAGGTTTCACTTTCCTCATAGGTTTCAGGTTCTTGGTGCCACTTGCAATAACGAGCTTGGCCACTACGCCAAAAACTGGCTGTTCCTGGCCATGGGGGCTTGCTTCATGTGCCACTGAGCAACTTTCATTGGATTGAATGGGCCGCCATGATCCAGCCATGATCGCGTCAACAGGCTGGATCCGGTTGCACCAGTCGTTACTAAGTGGTGACTAGGCCTAGTCATAGCCTAAGTGTTGACTAACTCGAGATGTGGTCACTACTAAATTTAAATGGGTTGCACCACTCACGACTAGTTCCTAGTAACAACTAAATATTTCCACCACCCTGGGAGGTGGTGTAAGTGATGACTAGTGTGAGGAAGTAGCTAATACTAGCGTCTCCAACTCTAAATATTTTTTTTAGCAGATGTCTTAGTTATATCAAGATTAAACTAACTATTGGCACCGGTGTGCTTATTGGTATCATAATTATTCAGTTTGAGTAATTTCACGAGCTAGCTAACCACCTTTAGCTAAATTGGCTCAGTTGCTGGTTCTTTTCGCTGCCCATTTCTTTCCAGCCATTCTTTGGTTGTGTACAGTAGCCTAGGCTACGTTACCTTTTGTCGTAAAAGAGAATGACCCACGCAAAGCAAATTATTTTGTTAACAATTATTTTGTTACCAAGGTGATTTGCTACCTATATGATTGGTTTGAAGTGGTTCTCACGCGACTTCCTCGCGACCTAGCGAAACGAATCATATGATTTTATGACAAATCTGCAATAAACTAAAATGGGCGGGAAGAAATGCACGGCGAAACTAGAGAGGGAGAGAAACGTTCTTATGGAATTTATTTATTTATTTTTTTAATGAAAGGATGGAAGAGCCGCAAGCCAACTTTTTTTTAATCAATGGATGGAGGAGCCGAACATTGACGGGCAAAGAGCCGCATGCGGCTCGTGAGCCACGGGTTGGCCACCCCTGGACTAGTGTCTCAACTTGCGTTTAAACGATAATGTAAACTTCAAGCATTCAAAATAAACTGCAGACACTTTCAGGTGGATGAAAATAAAGTGAGCACATTAAAATGATTGACTTCATAGAAAACTATATCTCGCCTATAGACTATAGATTCAACATGTCATTGGCTGTATAACTCCCATCTCAAATGTACATCTTGTAAACTACAGTCTGCAGACTCTGAACCAGCCCACTCCTCCCTCCACTACTGCTCTGCTTGGCTGTTAAGGAATGTGAATGGGAAGTCTTCACAAAACTAGCAACGTTTTGGAAATTGGAGAGGAAAGATGTCAAGCAGAAAGAGGAAACTACAGGTGGCGCTACGGTAACCAATTCAAAAAGCCAGTAGGAGAGCACAGCACATGAGAGGAGGTGGTGGGAGGAAAGGTAGAGGGGGGGGAGAGGAGAGAGAGAGCAGTTGAATGGGGGATAGGGGCGGTGGTCTGCACTCTCTGAGTGCAAGACCCTCTAGTTTATTTCTACAAACAGAAAAGGTCCGTCTTCAGTGGGGAAAAGGAGGGCACATAATGAACGTCATTTATTTGGAAACCTGCAATCACAATACATCAACGGTAGCTTAGGTGAGCATTAAAGTGTTTGCCTAACATACAGTAGTGATGGGCTTTCAGTAATCTAACAGGGATTTATAGCAAGCTATCTGGTCATAGCATACTTGTTAATCAGACATAGTGTCAGCAAAATTATCTGTTACCTGATGTTTTCCACACACACGTTTTTGACGTCACCTCATGTAATGAATAGATATGTATACCCCCTTCCTCACCCATCCACTTACACACACACACACGCATGCACGCAAACACACACACAGACACACACCTGTCCCTGCCACGTGATTACATAGGCCACTTTGTACATCGTCACCCCGTTGACAGAGGTAGCTACTGAGTAAATCTTGATGGATTTTCCCTTAGAATTGTAAATAAAACTATTTTTTCTCATTCCTTTCCCTTCCCTGCGAGAGCCTTCGTGCCTGGCTGCCTGTCCCCTGAGCAGTAATTGACAAACCAGAGGTAAACAAACAACAAAAAACATTTGTATTCTCTTATCTCCTTCACATATTGAGCTTGTTTGACCAATGAGAGCAGCTTTGTTACATACATGCTCTGCACTCCCACATATCTGCCCATAGTATATATTACATATACCCCTACCAGTTTCCAATTCCATTCAGTGAAATGTGCAACATAAGTTATTCTTTTTACATCTGTGCTGCTCCGCGTACTCTTATCTGCTATATTGGGAACCAAACCTGTCATTATCGCCGTATAGCTGTTATAGTTTCCACAGAGAGGAAAAACATATATTGGCATGGAGTACATGCAGGTATTATGGTATTATCCGAATGTGTGTGTAGACGGGCTGCGACGGTCTACAGCCTGTTCCCCATGCAGCATATTCTAGCCCCCAGATTAGCTCACAATACAGCCATCTGTCTGCGCTAATGTCATGCTCTTATATACTATAGATACTGACAGCTGAAGTCAAGCCTTCCAGCTCTCTCCATATCTCTCTTTCTCCCTCCGTCTCGTTCTTTCTCTCTTTCCTCTCTCCTTTTCTCTCTCTCTCGCTCCCTCTCGCCGTCTGCTTCCGTTTCTATCTCTTGGCCTGTCTGTTCTTTGTGTCTCATCTCTCCTCCCTCTCTTCTGTCGGTCTCTCCCTCCTAAGTTCTCGGGGTTTACTTCTTATTGGAAACATACAGACAGGTAGAATCACAATGAACAGAGTTAGGAAGCCATTAATTCATTTTCACCAAGCTATGAATATTCAGTGTAAACAAAGCAGCTTTATCCATGCCAGTCAAATCTCATGTGTGCTTATTATGGGGATAGTTAGTTTGATATGCCTGCATTGCCTTGACATAAGCCAACTCCTTGATGAGGCAGTGTGTGTGTGTGTGTGTGTACACTCTAACATTCTGCCAGCAGTCTGACAAGCCAGGTTGCCATAGTTTGGGATACTCTACATTCCGATTTATGCTGACGGCATGAAACATCTTATATTCTCACCTGTATGAAACCAGTGAGGATTAATGCGTAGTAGGCAAATCTGTATGGAAGGCTACAGTAGGTCCACTGTATGATCACAACTGCTGTTGGCTTTTGACTGACCGTGTTTTTGAATGTTTTTATTTTGATGTAACCTGTATGCTGCAAGGAAGTTTTCATTCTAATGCAGAATCAACTGCCAACTTTCAGGAATGAAATTAAGTGTTGTGAAGGGAGGGTGTGCTCCCTGGCGTTCTCCTACAGTGCAGTATTAAGCCTCAAATGGTGCTGGAGCTGCAGACATGGCCACCCAGATCGCAAGCGGATCTGGGCCATATACAGGCCAGATCTGGCCCTTGTGGCTTAGTTCCGGCCCATATATGGCCCAGAATCATTACACATCCGCTTGCTATCTGGGCATGCTTCTGTCCCTGCTGCAAACTCTGCTATAAGACAGCTCACATCTCTCCCATGCCTTTGGCCTGCAGACCGTGAAGTGAGTGAGCGAGCGTTCATTTATAACCATCATCCCTCCAGAAATACCTATAGCTTTGGCTGTGATGTTTCCTTTGGTGTCGTGCTCCAGCCCTGGAGGCACGGTGCGTCGATCGCTGCCATGGAGCCAGACATGTTCAAACAACACTGCATGGGTTAGCTGGGAAAATTAGGGCACTTGATAATATTGTCTTTGATTGATGAGTCATTTTAACACAAGCGCTAACCAGTCTGTCACTTAGGTAGGATATTGTGAAACATGCCATGGGCCTAGTAGTTCTGTTAATAAACACTCATACCCTCCTGTTTATCACCACTCTTCTGCCTGTGAAGATGGTTTGAGAGAGGTGAAGATGCTGGCTTGGCTGGCTGGCTAGCTAACTGGCTGTTGGCTCGCTGGCTGGCTGGCTGGCAGGCTAACTGGCTGTTGGCTGGCTGGCTGGCTAACTGGCTGTTGGCTGGCTGGCTGGCTAACTGGCTGTTGGCTGGCTGGCTAACTGGCTGGCAGACTGTTGGCTGAACTTCGCCTTGCTCGCTCGCCTCGTTGAGAAGGGTCAGGGAATAATTTTACAGCTCACTTATCTGGCCCCCGGGTGATTACTGTTTTTTTGCTTCCCTCTGGAATATGTAGGGGTGGGTCGTATGGCCACCTCCCTTGTTCTCTGTAAAGCGCATTGTGTTGCCTCTGGGTATGAACTGCGCTATACAAATAAAGCTTTGATTGATTGAACGGCTGTTGGCTCGCTGGCTGTTCGCTGGTAGGGTGTGAGGCAGCATTTCTTTTCCACCTCTGACTGGGTCTGGGTTCAGTGTGTGAGATGTGTGGAGTGGACCATATGCTTCTCTTTCCACCCACCTCTCCCCTGCACCATCTGCCCCCTCCCTCCGGCGCCACCGCCACCATCAGCACCTCGCCGCCCTCTCGCCCGCAGGCCCTACCCAGCCGTGCGCGGCGCTGGAGAACCACTCCTCTAGTCCCCGTTGGACCATGTTCAGTCCCCGTTGGGACATGTTCAGTCCCCGTTGGGCCATGTTCAGTCCCCGTTGGGCCATGTTCAGTCCCCGTTGGGTCGTGTTCAGTCCTCGTTGGGCCGTGTTCAGTCCCCGTTGGGCCATGTTCAGCATATCTCTACAAACAGCCACCGCGGTCTCTGTGCTTGTTTTCCTATTCATTTTGACTCTTTTCGTGTGTAAAATCTCTTCTCCGTTGTGGAGGAAGGCTACTCCTTTGAAAGTGTCTAGCATGCATGTAGATGCTGTGTGGTGTCAGCTCATAGGCCCCTCTTGTTTACTCTGTGGTTGGATAAAATTATTTTGACGGTCTGATTCCCTTTGTTGTTTTCTATGTCTATAGTGAACATGTGCCATAGGATTAACTTGGCAGTTCAGCTGTGTGTTTGTGAGTACATGGCGGTGTGTTTGCCAGTGTGTTTGCCTATATATTTATGCCAGTCAGTATTCTATTTATTCCCGGTTTTTGTGTGTGTGTGCGTGTGTGCGTGTGTGTGTGTGTGTGTGTGTTCGTCCTAACACCCATAGTCTTTCATAAAGCTTGCATCAGCAGCCAGTTACAATAACCAAGCAAACCCGACCCCTGAACCACTAATAGAATGTGTGAGCGAAAGGCAAAAACAACACCCCACCGCTAAAACGGAAATCAGTGACTTTATGGATCATAAAAGAACATGATTACCCCCCCCCCCCCCCCCCCCCCCACACTTGATTTGTTGTTTCTGTGCTGAAACAATCGGAGTGCCTCTCGAATGATTGTAAAAATACACTCGACGGAATATGAGTCATGGTTCGGGGACGTCACAAATCAAAATGTAATTTTGGACTCCTGACGTCTGGGTGGTATTGATATGGCGGATGGGAAATTATCATTACTCACGCTTTCAGCCCACTGCGTTGCCCGTGCGCCCCAACACTTGTTTAGCCAGAAGGTATGGCGGTATTATTTTGGTAATGTTCACCCTGAATTGCATGTTTTATTAAGGACTATTCCCTGCTCCATTGAGTAGTAAATTTGTAAGGAGAAATGCAGTGGGGTTGTTCACCCCCTCATCTCTCTCTTTCTCTATTAGCCGTTTATTTGTTCCAGTTATTAAGCTCCGGCATCTGGACAGTTTCATGCGGTGGGTCCCAGGCCCATCTCATTGTATTCGATCAGACGCTGTTTGGAATTGGAACTGCGGGATTTGGAATGTTGCTTTTACAGTAGAAGCAGCAAGAGTGAGAGAGCCGGAACAGAAGTAGCCCACTTATCGTAGTTTATCAGTATACTGCACTGTAACTTTTATTCCTGTATTCTATCTGTCCTGCTTTTTGTTTTAAATGTCTATAATGACTTGCTTTTTGTTTTAATGCTTTTAATTTGTCCTGCCTTTTGTTTTAAATGTCTATAATGTCTTGCTTTTTGTTTTAATGCTTTTAATGTCTCATGTAAAGCACCTTGAATTGCCCTGTGGCTGAAATGTGCTATATAAATAAACTTGCCTTGCCTTGCCCACTCCTCATGAAGTTAAACAGCCTTGAGGTCCGTGGTGGTGCAGCGGTCTTAGTGTCGTGTTTCAGCGCAGCTGCCCCACCAGCGACCGGGGCAGATCCGAGGAAGGGGGCGGATCCCAGAGGGAGCGGCAATTCGGCCCGCCGCTCCCTGAGGTTAGTTGAACCTCGGCTCAAGGTCAACCCATCTGGTGTCTTGAGTCACAGGCTTGGGAGAGTCGGGTAGCTGGCTCGCTCTTCCGCATCGCCGACCACGGGATTGTGTGACAAATCCTCCACAGTAACAAGGGACTGGCTATGAAATTGGGTGAAAATGTAATAAAATCAGAAATATATTTATTTGAAAAAAAAACAAAAAAAAAACAACAACCTTGAAAAATGTCTAGCGTTTTTTCATGTCGAGTCTGAATTTTAGCCCGGGAGGGCTACATGAGAGCAGAAAGCCTGCCTCTTTTTCCTCGCGGTGAGACTGGCGAGATAACAACTGAGATGGAGGAAGAGCACTGTGTATCCTCGCTCGCCGGGATCTCTCTTAACTTCTTCACTCTGCCGACAACGCCTCACGCCCCTCAACTTCACTTAAAGCTCGCTTTCATCTCCTTGGTCCAGAAAACAAGGCTGGACCCCACCTCAGGGAAGCGCTGA
Source organism: Borostomias antarcticus (assembly GCF_949987555.1). Taxonomy (NCBI): domain Eukaryota; kingdom Metazoa; phylum Chordata; class Actinopteri; order Stomiiformes; family Stomiidae; genus Borostomias; species Borostomias antarcticus. Next base: position 3,585,863 of record NC_140240.1, on the reverse strand, counting down.
CCGCAGCAGTAAGCTGTAGGGGCGGCTGTAGCTCAGGAGGTAGAGCGGGTTGTCCAATGATCGTAGGGTCAGTGGGTTTGAATCCCGCCCCCTCCTGGCAACATGTCGTAGTGTCCTTGGGCACGACACTGAACCCCAAAATTTGCCCAATTTAATTGCTCCCAATGAGCATGCTAGCACCTTTCATGGCAGCTGCCACCATACCATTGGTGTATGAATGTGTGTGTGAATGAGAGGCCTCCATTGTAAAGCGCTCTGGATAAAAGACGGTATATAAGTGCAGTCTATTTACCATTTACCATAAGCTCTGAGAGAGTGTATGCCACTCCCGTGTTGGCTCACTCGGCCCACTCCTCCCCCTCCTCCTGTCTATGCCAGAGATGTGGAGGGGATGAGAGTGGCCGTGTGGGACTCAACCGGACCAGAAGCTGCCTCTCATCACCGCTGAAGAGGGAGGATTGGAGGCGCCAGACCAGCCGGTGTCACCGCGGTCTCTACGCCATGTGAAATGGTCCATGTGTTTGTGCATGTGTTTGCTGCGAGAGAGAGGGAGAGAGGGGGAGAGAGTGAGAGAGTGAGAGAGAGAGGGAGAGGGAGAGAGTGTTGGAGAGAGAGAGAGAGAGTGTGTTGGGGAGAGAGAGAGAGAGAGAGAGAGAGACACCACGAGAGAGAGAGAGAGAGAGAGAGAGAGAGACAGAGAGAGAGAGAAGGAGGCACGCAGGATGGGGAGTGAGAGGGGGCACTGTGATTGACAAGGACATGGATGTTGACAGCTAGTGGAGTTCTCTCCAGCGGGTAGATTGAGGCAGCAGCGGGTCTTGTTCACAGGCAGCATGCACCCAATCCACCAACTAGCTGAGACTCAATCAGGGCTTCCCTGTGTGTGTGCGTGTGTGTGTGTGTGTGTGTGGGTGTGTGGGTGTGTGGGTGTGTGGGTGTGTGGGTGTGTGGGTGTGGGTGCGTGCGTGGGCGCTGCTGCATGTTTGTTTGTGTGTGTGTGTGGGTGCTGATGCGTGTGTGCGCTGGTGCGTGCGTGCGCGCGTTGGTGGTTTTGTGTTTGACTTCACACGCTGTCAGCAAGTATATAAAGCCTTTATGACAAAGGCTCCCTCGGAGTTCTGTTTATTGTAGACTTTCAATGACAAATATTATTATAATTCAGTATGCAGCATTTTATGACAGGAAATATTGTGCTATTAAACTTCGGGCTTATACAGACTTTCCTGTATGTACTGTAAATAAAAAGTCTATAAACGAGGCGTAGTTAATGTTAACTCTTTCCCTGGGTGGCATCCCCTGAAACGCACTGGCGGTTAGAACTTAGAATGAGGCATTTTGCAAATATGCTTATCAGGTAACTGGAATTCATTCACGGCTGTTTATACAGTAGCAAGCTAAAAGCAGTGCTCTTGTATTTTATCTTCATAGTTCTGCCCCCCGCCTCTCTCTCTCTCTCTCTCTCTCTCTCTCTCTCTCTCTCTCTCGTGGTGTCTCTCTCTCTCTCTCTCGTGGTGTCTCTCTCTCTCTCTCTTGTGGTGTCTCTCTCTCTCGTGGTGTCTTTCTCTCTCTCTCTCTCTCATGGTGTCTCTCTCTCTCTCTCTCGTGGTCTCTCTCTCTCTCTCTCTCTCGTGGTGTCTCTCTCTCTCTCTCGTGGTGTCTCTCTCTCTCTCTCTCGTGGTGTCTCTCTCTCTCTCTCTCGTGTTGTCTCTCTCTGTCTCTCTCTCTCTCGTGGTGTCTCTCTCTCTCTCTCTCTCTCTCTCTCTCGTGTTGTCTCCCTCTCTCTCTCTCGTGGTGTCTCTCTCTCTCTCGTGTTGTCTCTCTCTCTCTCTCTCTCTCTCTCTCTCTCGTGGTGTCTCTCTCTCTCTCTCGTGTTGTCTCTCTCTCTCTCTCTCTCTCTCTCTCGTGGTGTCTCTCTCTCTCTCTCTCTCTCGTTGTCTCTCTCTCTCTCTCTCTCGTGGTGTCTGTCCATCTTTCACCCTCCTTCTCCCAAACACACTCAACCGCAGCAAAACCTCAATGTCCTCTTCGCCACCTGATGAGGCCGAGGAGAAATAAACGAGAGCGGTGAGTTTGCGGCGCGAACGGCAGGTACCTCCGCCCCGCGCCGCGCCGCCCCTCTCGCAGCATGCCTCCGGGTGATGAACAGAATGGCTCTGCCACCCCCTCCCCTCCCCTCCCCTCCCCTCCCCTCCCCTCCCCTCCCCTCAGAGGACCGGCCTGTCACACAGAAAGACGGATGGTGTTAGGAGTCTTCCTGGATCCGCTACCTGCCAAGAGGACACGCTCCCGGGGAGAGCGGACTCGGGACGGGACCGGGGTGGGAACTCGTTGACGCACAAGGTCATTAACACCGACAGCGGGAGCTGTGACGGACGCAGGGTTCGACGGGCAGACCCGTCTCGCACTCATACGGCGCCTTCTTATGGCGTGTGTCCCCTGCTGTCAACACATCACAGGCAGAAATATGTTTGTGGAACCTTTTTTTTTTTGCCACAACGTACCCCCCCCTTCTCTCTGCGGGCTCTCTGCCGTGATCATCGTCATACTTTAAGCTGTCTTACGAGTGAGAGAAGAGCCGCAGACGAAATTGTCTTAACGGGTGTAAATAGGCTTCCCAGGCTAAGGCTGACTGTCAAAGAGCTGATTTCTGTAAGCAGCTTACAGTATTTCCACCTCCTCATTACACTGCTTAACCTATTCATGTTGTGGGCCGATACATGGAATTAGCTCCGCACCGCGCCCTGCGACGCATTGGAATGATGCTAATGGGCTGCGAGGAGAAACATGCATTGTTGATCATGATACTCCACTGAAACAGCAGCGGCACTGAGGATGAGAGGGGTCGAGGGGTTAAAGTGGCATGCGTCATCCTCTGGAGGAGTGGGACCGTCATCGTCCACTCCGGGTGCCAAGCAGGCTCTCTCTGGTCATCCAGAGGACTTCATTACTCACCAGGGGCGCCACAGGACACAGGCTTGCCCGCTAGTGCATCCCCGACAGCGCCGCGGGTGCGTAGGTGTTTAGCCTAAATGTGTTAGCCTGGAATGTTTGTTTGCGAGTAGACCTACACTACCAGCTTTCAGCGATTCAATATAAAGCATTCTATATCTGTTGCATTTGACAGACCGTGTCTCTGGTGAAGGCAACTGGATGGATTTTTTTCCCCCGCCATAACCTTTGTCAGACCCCCCGTGCCCTTAGAGAAAAGCTTGTTTTTCACACACACCGCTCCACTGTCTTGACCCTCTTCCTGGAGTAAACAACGGCGGGTTATCTCTGTGAGCGTTGCATCTCTCCCTCCCAGCTCAGACTCAGACCCACGCAGGGCCCCGGATGTCATTAGCGGTGCTGTGTCAGGCACCAGGTGGACCCGTCTGTCTAATGAGGAATGGTCCGTCAGTGTGGGCGTGAGATGAAGATGTGACACGGCGGTTCGTCGACCGCTCCCCGCGAGGTCCGCTGAGACAACATCATTAGGAGCCGGAGCCACAGGCTCTGCCACGCTAGGACACACCCATAAGTCGAGAGAGGAGAGATGGCGAGAGCACACTGGTGAGAGAGAACTCGATGGGCAGAGCGCCCAGCTGGCAAGATGAAGAGACTTGAAGAGATGAAGAGAGGTGTGCCTGTGCATGGGTGCCTTTGTATTTGTTTATCATTAGTACTGCAGTGCTATTCCGGAGTCTATGTAGGTGAGAGGCGAGCTGACCTGTAATCAGGACTTCTAATTAACATGTTTACGACAGCCTAGCAGAACAAGTCTCACTATGTTGTGGTTGTACAGTATACGGCAAAGTGAAAGCAAGTGGTAAAAGAGCGTTCTTCGGTTCATAAATATCACAGTACAAGAAGACTACTTTCTTCGGTTCATAAATATCACGGTACAAGAAGACTACTTTCTATCAGCCCGCTTCATTTATAGAAAGCTGTTGAACGAACCGGGGTTGAGGTGATCACTGCTCAAGAGTTGTGGTGGAAAGTAGGCTATACTTATTCTTCACATTATTAAGAGCTATTTGATGGGGTGAGACGCTCTGTAAATGACAGTTGGCTAATGTGCCATGTAGCCCCGCGGTCCTTTATGACATCGGAAGGTTATTGGGTCATCTCTCTACAGAGCTCCCCGTGGCGATGGTACAGGACGCAGTGTGGAGGTGACCGCAGGGCCAGGCCTGCTCCAGTAGCATTGAGACGGCTGACTGACCCAACCGAGGCTAATTCAGGTTATTTAGTCATATAGCCTATAGACTATATTAGTCTCTGACAGATGGAAGACTATATTGACATCTATCCCTAGGCTAGATTGTAAATGAGTTTTAGCACCATGAATCACATTCAGTTCTAGGATTTGGTCTAGCAAACCTTTCCAGATCGCCCTCTAAAGGCGGGGACGGTGTTTCCTCGGTGTGGAAGGCATGTCGGCCATTCAATTCTCATCTCTCTCTCTCTCTTCGTCGTAGAGCCCTTCTCTGTGGGAGCCTCAGACTCCCCTCCTGTCTTCGTGTGTGCTTTCTGTCTCCCAAAAGTAGCCCACCTGCCAGCCCAGGGACATTCCCCTAAATGTAATTGGTCGTCATATTAATTCATTTCAAAATATGTTTTATCCCCCCCCCCCCACTTTTTCTAATCTCAAATTAATTTTGCCTTCCACTCTCCGCTGATCGCTCAGCTTCTTGCTGTGCTTTTCTCACTGGAAGGTAACCGGGCCGAGGTACCCGTAACGAGCACCACCTGGTATGGATTTTCAGAGACATGGCCGTTCTCCCGCAATGAAAGCGGAATGGATTCGTTTACAGATGTGACTCATCTCTGTCTTTTAACGTTTTTTTCGTCAGGTAGGAGTAGGACTAGTAGCTAATTCACTACTCCCTACGGTTATTGGACGATCTGCTCTACCTACTGAGCCACAGGCACCCCAAACTAAATTTATAATTTGAACTTTATTTTGTTCAGTCTAAAATAAATAAAATTGATTTATATATATATATATATATTTTTTTTATAAGTCATTAAATTTTTGTATTTTCAACAAAAAAAATCCCTGCATACCCCCGACCCCCCTAGCATGTATGTGTTTTTTTTTTCTCTGCTCACGCATCCTTCTCACCTTTTTCACCCCTAACCAGTTTGCATGCCTGGGGTAGTCGTCCACCGGCGCTACGGCAGCGCGGTCCGCCGGGAAACCGGGGCCAGCCTCCTCCTAGTGCGCACGGCGGGCGCGGGCGCATCCTCCACTCCTCCTGCATCCCGCAGGTGCCTTCAGCAGAGAGCCTTCAGCATGGATATCAGGCAAACGCTAACCCTGCCCCCGACCCCCCGGGCTACGTCCTCACACTCCGCCGAGACAGGAGGAAGGGGAGGAGGAGGAGGAGGAGCAGGGATTGTTTGAAAAGGTGAAGAGAGGGAGATGGCTGAGGTAGAAGAGAGGGAGGGGACTGAGGTAGAAGAGAGGGAGGAGACTGAGGTAGAAGAGAGAGAGGGGACTGAGGGAGAAGAGAGGGAGGAGACTGAGGTAGAAGAGAGGGAGATGACTGAGGGAGAAGAGAGGGAGGGACTGAGGGAGAAGAGAGGGAGGAGACTGAGGTAGAAGAGAGGGAGGGGACTGAGGTAGAAGAGAGGGAGATGACTGAGGGAGAAGAGAGGGAGGGACTGAGGGAGAAGAGAGGGAGGAGACTGGGGCAGAAGAGAGGGAGGGGACTGAGGGAGAAGAGAGGGAGATGACTGAGGCAGAAGAGAGGGAGGGGCTGAGGGAGAAGAGAGGGAGGGGCTGAGGGAGAAGAGAGGGAGGGGACTGAGGTAGAAGAGAGGGAGATGACTGAGGTACAGTAGAAGAGAGGGAGGTGACTGAGGGAGAAGAGAGGGAGGGACTGAGGCAGAAGAGAGGGAGGGGACTGAGGTAGAAGAGAGGGAGGGGCTGAGGGAGAAGAGAGGGAGGGGCTGAGGTAGAGAGGGAGGGACTGAGGCAGAAGAGAGGGAGGGGACTGAGGGAGAAGAGAGGGAGGGACTGAGGGAGAAGAGAGGGAGATGACTGAGGCAGAAGAGAGGGAGGGGACTGAGGTAGAAGAGAGGGAGGGGACTGAGGGAGAAGAGAAGGAGGGGACTGAGGCAGAAGAGAGGGAGGGGACTGAGGGAGAAGAGAGGGAGGGGCTGAGGTAGAAGAGAGGGAGGGACTGAGGCAGAAGAGAAGGAGGGGCTGAGGTAGAAGAGAGGGAGGTTACTGAGGGAGAAGAGAGGGAGGGGACTGAGGTAGAAGAGAAGGAGTGGACTGAGGGAGAAGAGAGGGAGGGACTGAGGGAGAAGAGAGGGAGGAGACTGAGGTAGAAGAGAGGGAGGAGACTGAGGCAGAAGAGAAGGAGTGGACTGAGGGAGAAGAGAGGGAGGGGCTGAGGTAGAAGAGAGGGAGGGGCTGAGGGAGAAGAGAGGGAGGGACTGAGGCAGAAGAGAGGGAGGGGACTGAGGGAGAAGAGAGGGAGGGGACTGAGGGAGAAGAGAGGGAGGGGCTGAGGCAGAAGAGAGGGAGGAGACTGAGGTAGAAGAGAGGGAGGGGACTGAGTCAGAAGAGAGGGAGGGGCTGAGGTAGAAGAGAGGGAGGGGACTGAGGTAGAAGAGAGGGAGGTGACAGGCAGAAGAGAGGGAGGGGACTGAGGGAGAAGAGAGGGAGGGGCTGAGGCAGAAGAGAGGGAGGTGACTGAGGTAGAAGAGAGGGAGGGGACTGAGGTAGAAGAGAGGGAGGAGACTGAGGTAGAAGAGAGGGAGGGGCTGAGGGAGAAGAGAGGGAGGGGCTGAGGGAGAATAGAGGGAGGGGACTGAGGTAGAAGAGAGGGAGATGACTGAGGTAGAAGAGAGGGAGGGGACTGAGGTAGAAGAGAGGGAGATGACTGAGGCAGAAGAGAGGGAGGAGACTGAGGGAGAAGAGAGGGAGGAGACTGAGGCAGAAGAGAGGGAGGGGACTGAGGCAGAAGAGAGGGAGGTGACTGAGGCAGAAGAGAGGGAGGGGACTGAGGTAGAAGAGAGGGAGATGACTGAGGTACAGTAGAAGAGAGGGAGGGGACTGAGGGAGAAGAGAGGGAGATGACTGAGGTACAGTAGAAGAGAGGGAGGAGACTGAGGTAGAAGAGAGGGAGGGGACTGAGGCAGAAGAGAGGGAGGGGACTGAGGCAGAAGAGAGGGAGGGGACTGAGGTAGAAGAGAGGGAGGGGCTGAGGGAGGGGACTGAGGTAGAAGAGAGGGAGGGGACTGAGGGAGGAGACTGAGGCAGAAGAGAGGGAGGAGACTGAGGGAGAAGAGAGGGAGGGACTGAGGGAGAAGAGAGGGAGGAGACTGAGGCAGAAGAGAGGGAGGAGACTGAGGCAGAAGAGAGGGAGGGGACTGAGGGAGAAGAGAGGGAGGGGACTGAGGGAGAAGAGAGGGAGGGGACTGAGGTAGAAGAGAGGGAAATGGGACTGAGGCAGAAGAGAGGGAAATGGGACTGAGGTAGAAGAGAGGGAGGGGACTGAGGCAGAAGAGAGGGAGGGGACTGAGGTAGAAGAGAGGGAGATGACTGAGTCAGAAGAGAGGGAGAAGAGAGGGAGGAGACTGAGGCAGAAGAGTGGAAGGGGACTGTGGTAGAAGAGAGGGAGGGGCTGAGGCAGAAGAGATGGAGGGGACTGTGGTAGAAGAGAGGGAGGGGCTGAGGCAGAAGAGAGGGAGGGGACTGAGGTAGAAGAGAGGGAGGGGACTGAGGGAGATGACTGAGGCAGAATAGAAGGAGGGGACTGAGGCAGAAGCAGCAGCTGCAGTGCTGACTGCCAGCGTCGTTGGTAAATACGCTCGGAGTTCATTTGAGCTCATTAAGGGGAAGTGAGTTAGCCTGGGGACGGCCATGTTACTCATATTACAGTTGATGTGATTGCAGATGTTTGTACCATGTTTAATCTCCCCTCCTGTGTCCCCAAGATGGAACTAAAGGGGGAAGAAGAAAAGCGCATATTGCCTCTTCACAACGGCCTGATTTGGTTAGAAATGGATGGATAACTGGTTATGCAATAACGAGAAGAGGTTCCTGTTTCCCTAATGGACACCGCTAATAAACTAGCGTTCCCTCTGAGAGAGCTGGTTGGCAAGTTTGCCGTGTACAAACTCTGAAAGAATGTCTTATGTCGTCATGTAGACCTGGTCTAATGTTCCACGGTGTTGTCATGGCTACACAATACACACACACACACACACACACACAAACACAACGGTACACATTCAATCAAAAAAGTGGTATGTGTCTCCTCTTTTTTTTCTCTAGTTTTTGGAGAACCTGCTGTGAAAACTAGAACACATTAATCTCCCACTCTCTAACACTTACAGTGAGGGAAATAATTACGTACAGTGAGGGAAATAATGATTTGATCCCCTGCTGATTTTGTACGTTTTCCCACTGACAAAGAAATGATTAATCTATAATTATTAGTCTATAATTTTAATGGTATTTGTATTTTAACAGGGAGAGACAGAATAACAACACCAAAAATCCAGATCAACACATTTCAAAGAAGTTATAAATTGATTTGCATCTAATTGAGTGAAATAAGTATTTGATCCCCTATCAACCAGCAAGATTTCTGGCTCCTACAGACTGGTTACGTCCATGAAGCACACAAATTAGTCCTGTCCCTTTAAGAGAGTACTCCTAATCTCAGTTTGTACCTGTAAAAGACACCTGTCCACAGAAGCAATCAATCAATCAGATTCCAAACTCTCCACCATGGCCAAGACCAAAGCGCTGTTCAAGGACGTCAGGGACAAGATTGTAGATCTGCACAAGGCTGGAATGGGCTACAAGACCATCACCAAGCAGCTTGGTGAGAAGGTGACAACAATTAGTGTGATTATTCGCAAATGGAAGAAACACAACATAACTGTCAATCTCCCTCGGTCTGGGGCTCTACGCAAGATCTACGCAACATCAGCCTTAACCTTAATGACTTGGAGAGGATCTCAGCCAGGGCACTGAAAATGGTTCGCGGATGGGTATTCCAGCATTACAATGACCTAAAACACACGGCCAAGGCAACAAAGGAGTGGCTCAAGAACAAGCACATTAAGGTCCTGGAGTGGCCTAGCCAGTCTCCAGACATTAATCCCATAGAAAATCTGTGGAGGGAGCTGAAGTTTCGAGTTACCAAACATCAGCCTCGAAACCTTAATGACTTGGAGAGGATCTGCGAAGAGGAGTGGGACAAGCTCCCTCCTGAGATGTGTTCAAACCTGGTGACCAACTACAAGAAGCGTCTGATCTCTGTGATCGCCAACAAGGGTTTTGCCACCAAGTACTAAGTTGTTTTGCGAAGGGGTCAAATACTAATTCACTCATTAAAGGTATAATATGTTATATGTGGATTAAAATAACATTTTTTTCAAAAAATAATACATCCATAGGGCTTTGCGAAGGCTGCAGAGTAAAAGTATTGCTTTTACATAAAAATTGATATTTTGTTTGAAATTATTACATTATGAAATTTTGACAGCCCGACAATGACACTCTGTTGATATCATACCAGCCAATAGTATTACAGCGTTGATACTGCACACTGGGTTGCCAGGTACTATTCTAGCTTCACCACTGTGAGATTAGCAGTAGCCAGCTAACATTATACTTCCATGAATTAGCAGCATTATAGATGTTGGTTAGTGTGTGTGCGACTAAAAAACGGCAGCTTTTCCGTCCACTTCCGCTCAATCTTTTCAGCTAAACGTTTGGTAAAATGGCCGAGTTTCGTCATCCTGCTTCTCCACCTGAGCCCCGGCGAACCGTGCGATACAAATCTGTTGTAAGTTGGCCCATGCTACACCCTTCCACAGAGTTTCATGAGAATGGATCTGGTAACTTTTGCATAATCTAACCACTAATCATAATCTAGCTAACGGACGTACATAGGGACATATGAACGAAGATACGCCACTGAAAACATTACCTCTCACCCTGCGCTGTCGCTGGGGCAGAGGCAATTACAAACCATGGAAAAAATAATAAATCAAGTAATAAAAGGAATACAAGGATAAGAGGTCCTCCACTACTATCTTGACCACTCTGTCTGATTTCCTTTCACACGCACTTATTTTCTTATGCTTCCCAGAAATACCCATTATATCCATTATATCACATCTGCCCATATCTACCCATCAAAGACTGCAGTAGTTAAGATTGACCTCCAGTTAACAAGGCTCTTTGAATAATGTCATCAGTACATACTAGTTTTGTTCGGTCAGAGAGGCACACACACATCCATAATGATCCTCATCTTCTCAACAACATTCCTCATATTGTATCCCCTTGTTGTGTGGAGTCTCGTCGTCTCATTAGTGAGCAGCCCCTGCCTGAGTGATGGCTGTAGCATGTCCCCCCACAGCCCTGTATATGGCTGCTCTGCTCTCATCCACTCTGCTCTCATCCACTCTCCAGAGCACGACCCTGGGTCTGCGAGGGCCGTCATTGCTTCTCTATACAGCGCATCGTTATCTTCAGTCGGGCAGCTGAGGATCGGCACTGATGACACTGGCAGATGAGAGATTGAACCAAAGGAAGTAGAAAGGATTTGTTTCCGTAGGAAGCTACTGCTAAGGTCAGGCGTGTTCGTGTGTAATTACGTCCGTTTTTTTCCCCACAAGAGCGGTTTTATTGAATAACCTCTTAATTTGTGAACAGGCTCAAGCTCATATCTCTGTCCTCTTATGAATGCACTTAATATAGTCCTGCCTATGTGTTTGTGTCAGATTAAACCGTCTGTCGAGGTCTAGGCCTGTGTGATCAGCACTGTGTTTATGGAATGTATTCACTGCCATTGGCCATACATAATATTGTCAAGCCCCTTATTATTATTTTCTTATTTTTTCTTGTTTATTATCTCTATTATTTTCATGAGTGTCTTGTCTCATTAGAGTCCATCTGTCTATCTGTGGACTGATCTCCCCAGATCCGCCCCTTTACTTGGTGGAAAGTAGACATTGGCCCATTTGAATTTACCACCCTCCCTATCATTGGCTAATCGTATAGGCCTCAGGTTATAAGTGCCACACCTTGCCATTGTCTTCAAGTATGACTGAAGAAGATGCACTAACATCGAAACGTTAGTCATCCTATGTACTAGCGCCCAATAAAAGGCTTTAATCGCCCGCTGTGCTCCATTGAGGGAAGAATTTTTACAGCTCACTTATCTGGCCCCCGGGTGATTACTGTTTTTTTTGCTTCCCTCTGGAATATGTAGAGAGTGGGTCGTATACCCACCTCCCTTGTTCTCTGTAAAGCACATTGTGTTGCCTCTGGGTATGAAATGCGTTATACAAATAAAGCTTTGATTGATTGATTGAGAACTTTATCAGTGATTCCAGTCCTATACTCCTGAGACGCACCGGCCAGCCTACACAGCAGAGGACTCCTCCTTCCCTCACTGCCTCTCTCAGGAGATGCACTGGGGCGTACCGCACCGCCTAGCGGAACGCCGCAGCGGGGTTATACGCATCTGATTTCTAATTAAGTGGCGTCGGAACCGCGTTTGACGTTTTGTCAGCTACATAAGTCAGTCCAGACTCCTCCCCCCCTACCTCTCGTCATCACTCCATTTATTTGGCGTCATTCTGCCCGCTCCCGTCCCCTGCTTATCCGTGGTCCTACTTTTGTTTGTCCTTCCTCTGTTTATCCTCCATCTGCCTCATCCTCCTCTCCTGTCCCTTGCTCCCTCCCTCCGTTTCTCACCTGCGGTATCAAGCGCGTCTCACCTCACCACTCACCCACCTGGCCCCACACCTCCCACCAGCACTGCGGGAGCCGGTCTCTCTCCCCCCCCCCCCCCCCCCCCCCCCCCCCATCCTCCCCTGTACATGCCCTCAGGAAACTGTATTTCATCTGGCTTTCAACTCCTTTTTAATTGTGCTGCGCGGTGGCAGTTTTTCTTGTCAACATATTTATTAATGTATCCCTTCTCACAGGCTGCACGTGCACTGATATTTATTCTCATTCTCTCCCTCTCTCTGTCTGTCTCTCTCTCTCTCTCTATCTTTCTTCCCCCTCTTTTCCAATACTCCAGTCAGAGCTCTGTCAGTTCTTCCTAAAGCTTTACTGTTTTGATATCTACCATCTTGTCAGAGACTGTTTTGTCCAGGTCTTGTTCCTAGCTGGAGCAGCTAGTAGTAGTAGTAGTAGTAGTCTGTGTCCGCATTTCTTAACTCATGGCTAGACATGCCATCCCACTTCTGGCCCAAGGTCGACATGCCTTTCCTGGCATTTTCAGGAGGACACCTGCCTCCCTCATTTATACAACCGCACATGCACGCACACGCAGGCTCGCACGCACGCACACACACTTTGTTTTTCAATGGCTGAATTCCCGCCTGGATAATGATGGCTGAAGACCATATTCAATCAAGCGCCTTTGACGCTCCAATTGAATTGCCATTTGAATGTCCTCCTGGTGAGCATGAAGGTGAGGGAGAGGACGGAAAGTGCATAAAATGGACCTCATTTTGTTAAGGTAGCCTATTTAGGGTTACTAAGGGACTAAGGCTTCTCCACAGTCAGTCAGTCAGCAAATGAGTACCAGATACTAGGAATGATGCTCAGGGAGGTATGACATATGACATGATGGTATATTTGGTATGACACGGCCACATTAATGACTAAATGAATAACTTCTTTACATAGCTGAGGAGCGGCAAAAGCTCTTTTTTGGATTCTCTGCACATGTCGTCTTTCCATTTTGACTATTTAAGTTGCAATACTGTCCTTAAAAAGACGTGGATGAGTCCAGAGGCTGGTGTCTTGACCGTACCTCCTCTGCTCGCTCTTTTCCTGGAGGAGGTGAGGGGGGACACGGGGTGATTGGTGTGACACCGGAGAGCCGAACAGTCCTCCATGATGTGCTGCTCTGATTGGAGAGGTCTCACTCACCTCTCTCAACCTGGCTCCCTGCCCTGCCCGCTACACACCCTTCTCTTATGCACTCATCTCTTCTCCCCCTCTCTCTCTCTCTCTCTCTCTCTCTCTCTCTCGTTCTCTTACAGATGCAAAGGAGATCGTGCTGAAGGCCCAGATTCTGGCTGGCGGCAGGGGGAAGGGCGTGTTTGACAGTGGCCTTAAAGGTGGAGTGCACTTGACTAAGGAGTGAGTATCCCCGTCGGTCTCTCTTCCCTCTCAGGGCTGGGGTTTGGGGAAATGCTCTCTCTGTTTCCTCTACAACTGCCTCTTTAGACAGAACCTCTCCTGGATAGTCCCCTCAAGATCCTCCCCACACACAGTGTCAGACTCCAGTCTTATCCTGATACTTGCCCACCCCAAAATGATTACCACAGTCTTGATTTGAGACAGCTGCCCCCGATTTAAGCTTTTAAATGCCGAATTAAGCATTGGCAAAATGACCATCTTCCCCTCACAATATTCTCATGTGCCAAGTCAGCATGCAAAGCTGCTTCTGTTAGGATTTTAAAGTTTGTTTGGAAACAATAATTTTTACAATTATTTGCGCTTACAAGAGTGTGCTTTACTTTTGCTTTCCTATCTTCCATCCTGTAGTCTCACCCAGAGCGGTACCTTATCCATCCAAGGTATCTTGTTGCAAAAGTACCCTATGAGAAGGTGTGATCTTGATTTACGGCAAACGTCCACGATACAATGCATCATTGTCACCCTACTTTGGGATACTCGGGATGAACAGGAACGTTGCGAGAGCGAGAAATCAGAAATTGGGGCCTCCCTAGACAGTGACGCCTGCACACAGTTCATTCTCCTCCCATCTATCAAAAGAGGAGCTCGGCCCGGGGCTTCATTTGTATTCTGTTCAAACGAGAGCAGGGCAGGACGAGAGGAAGAGGGACAGACTCATTCAGAGAGAGGCGCAGACAAATTGAGGCTTCTCGAAAAAACTCCGGAGCTTGAAATGTGCTAAAGGATGTCTGTATCGAAATGAAAATACATCTCAAGGAATTGCCGAATTCTTAATCCGTCTGTGGTTCTCCCTGCACTCCACTGTGTACGTCCTCGCTCCTACTTGGCGGTCTCTGTGTATATGCAAACGTCTTACTAGAACGTTCTGAACTGAGCTAATCCCCTCTCTCTCCTCCAGCCCCTCAGTGGTGGGCGAGCTGGCCAATAAGATGCTAGGCTTCAGCCTGACAACTAAGCAGACTCCAAAAGAAGGGGTGAAAGTTAAAACGGTGAGTTTCCAGTCGGGGTATAAAGAACGATCAGTCTAGCCTTTTTGGTTCTTCTAATTTTAAGGTCATTTCTACCCTTTAACCAGTTTCCACGAAAATACCGTACAATAGATCACAAGGAATGGAGCAATAAAGCAGCCGGTCTGTGTGTTTTCCATTCCTTGTGCTGGGAGGTTGATGCCTTCCTGAAGGCATTGGCATTGTTAACTGTGTTTGTGCTGTTAGGCGACTTGGTTCATTGGGATAAATAAAACATGTGAGTCAGGGCTGCACAAAGACCAAAGTGTTGGTAAACAACAGGTTGTGTGTGTCACTAACAAGCAGAAAATGATCCACCCCCCCAACACCCGGCACACATGCGCACACACACACACACACACACACACACACACACAAAGTCTAACAGCACTGATATCCAGATAATGAAGCCTTGCTGGCCTCTGGCTTGTGTACAGTATCATACCTTCACTGTTTCTTTCTTTCTCTTTTCTCTTTTCTCTCTCTCTGTCTCTCTCTCTCTCTCTCTCTCTCTCCCCCTGTTAGTGAAATAGTGCCTGGAGTTCCCCATTAACGCTGGCTTTTATTCCTGCCAGCCAGACACGGAGCTCACACTGCTCCTGCCCCTGCTGCAAAGTTTAGGAGGGGAATCAAATGATTGTCACATTTGCCATTTTTATAGAGAGCGCTTGCGGGGAAGGAAGTTCACAGAGGAAAGATCAAGACGGAGTTTGTCAGGGAGAGAGGGAGAATATATTAGGCGTAGAACAACACGGAGTGTAGAGAATGAGCAGAAAATCACCTGCAACAGTGTGACTGTTCGGAAAATGGATGCCAATTCAAATTAAAGCGTCACTCCAAAAAGGCCGTTATTTTGACATAAACATTTTATAAACACACTCTTCCCCGTAGGGAATTACGCTGCAGTGGCACCACGCTTTACAAAACTAAACAAACAGTGAGATCATCCCCACTGTTGAACTTGAACTTGAACTTGACTATGTCCAGAGTGAGCGTCACAGGATCAGGCAGAGCAGTGCTGGAGAGGTCCAGGTTGGGCCGGGGAAGGGCCAGTCTTCATCAGCCTGTAGATGTGTTGTCGGGCTGTGGTCCCCATAGATGAGAAGTCCAGGTGAGCTGTCCTTCCATGTCACACCGAGGTGTTCTGCTGCCCTTGACTGTACACTCTTGCAGTATAGGAGCCATGCTCTCTGCTACTGTAGGCGTGGACACACACAGACCCCTTTCCAGCTCACAGTGCTTTGCTGCATCCCCGATGTTGCATATTCTAGATGTACTGTAGGTCATTGAGGATCTTTGCTTTTATACTGCGGATTCAGGAGTGTGAAGGTGTAAGTCCAGTCTGACCCTGTCCCTGCTGTCCCAGGTGATGGTGGCGGAGGCGCTGGACATCAGCTGCAACGGCCCCGTTATGGTGGGCAGCCCTCAGGGGGGCGTCGACATAGAGGAGGTGGCTGCCAGCACCCCAGAGCTCATCTTCAAGGTGCCGTTGACTGTTTATATCAGGGCTGTCAACTTAACGTGTTAATTAGATCAATTGATTTTGCAAAAATAAACAAGTTAATTGAATTAATTAAAATGAATAAAATGTAAAAAATAAAATTAAAATCGATAGCAACATTAATTGCTATGGACTGCAGGTCAATTGCTATGGTAGGAGACAAGAGCAATTTACATCCTCCAATGCAGCTACAAGCCGGCATCAAGAGGCACAATCATTTTGAAAATCCACAGACAAATTGGCAGATATGTTGCCCAGATTGATTGATTGATAGCCACACATAAGATAGTTATAATTTAATAAAACAATATATTGACTAGTAAAGCAACCTTTTGTAAAGTATTTTCAGTGCTTTACTTAACTTTGCCACAATAATGTAATGTATTTGAAATATCTTCATTTGGGGGCTTTCCCCAGCAAAAAAAAGAGATACAGTATGCGATTGATTACAATTAGTTTATTACATAATGTTTTTTATTATTATTATTATTTTTATTTTTTTATTGATTGACACCCCTAGTTTATATAATGGTTTATTTGGTCTCGTAAAAGGCATCAGCAGAAACCCCCAACAGGAACAAGCATTGAACTACTCCTGTACTGTAAGGCTGAGGCATTGAGACGACGTCTCTCACCCAGGACTGTTTCTCCGGAGCTTTGAGCTGCTCACGTCACCACCGTCTGTAGTCTGCAGATGTATTCCAGTATCAATAGCAGTAGAATCAGAGTATAGTATAGTACCCACATGTATATAGTATAGTACCCACATGTCTCCCAGTCATTTACTGGACCCCTGTTGAACTACTGTACTGTTAGCATACTGTACTGTTCTCACCGGTAACTGTCTGGCGATTTAATGACATAATCTCTCCCAATAATGACTCCAAATAATGTGCCGCACACACTTTTTCTTGTTTGGAGTTGAAACAGTTACACAGCATTGATCACTATTCATCGCATCTAGCCTAACGGCTCTTACTGGGCTCAGTGTGTACTCAGGCACACTTGGTTTAAGGGCATAAGTATCTTTCTCTCAATCGCTCACGCATTGCGTTAAACAATCTGTGTGGAGAGAGAGGGAGACTCTCCTTTCCCCTCACCTGGCAGCTTGCCACTGCTTAATTGCAGCATGATTTAATATGAACATCCACTTTATGTCAAATTACCGTCCGGCGTCTGAGTCCGGGGTCCTCTCTTCTCTCGCTCTACTCACAGGAAGTCATTGACATTTTCGACGGGGTTCGAGACGACCAGGCGCAGCGCATGGCGGCTAATTTGGGCTTCAAAGGACCGCTGGAGCAACAGGTAATGGGCAGATCTGAACTGGGCCTGGGAGTACAGTGGCCGGTAAGCCTGCCTGGGACTGGGCCTGAGCACGGGCTCTGTATGGGCTGCTTAGACTTGACACTAGGTTACACAGAACCACGCAGCCTCCTCGTTCATCATGGTGTCACATACTGTACAGTACTGTAGATTGGACCGTACCCGCGAGGGTTAGGATCAGCTCTGGTACAGTGGTCCCACGCACTGTATATTGTGCATTTGTTGCGTTAGTCACCCGACTGAACACCAGATGTACTGTGGAAATAATGGAGCACAGGCTGATAAGGTCGATGGTATGTTTCTGCGCGTAGAACACATTCCCGGAGTCTCAAAGTCACGCTGAGGTGGAATGAGTCTGTTCTGCCCAGGAAACTAGGTCAGGGACAAACGGCACACACAGGCATCCATTTTCAGATTTCTGTATTATCTGTCTATTAGCTATTTTAGGGTTAACTTGAGAGACACATTTGTCTGGCAGCAGCAAATTGCTGATTTGCATACTGATCCAGGATCACAGCAGCAGAAACAATTGCATTAGTTCAGAATGTTAACACGCGGAAAAAGTATAAATCCACTTCATGAATCAGCTTTTGAAAACTGAAACATGGGACAAAAAATGAGAGAGAGGGGGAACAAACTTCCCCTGGAATGTGAGGCTCTCTGAGTATTGAACAGACATTGATGTCAACTGCCTGGAGGACATGAGAATGATTTGCTAAGGCTTGTCAGTTCGGTTCTGCCAAATCTGTGTCTTTCAAAGCACATCAGTCACCAGTGCTTGTTGGATCCAGTAGCAATTACAATGGGTTCTGGGTGTGGAACCTAGTTGAAATAACAACGGCTTTGAAGAACCTCAAAATGACTGAACCCCTGAGTGTGTATTCATGGAAGAGAGCAGTGCTTACAAGGTTTTCTGTCAGGCAGCTTATTATCAAAAGACTGGCTTGGTTTCATGGACAGATTGACACATCAATTAAACCTCTTTGTTCTCTACAATGAGGATTTATTAAAATGACAACCAATCAGCTGGCCTGCTCAAAGTGTTGATGGTAATAGACAGAGTACTCATCCATTGTCATTATTGATAGTATCCAACCAGCGGAGAAGAAAAGAAAGGTGCTATTGACGTTCCTTTATTATTTTTTTTATACTATGAATATTCATAAACTCACACACATTCATGCAGAAAACTGACAGAATGCTCTAATGTGAGGATTAATTGCTAAGTTTGTTATAATGTGTGAAGAAAGGTGATTGCATTGTCCAACACCTGTGCAGTGGTGCCCCACCCCCCCCCCCACCCCACCCCCCCCCCCCCCCCACACACACACACACACACACACACACACACACACACACTGTCTTTGTGTCTTCATCGACTTCTAGATGGTGTGTGTGGTGGAGGTGATTTACGGTACCATGTTTTATTTAGTGTAGGCTCTGGGCTAAGTGGCCTTGTCTTGCCGGCAGATCCGAGCCATATTGTCTCATAATTACTCTCTTCTCTGTGGAACTCAAGGCAGCAGATCAGATTAAGAGGCTCTATGATCTGTTCCTGAAAGTCGACACCACTCAAGTTGAGGTCAATCCTCTCGGGGAGACTCCCGAAGGACAAGGTACTACTTTCTTTCTCCTATTAAAAAAAAATAATATATTATTTGATTTTTCTTAAGCCCTTTATATCGGAGATAATACTGCACATATCATGCGTGTGTGTGTGTGTATGTGTGTGTGTGTGTGTGTGTGCGTGTGCGTGTGCGCGTGCGCGTGCGCGTGTGTGTGTGTGAGTGAGACTTTGTGTTTTCGAGGGCTTTCCTTCCTTTTAGTCATAAGGCTTTAATCATTTCTTTCAGCTTGGCTAATGGACCACTCTGTCAACTCTAGCAAGGCCACCAATCAGACACATCATGTGTTAATCCACCTCTTTCTTTCTTTCACCACTCCTATACCTTTTGATGGTGGCCTGGTGTTCTAAATATATATAATTCAGAAATAATCCTTTCAACTCTTTGCTTCTCGTTAGTAATGAACCCCTCCCACGGTGTCTGATCTTGAACACAAGTCAGTGAGATTTTTATACAGACAGTTAACAGAGGACTGCGGAGACTGACGGTCTACTAAACAAGTGGGTTATACCATAGGTCTGTTTTCATTTTCTTTTTTGATGAGAGGGACGTTTTGTAGTCTCATAATTACTTATGAATATTAACGAGAGGGCCGTTCTATAGTTGTGTATCAAGCCGTAGTGAGGGGTGCGAGTTTGCTTTTCAACAGGCACAGATATCACATGGCTATGGATGAACACAATTAAAAACATCGGCCATCAAAGTGAAAGAAGCAGATCTTTGGGAAAAAAATAGTTTAATATTCCTTACAGTTCTCTGTACCCAAACCTACCGTATGATAGGAGGGACTGTACTGTACTATACAAATTAAATTAATACAGTATGCCTCCACTGGTTTATGAGGATTGTTTCCAATATTTTTTCCCCCTGTTTTGCCTTTTATCAGGTGTTGCTTGGGTGTTTTTCAGTGTGTTTCTATTACAGTAGATTACATACATTTCTGTGCAGGTGGTTCTGTGTAGGTCTTATCATGGTGTTTTAACATTACTCTCCTCCTGGGGTTTTGTCCAGGAGGGCAGAGAGACTAGACTATTGATAGATTAAGGCTTCACTCACACTTGTGTAAATGTTTTTGATTGGAGAGCCCATAATGACTGCTCTGAGTTAATACCAGAGTAAATACTGGTCGGCTCAACTCGCAGTGCAGGTGCAGTAGTATCCTGCACTGTTTTAAATGTGCCCACTCAAGTATAGGTTTCCATTATTCATGGTAGCTTCAGCTCCCTCCAAGGCACATTCAAATACACTTGAGCCTGGGCATCAATATTCCAAACTGCCAAATAAGAGGCTAATAGGGTGAGGTTACTGCCTTCGTTTTGTTTATTAAAGGTTTTAGGGAAGTTCATTAATTTAATTTGCCTCATACCTTGCTTCATTTTCTTTCTCTCTTCCTCCCCCCCCCCCCCCCTCTCTCTCTCTCTCTCTTTCTCTGTTAACCCGACTGTCCCCTCGGCCTTAAGTGGTATGCTTTGATGCCAAGATCAACTTTGACGACAACGCAGAGTTTCGTCAGAAAGCGGTCTTCGCTATGGACGACATGGCAGAGAGTGACCCCACCGAGACCGAGGCAGCCAAGTGGGACCTGAAATACATCGGGCTGGACGGAAACATCGCCTGCTTCGGTCAGTTCTCTGTGCTGTTCAGCCTGTTAACACACACAGCATGAAATTAATTGTCAATAACTTGGCGGACACACACTAGCATTAGGCTTGTTTCCCTAATAGGATAACTGGCATGCCGAGACTAAATTTAAACTTCTTCAAATTAATACAGACCAGGCTTGTGTCCAACCCAAATTAGGACCAGCTTTCTAACAGCTCCAGGAGGAGAAGTAGCATAACCAATGCTTTCTAATTAGCCATAATCCGCCAAACAGTCTCCCGCGTGCTAGATTGTTACAGTAGCGTTGTCATTATGGCCCGCTCTCGTCATAAATCAATGCTGTACAGTGGAGGGCAGGGAAACGGTGGCGCCGTCCGGTTACAGCAGCTAGGCTACCCTGTGTTCTCATAAACGTAGTGGACACCACAGCCTGGAGCTCGACATTACAGCCAGACCCCAGCTACTCTTAAAAAAGAAAAAGAAAATGCTTAGAGCACAGCACTTCTCTGGCAGCTTTGTAACCAACCAAAGTGACAGCTGTTACAGAGCATTTCCCTTTATTGAGACTTCAGTCAGGGAGCTCGCCAGGACACAGGGAAGGCGGAAGGCTCGTTGGCTGAATCATTCGGCTCCCCCCACAGCACAGCAGGGTGCCGGAGTCTCGATGGCTGATAATAATGAATGAACACCATGACACCGCCTTTAGTCAAATATCCCTCTCTGAAGGCGAGGGCGCAGTAGTAATCATATGTTCCGACCATGGCTCTATCCTGATTAGTTCATTTTGAACAGTTTAGGGTGGCATGTTCCTCTTAAAGCTTTAAATTCCCCACGCTTTCGGATTTGTTCCTTCCTCAGTAGATAATTTACTCATTGATTTCTGTGTGTGCACTTTTACATTAGATTATTTTCCTTTAATGCTGGCGATAGCTGGAGGTCTTTTTTGGTTTTGTTTTTCTCCCCCGAGTCGCACATGCGCAGTAGCGTTCAGAGTTCAAGGGTCACTTAGTGGGATAAAATGGCGGAGCCAAGTCCGTCTACGAGTTCGGCTCCAACACGCAGCAAAACATCAAAAGTTTGGGAGCAGTTTACTTACAGGCTCACTTAGTGAAAACCACAACAAGCCCTTGCTCTATGGAAGCACACACAACTAGCGATTCATAAAAATAGATTGATAAAAACAACGGTTTCGTGGCAGAAAATACATTTTTTGAAGCTGCATTCTCGGTGCCCCGTCGACCGCCATTACATGGATATACTTGGCTCGCGCCAAGTTAGTAACACTAACCGAATCGATATTGAATCGAATCGAATTGAATCGTGTTAATCGATTCTGAACCTTGTGAATCGGAATCGAATCGATTCTTGAAATTCAAATCGATACCCAGCCCTAATTCTGTGACTCTCTTTGAACCTCTACCACAGTGAATGGGGCAGGCCTGGCCATGGCCACGTGTGACATTATCGATCTTCATGGAGGGAAGCCGGCGAACTTCCTGGATCTGGGAGGTGGAGTGCAGGAGAACCAGGTGTACCAAGCCTTCAAGCTGCTCACAGCAGACCCCAAGGTACTGTAGGGGTTCTAAATGGTTCTATAGTATTAGCTATCCTGTGAATCCATTCCTAACTAAGAGTCATGTTAAGAATAACCCCCCCTTCTGTCTCAAACACTCATTAGACCAGTAACACTCATTAGGCCAGTAGCACTGGCATGTGTCCATGTAGCACAGAGAGAATGGGTCTTCGAGACTTTGTGATTACACGCCATCATCTTATTGACTGGGACATGATGAATCGCAGCTTTGCCACCACAGTGAAATCTGCATTTTTTTTATGACTTGTTTCTGAAATCTCAATCTTTCCCTTTACAACCTCACATGTGCACGCACACTTGCGCACAAACACATGCGTGGCACACACACACACACACACACACACACACACACACACACACACACACACACGCTTGTTACTTCTCTACCCTGGCTGCGTTAAAAGCCTGGAACCTCAAAGGATGTGGCAGCTTGGATCTTTTACAAGTTCTATGCTCAAATTGCCAATAAATCAACAGTAAACAATGTGAAGCCTTTAATGACGCTGCAGTGCTGCTTTTGTGTTGACACTCATCCAGAGCTCCGGTAACTCCCTCGGTGCTGTCACTTTCACTCGGACTTTGTTCACATGGTTTCCCTGGCAGCGGTTGTGTTTTATTTGTATTTTTATGTAGCGTATAATAGTGTTTGATCCTAATTTCAGATCAGAAGATCAGAGGTTCATTCTGGCCATAGTCAGTACAGAGTACAATGATATGAATCTTTGAGTTTTGTCTATAGACATTTCTGTCTCTGCCGTTTGTCAAGTCAGTGGGAAAAGAAAACCAGTGAAGCACACCTAAAGTGATGAATTTGAAATAAGCCTTAACACGCCAGGTGCAAAGCAGCGTTATATTGCCAAGTGATGAATCATCCCTCTTCAATGTGTCGTTATTTTTCCCCTCGTAGGAATTCATCAACGTGTCTTAAAAACAGGAAGGAAAGAGCAAAAAAAATATGCGGTGATATTTTCTCCCTTCCTGGTGACCGGTTGATCCAATCAGATTCATCAAGTCCAACAAGGTTGTCATGGAGATTAATTCAGCGGGAACGGCGCCAGTTTTTAAAGACGGTGTCAGCGCCCCACCCCCCCCCCACCCCGATTATCTCTGCATTGAGAATGAGTCGTTCTTTGCTCTGGCTTTTGTTCAGAGGGTTTTTGCTGGCTTGAGGAGAAGTTGTGTTACCGGCCCCTCCACTCTCACCCCCAGCAGAGGAGAGTGCAGATGGGGAGGGGATAGAGGTGGGATTGACATTAAACTAGGGCTGCACAATGAATCGTGAATTATTCAAAATCGCGATTATGACCTCCGCAATTAACTAATCGCAAAAGGCCGCAATTAATGTGATTAATAATTTTGCTTTGAATCGAGTGTGCTAGGACTACACGGACGAATCACAGGCGCGTATGCTGTCTGACCAATCACATGCGTTCCCGCTGAGTGCGCTGTGCGTAGCAATTTCACTGAGAAGACAGATAGCAGTAGGTCAAGACAAGTGTCACAAGAGTACCTGCAGCCGTGAGTAGTGACAAAATGAGCGAAAACAAGGTCAGTGAGTTAGTAGCAAGAAAGGGATCAACGTCTGTGATTTGAGAGCATTTTGGTTATTATATATTAATATTATATATTAAATATTAATCACAATTATTAATCACAATGACCATTTTGAAGCAAATAATCGCAATTATTATCTTTTGTCATAATCGTGCAGCCCTACATTAAACCTCTGTGTATCGTCATTAGCATTTCATACAAGGATCTGCAGACGCCTCACATCTGTGGAGGGAATGGTAATTAATGGATTCCTGGCATGATGAAAGTCGCACATTTGCATTTCACTGATTTTCAGAAACTTCAGAAACTTTTTAAGCAGGAAGATTTTATGGAGTTTTAGTTTAATGTTCGGGTAGGATTAGACGGAAAGAGAGAGAGACATTCTGAGTGCTGTTCAATAGTGTTCATGAATATGCAGTGATGTATAAAAGTTTAATTATAGCTATCATACTCAATTGATTGCACTTTAAACAGAATCAGGCACTTGAATATTTTTCATAACAAATTAGCAATAACAAATGTGTTTCGTCTCTATTGGAGTATCATATTGAGTTTTTGAGTCTCCCTCTCCAAATGTTTGTTAGTTATGTTTGAAGAGCTTATTTGACTGTAGTTCTTAGATGCTACAGGAGTTTGTGGTGCTGTTGCACTGAGACCATCCATATGGTGGTGTTCCTCACACGTGTACCTGTTCAACTCTACTCTATTTCAACTCGTTTGGAATTTTTTCTTGTCCTAAATGTG
This sequence comes from Borostomias antarcticus, assembly GCF_949987555.1. Classification (NCBI taxonomy): domain Eukaryota; kingdom Metazoa; phylum Chordata; class Actinopteri; order Stomiiformes; family Stomiidae; genus Borostomias; species Borostomias antarcticus. The sequence goes on along the minus strand of NC_140240.1, from coordinate 3,561,727 downwards.
GCCAGTCGTCATAGCAACACCGCGTGATGTCATCTAGAGAGATTGCCCTTCCTCCACACACAAAACTGCTTTACTAGCTGAGCATTAACTCCTCATACCTCAGTCTACCAGGAAATGATGAGACTGTATGCTGTTTTCTGCTCTCTCCCTCTCTCTCTCTCTCTCTCTCTCACACACACACACACACAATTTTTAGGGGGCACAAAGTGCGGGGCTCCCTATTGTTATTGGTGTTTTTTTTATTAATCTGCCATGGAAGTCTATGGCAGAACCTATAACTGACTAAGGCCATGGAACAAATCTTACATTGATTGGCCAAAGGGGGGAGGCGCTATAGCAACTGATTGAAATTGCAAACTTTGAATAGACATATACAGTATGTCAGTGTCATTTTATTTATATAGCACCATTCATACAAACGAATGTAGCACATAGTGCTTTCCATAAAAAGAGATGGATAAAAACATAAATCATAAAAACACAGTGAGAACAGATTTAAAAGAAACAAAGTAAAGTAATTTAAAAAATTAAAGATAGTGTAGAATATAATAAAAACTATAAAAACTGAAAGCAAATTTAGAAACACTAGGATATTAAGACAAGTAACGCAACTAGTAAAAGTAATGTTAAAAAGCTTGCTTAGATCTCGCATATCTCATGCCTCATTTGACCTAGAATCATGGAAGCATATTCCTCTTCTCACGAGGAACACATTTTCCTCAAGAATCCATAACTTCTGGTTACTTAGATTTTCCGCCCTTTTGATTTTGTGGAAAAACGCTTATCTCCTAGGAAGTTTCTTCAATCTGCAGGCCTAGCCGCCATGCCGATTTTTCCAAAACTTTGTACAGCGATGCATGAGTATGCCTAATGGTCACTTGAGAATGATGGAGCTTATTGGCCACAGGGTGGTGCTATAACAAGCTAAAATCTTTAAAAGTGGCTAAAATGCTATCGATTGCTGTAGCGCCCCCTGCAGCCAAATGGGGTTCATATTGCTAATGTCAGTACTGTAGGTCAAGGGATCCTCTACAACTTACTTCTAATTGGACACAAAATCGGCAGATTAAATTTTAATGATGATATAAGCATTTGTGCAAAGCCACCCCCATCACGCTTTCACCGTATATTCATTGACAGTTTCAATGACCACGAAAGGTCTTCAATTGTTGCCTTTGATGTGGAACTGGCTATGGCGTGTTTCACTTGTTGCCTTTGATGCACTCATTGCGCTTTCTGCTTTCTGCTTGTAGCTATATTTGATCTTATCTTTTTTCATTTCTTTTATCATCTATCTCTCTCACTTTGTCTGTGCTTTGATCTTCTCTGCTCATTGCGTTGGAGTGGACTGTATGCAGACTGAAATCTCCAAGTGGAGTGCCAGTGGACACAGGTCCAGGGATTGTATGGAGACTGAAGGCTGCAGTGGGGGTGAGATGCCAGTGGAGACAGGTCCAGGGATTGGTTCTGACTAGGGATGCCACGTTTCAAGGTATAATATTGTGCTGTACAGTACGCCCTCCATGGTGTAATGCACACTTTTGTGGTATTTTTGGGTATTTTCGGTTACTTCTTTCCATGCATTTCTTAGGCCTACTGCCAAATTTAGCTGGGTACTGTATCTAGTTTCCAACTGCAGTCCCTGGGCAAGGTGTTAAGTACCCATGTTGAAAATCTTTAAAAAAAAAAAAATTAAATGCTGCAGCTTTAAGCCATGACACAGTGATGGGCAGTCTGGCGACGGAGATTGGCACATTGGCAACAGGTTCACTCAGTTGATCTGCTCCTGGGGAAGACACGTGTGGCATTTGTTCGTACAGTTTGTGAGTATGGTATTCATTGACTCAGCGCTGCGAATTCGGTGTGTTATTTTGTTTGTTCTTTCTTTATTTAGCAGCATTATACAAAAACTACCTGAGCGATTTTCACTAAACTCGGTGGAGGGGTGTAACATGGGCCAACTTAGAACCCATTAAATTAGAATAAATGAAACAAAAATTTGGAACATGTCAGAATCACTCAGCAGATGCACAAATTAAAAGAAAACAAAATGTGGCCATACTTGGACCATTTCCCTTCACTTGATCCTCACGTCCTCTGCCAGGTTTACCACACTGCCCAGTGGTACAGCGTTCTGTCAGTTCGGTCAGTGTGGAGTCCCGGGTTCAAGCGGTCAGAGTGGAGTCCCGGGTTCAAGCGGTCAGTGTGGAGTCCCGGGTTCAAGCCCTGATAAAGATTTATTAAAGATATTTTAGAACGATGGCTGGTTTGGCATAGATTTGGATTTGGATTGGATAGATGAAACACACATCACTTGGTTCAGCCTCGCTTGCTTTTCGTGGCTGTAAATAGAACCTTTGGCCCTAATTCTATTTTCCCTAGTTAGGCCTACTGTAGAAATCCACAGAATGGAAACGGCAGGGTTAGTGAGGTTTCAGTCAGCGAGAGATGGGGGAGCTGCATGAAACGTGATATCCTACGAAGTGAACGCCTATTGCACTTGACCAATAATCAGGCCAATATTTTTTTTTCCTCTTCATTACAATGAGGAGTCAAATGAGCGTTAGATAGATATCAACTTCATTTATTTGCAGTTTAAGCAAACATATGTATATGCATGTAAAACAAAATATTATCGGATTCTCATTCACTATTAGGAAAAATTAGGCCTACATTTTCTTAGCCTGGATCCTGTGGTAAGCTATTACATATAAACTGAGGTGTGATTTTAAATATGTCAACACTAACAAAACGCATCAATGCGTGGAGGCCTGTGCTCTCTGAGCACCCTTTCTAGTTATGTTCATCAGAAATTCTGAAGGTTTCTGGCCTAGTTTATTTCCGTCCATCTCTGCCTACTCCCAGGCATACTTGTCTGAGTCATTTGTGTGGATATCTGCTCTGAAGGCATAAACTCAGAGCACCCAGTCTCACCTGTAAACCCCCTCCCCCCAGCAAACGTGTGTGTTTGTGTATGGCTTCCATGAATCTGACTGTGTTTGCCTACACGGTTTATTTCACCCACTCCGAGGCGCACACTCACTCCGAACAGCCAGCCTCACCTTCAGCCGACTGCGCGTGCGTGCGTGCGTGCGTGCGTGCTCAGCACATTTTCTCTGCTCTGGCTCACTTGGGTGTCACCTCCACCTCACCTGGGTGTTATTTGTCCACTAGCTACCCTGATCAGATAGGTAGATAGACCCCGGTGTGTGTGCCATGCCCTCCCCCCCCCCCCCCCCCCCCAAAAAAAGCCTGTGGCTTTTCATCTCCCAAATCCTGTAGAGGCCAACAGAAAGAGCTCTCCCCCAGCTTCACGCCTCAGCCATAAGTCCTTTAACAGCAGCTGGGCTCGGCCTCCATGCCTGCTCCCTGCATACTGTATATGGAGATGTCTGAGCCTGTGGCGAAAAGCAGAGTGACCTTCTTTGACGTGCCAAGCGGACAGTGGAACGTGGCTGTTTTGTGAGGGCCGGAACTGTCCTGCCCTGTTCTCTTCCGTGTCCTTGGAACTGCTTTTGTCCCATCGTGATGGCAATCATGCACCTCTCACACTGAGGTAAATGTGCATTCACTCACACAAACACACACACACACACACAATAACACACACAAAAACCATTCACATAAAACAAACTCACAACCTCATACCCAACACCCTGGAGCCTGGCCCTCCAAGGACTCCGGCAGGCACCTGTGATCACGGAGCCGCCTCTGACGTCACAGGCTTGGCTCGCCGCCGCCTGCAGCCCGGGGCTTGTGGGAGCTGGTGGTCCCCAGCGTAGTAAACACAGGCGATGCGAGGCAAGAGGAGGCCCAGAGGCTGGCTCCTGCTCCCCCGTAATGGAGTCCATTCCCGCCAAGGCGCGTATTAAGCTAGGTATTTAAGAGGACAAGTGCCAGAGAAACCGGACCAGTGCGCTAATGCTCCTAATGGGTCTTCGGGTGTGTGTTTGGGCTGACCTCTCACGCTGTGGCTCCTGGGTTTGGTTCAGACCTCATTTGCACATTGGTATGTGTGTGTTTCTCATTATACGACCAGGGCCTCGGTGGTGCAGAATACTGTAGGTCTGCTGTGTGAGCGTTTGATTCCCTTCATGCAGTCAGAGATGGAGCCCAGGGCAGCGCTGCTGCATACAGTATCATGGAGGCTGTTCCATACCAGAACTGATGAGATCAGAGAAGCTTCCTGGGCCATTTCTATTGCTAGGCAGCACTGACGTCATGCCAGTCCTACTTTATATACAACGGAATGGAATGTGTGTGTGCTTGTGCGCGCATACTGCATGTACAGGTGTGCGTCCATTTGTGTTTTATCACTGAGATTGTAAGGCTAGTACTCTGAAGCCTTGGAGATGTACTGTATGACAATGGAGCAGCAGGTCAAAGCCACTTGTGGAGATACAGGGAGGCACAGTACATTACAGCCATTTTACATTAGTCATTTAGCTGTCGCTTTTATCCAAAACGTAGGAAAAGTCAGTGTACTGCTACTTGCCAGAACTCATAAGTGCATCTCTTTTCTAAAACAAGTGACTAAGAGCATCTAGTGCTAAAGGCAAGGGGAAGAATAGCAAACTAAAAATACAATAGCTGCTTAAAAGGAAGGATCCTGGTAGTACTTCTTGGAGAGGTGAGTTTTGAGCCTGCAGCAAAAGATGAGCAGCGTCTCTGCTGTCCTGACATCAGTGTGTGTGGGCAGTCAGTGGGCTGTTCATTCCACCACGGCGGGGCCAGGACATAGAAGAGCCATGACCGTGTCGATCGACAGCAGGGGCCTCGGAGTAAAGGAGCAACCAGTTGCCCTGAGTTAGCAGAGCATAGTGGTCGGGAGTAGGTGTAGGGTTTGACCATGGCCTGGAGGTACTGTAGGAGGGAGCTGTTCCTGTCGTTGCCCTATAGGCTAGTACCAGAGTTTTAAACTGGATGTGAGCTGCGACAGGGAGCCAGTGTAGAGAACGGAGAAGGGAAGTTGTGTGGGAGAACTTGGGGTGGTTGAACACCAGGCGAGCGGCAGCTTTCTGGACAAGTTCCAGAGGTTTAATGGCTGACGCTAGGGCCCCAGCAAGGAGGGAGTTGCAGTAGACCAGGCGGGATATGACCAGGGCCTGTATGAGCACTTGCGCCGTTTTGTCAGTGAGCGAAGTGCGAATCCTCCTGATGTTGTAGAGCAGGAATCTGCAAGAGTGTGTAACGGATGTGATATGTGCGGAGAACGACAGTTGGTCATCCAGGGTCGCACCAAGAATTCTCGCAGTCCGAGTTGACGTCACCACTGTGTCTTCAGTGATGATGGCCAGGTCCCGGTGCGAGCAGCCCTTCCCCGGGAGGAACAGCAGCTCAGTCTTGTCCAGTTGGAGCTTGAGATGGTGTGTCGCCATCCACTCCAGGATGTCAGCCAAGCATAAGCACGCAGCTATGCGTGCCTCCACTTATGTGTCAGAAGGGGGAAATGACAGGACCAATTGGGTGTCATCGGCATAGCAGTGATGGGAGAAGCCATGCGAGCGAATGACAGAACCCAGAGATGTAGTGCCAAGGGAAAAAAGGAGAGGACCCAGGAAAGACCCTTGTGGAACCTCCATAGTCAGACTATGTAGTTCCGACATCAACCCTCTCCATGTCTCTCCTGTTAGGAGCGGCCTGTCAGGTAGGATGCAAACAGGAAGCGTGCAGAGCCAGTGACACCTTTCTCCTCGAGGGTGGAGAGGAGGATCTGGTGGTCTACCATATCAAATGCTGCTGACAGGTCTACGAGTATCAGGACAGAAGTGAAAGAATTTGCTCTTGCTCTCTTCAAGGAGGGCGGTCTTGAGTGGCCAACCTTGAACCCAGGCTGGTGGGGGTCCAGGAGGTTGTTCTGGTGGAGATACGAGTTCAAGTTCAAGGGTTTTTGATAGAAATGATAGAAGGGAAGCCGGTCTGTAGTTTTTGACGTCAGATGGGTCAAGAGATGTTTTTTTCAGGAGGGGGGTGACTCTGGCAGTCTTGAAAGCAGAGGGAAAGCATCCTGATAAAGATTTTAAAAATCAAGAGATGCGCGGATGAGGTGGGTTAGGAAGGGAAGGAGTTCAGGCGCAACAGACTGAAGGAGAGTGGAGGGGACAGGGTCTAGGGAGCTCGTGGTGGGGCGGCTAGATGTAACCAGGTTGAGGACCTTGTTAGGGGAGAGGGGAGGAAGGTAGGGTAAGGTGGGATGTGGAGAGGGGAGGGAGAGCAGAGAGGGAGTAGACAGGGAGGGTGGAGAGGCATGGTTGATGCGTTCAGCATTGACCGGAGGATGAGGGAACGAGAATCAGATATCGTTAACTTTCTTGTCAAAGAAGTTGGCGAAATCATCAGGGAGAAGGTAGGAGTAGGGGGTGGGGCTGGAGTAGTGAAGATAAAGTTTTAAAGAGTTTTTTAGGATTGAAAGCAGAGGTTAGAATTGTACAGTGGAAGAAAGCAGCTTTAGCAGCAGATAGGGAGGAGGAGAATGCGGAAAGAAGAGATTGGAAGTTAAGAAGGTCCTCTGGGAGTTTTTCTCCATTTACACTCCGCTATTGTCAAGCTCCGTCTATTAGTACGCACTGTACTGAGTCCGACTGCCATGGGGCAGTGCAGAAGTGCAGGGAGGATTGTCAAATGCTGGGCTGGCAGAAGTCCATGTCTCTCTCTCCATTGATACCAGATTATTTCATGACAGAATGTGAATATTGTGTGTTTATGTGCCGAGTCACTTTGTTACTCTCTGATTAGTGGTACTAGAAATGGAACAGCTTCAACTTCAGCATGGGGGCAGGGGGCAAAAAAAGTATAGTTTTCAGAAACACCAGACAGACAGGGTTATAAACATTAATTACTGTAGGTATATGCTGGTTCTATTGATGCAGTGTCTTCAACAGCCAGGAGAAATATCCTTGAGTAAGTTACACAGATTTTGTCAGACACAGTTACTAGATGTCATTCTTGCTGCTTGCCAAAATGCACAACAACTATCTCTATCTCTTTATTTCTCTCTCTCTCTCTCTCTCTCTCTCTCTCTCTCTCTCTCAATTTCTCTTTCCATTTACTCTCTCCCTCTCTTCCTCCCTCGTACCTCATACACACACACACGCGCGTGCACACACACACACATGCACAAAACTGTTGTCATGTCTCTCTTTAGATGAATATGACTCTGGATCAGGTCCAGCTCACTCTGTTTGGGAGTCTGTGTGATGCAGCCAGAGGCTCTCCTCACAGCAGGAGGTAGTCACTCACAGAACTACAGACACACTCCGGGAAGGAACTGCATACACACATGTGCCTGGACGGAACTACAGACACACACTCATGACATAAAAGAAGCACAGATGCACACTATCCTGGACAGAACTACAGACACACGCGCTGCTACACGCTGTAAGGTGTAGACACCTCACATTTCAACAATCTTTACACCTGTCCGTACTGAAAAATGGAGTTGTCATCCTACATGCATTCTCCCTCAGTCTGCCGAAGGTTAAATTGAGGAAGGATGGAAGAATCCGGAGCTGATGATGTATCAGATTGATTTCTCCCTCAGAGGACCGCGCCCCACGACTGATCGCCTCGGCTCCAATCACACAATGACCTCTTAACACAAAGGCCGTCGATGGAGGTTAGATGGAGGCTATTACTTAACGCTCATGTATATATTGGTATGGGATTGGTAATGCATTACCTACCCAGCCCTTGTGGAGTGCCCCCCCGCCCCCACCCCCCCCTCCTCCTCCCCGGGGTGTCAGATTGAACAGTCTCCTGTCTGCCATTCGTCATCGGAGGCAGATCGATAGAGGTATCTGGGATTGGAGCTCGGGCTAATTGAGCCCTTCTCTCACACTTTATTGCTGCGCGGAGCGTTCTGTCATCCACAGCGCCCAGGCCTGCCCGGGCCAGGAGGGGATCGGTCGCCGAAGACCTTCAGAGGCCGGGGCAGCGCGGCCCCTCTGTACCATTGAGTGACATTCAAGCGTCGGGTCGTGTCCGTCTGCATGGATGTTTTCCCGTTCTACCGCTTTGACGATAGGAGGGCATCGTCACTGGACGCAGCAGGAGGCGTTTCCCTCGCTTAGCGTGCGACGCCTGAAGCTGTATTTCCCCAGCCTGGCTCACATCGAGCTTATACAGCTCTCTCTCGCTGTGAAAAAATTGCCGTGTGCCGGCCTCTATGGCCGAGGAGCTACAGATTCTGTTGTCTCTGCTCCTTCTCCAGGGCACGAGTATGTCTGCCACGGCGGCCGTGTGAGACGGGCACCACATGCTGCCACGGACCGAGAGGATCGTAACCCGGGGGCAAGCCGTCATTACTGACCGCTCAGCCTCGCCGCGCAACCGCCGGCCATCCGAGCCTCCCCCCGCTGCATGGCTCGAGCGTCCGCCTCTCCCGCCTCTCCGTCCGTGACGCGAGGCGAGGCGGCGGCGCCGGGGGGGGCGTCCCGTGCTGTGAAACACCGGGTTGATTGCGCCGTCCCCGCTGAACGCCTCATTTCACGCTCTCTGGTTCCGATGTTTACACGCTGAGGGCTCATCGGAGACAGGAGTGTGACGAGATCTCAGCTGCCCTATGAGCTGCGGCGCTCCCAGCACAGCGCCACGGCCCCTCCGTGTCTACAAGCTGCACCTCGCCGCCCCCTGTCCTCCGTTTCTGTCTGGCCGCTCCGGGCGACGGATCGTCCTGACGCGCGCGGGGGTTCGAGTCGATGCCGACATCACGTTGATGAAGCCCAGGTAAAGAGGCACGGCGAGGCTATCGAGTGCTCCACTAATCATACGAGCGGAGGTTATCGTCTGTAAGCCGTGTTTGAGAGACGTGCCGGGCGAAGGGGGAATCGGCGGACGCTACGTGTCATTAGCCGCGATGAGTCATCCCTAGGCACACAATCTGCAGGAGATGAATGTAGAATGCAGTAATTCAATGAGCGGCCATCCCTTTATTTGAGAGACGGAGGTGAAGTGTGAATGCTAATTTACCCGACACAGCCAAGGCCAGAGCAGAAGATTAGGTTAGAGAGAGAGACAGACTAAAATAGCGCGAGAGAGAGAGGGAACGAAATGGACTGAAAGAGCAAGAGAGATAGCGAGAGAATACTTCCCCTCCTCGCTAATGGCAGCCTATATTCTCGGCGCATTGTTGTCGGGGATATGGCTGCAAGACACCATACTCTGACTGACCTGACCTGACCTGACCTTTGTCAGCCAGCCTCCCCAGCCCCTCAATCTCTGCCCTAGCATGACCCTTTACTCCAGCCATGAGGACAGGGGAAGAGGCACCCTGTCTGCTATGCCTTCCCCCTCCACTCCTCAGTGGGGCAGGGGGGCGGCGCCATCTTTTTTGATGAAAGCCGACACGTGGTCGTCCCTGGCTGCATTCCTCTAGCCCTCGCGCAGTTTCACATCGGGTTCGTCGACGGAGAATACTCCGGTGGAACACAACACCTGGGACCAGCACTGCCGACGGGCCTCGCTGGGAAACATATTGATTCCGTTGACACACTCGGTCCTCAGCGTTGAATAGAACACGCTGTCTGGGACTCCGTCCAGACAAAATAATCCAATTACCTGCACATGAAATAATCACACTCAGACACAGAATTGAGGCCTGCTCTTTTCTCGAGAGAGAGGATGTGCTTTGGCTCGTGTACTCTGGCGCCGTAGCCTGTGCTATCTCCTCCCCCGTTACCTGTATCTCTTCTCATCGCCAGAGGTATCTGCAGTTGCGTATGCTTAGAGGCTCTGGCAGCAGTTCAGAGAGATTATTGTCATTGTAATTTACTTTTCCAGGCCTGATTTGATATGAGCCTCTTGTCTGATCCAAACACCTCTTTACTGAGGTAATAGAAAGACGACAGGGCTCGTATGAAATGTTGGTTCTCATCACGTCCCGGGTAGAAATTGCCTATTTCACATATACTGGGTCAGGGTAGGAGTATAAAACCTGGCTCGTGCTGTTACACAGAGTCAATTTTTACAGTCGCAGTGTGTCTGTGTGCAAAGTGTACCCTGTTCTACACGGAATATCATACATAATACCCTCTCTCTCGTCTGACTCCAGGTGCCAGCTGACTGGGGCTTAACAGTCTAGTTTATCTAGCCTCGCCTCAAGTGGTATGTCCTTACAGCTAGTATCAAAGCTTGACAGGTCCTACTGCAGGTGTCTTGTCCTCCTTGTTGGAGAGGCAGCGTACTACGTGCCCCCATATCCCGCCCATCTCCCCAGAATCTGTCACGGCAGAGTAGCAGGGTAGAGATGGCTGTTTCTACTCCTCGGTACTTTTTTTTTTTTCTTTCTTTCTTTCTTTTCCAGAATGGACTGGCCCGTCCTCCACTGCGGACACCACTTGATTTAGAGCTGACCAGGCCGGTGCGAAGCAGTTTTAACTCGCCCTGAAGTCTATAAGCTATCGTATATGTGATGAGCACTTGCACATAATTAACTTGTTAATCTTTCTTTAAGGAGATTTGGTGATGTGGCTAGTGGCCTGGATTTATGCCCCCCCCCCCCCTTCAGTCTCCCATGGATGTAAGGGAAGGGGAGTGTATTTCACACCGTGTTTGGCTCTCTGCCCTCACCCCTCCAGGCCTGCCTGGACCCCAGCTGTAGCAGTTTATAGAGACTATTCGACCCTCCCCCCACCCTCCCCCCACACACACACACACATTTTTCAGACTGGCTGTCACTACACTGTCTGGCAGAGAGAGGGGGTGTGATGGGAGAGAGAGATGGTGCGGGGTGGGGTGAGAGAGAGGGATTGAGGGAGGGAGGGAGTGCACGCTCGCTCCATTTGAGGCCCAGCAATGATTGCACTGTCCATCAGCCGCCAGGATGACCTGCATCAGGCCCACAGGATTGATGTTTGACAGAATAATTAGAAAACTGTCTCTGGTTGTAATCACTGGAGCTCATCTTTGGTGGGAAAAGGCCTCCATTTGCTAACTCCCCCCTCCAATTCCCCATCCTCGTCCCCTACACATACACACACACACACACACACGCACACACACACACACACACACACACACACACATCCTCCCCGGCCCTGTCCTAGCGTATTGCAGCCGACTGGTCTACTGCATGGAGGGAGATGAGTTGATAGAGTTGTAGGGTTGGAGTTCTCATGTTAACTCTAGCGGAACGCAGAGAAGAACGTATCTGAGGGAATGGCGTTGGGGGGGGGGGGGGGGGGGGCAGGCTGTGGCGCTTGCCTCAGAGAAGGCAGCGCCGTGGGAGTCGGAGAGCGCTAGGCGGCTACTGTAGATTACAGGAGCGGGCAAATGAGAGGGACGGGAGCGCGTTCCGCGGAATCCGGGGGAACCGGCGAATCCGAGATCAGCCGCTTCAAGTCTTCAACCAATGGCTGTGCCTCCTCCCGGTCCGTGAGGCAGACAGTTGGTGTGAACTCCAGAAAGACAGCCTCCGGGCTGGCCCTGTCCACCCGGGGGCCTCCAGACCCCCCACCAGCCAGCGGAACCAGACAGGACTGTAGATGAGGGCCCGATCGACTGACGGCCCTCCCAGCCTCCACTTCCCCCCGCTAGGCGTGTATTGGCTTCTCTGATCCCTCTTAATACCTCAGCAAACCCTTAATGGCTGATGGATATGCTGCAGAGCTCCCCGGAGAGGCACCAAAGCCGGGAGGTCTAAATGTCAGCCCGGGAGCGATCGGTCGTGTTCTCTTCCTGAAATGAAAGAGTACGGAAGCTCCAGGAAGATCAGCCCCCGCCTTTCGTCTCGGTTTGATGACACGCACGAGCCGACCTGGGAAGGTGCCATACAAGGGCGTGCCGGAGGAGGGAGGGAGGGAGGGGGCGGAGTAAAGGCCCTAACACATTCAATCAGTGCATGTGTCCGTGTCTGTCTTTTTTGAAAATTTGACATTGATTGCACCCATCTGTTTGGCCCCAATTTGTGTTTTTTTGTGGCAGTTCAGCACTCGCTACCCAGACCCCCGGGAGGGGGGGACGGGGGGGGGCTGGAGCCGAGTTGCCGCGAAAAGTAGCCATCACCTTTCAATAACTGCCGTGATTCAACAGTTCGCACGGATGAACAGCAAATAAGTGCTCTCTGCAGTAAAAAGGTGGTTCTGTATTTAGGGCCGGGGTACAGGGGAACACGGCGTGCCGAGGTAACCGCCCATCTATCAGAATTAGAGCTTTCAGAGGTCGTTTCGTCCAGCCTGAATTTCCCCCTCATAGCAACCGGCGCCGGTGGAAGTGAACGGCCGAGTTAAACGCTGCGGTCTCTCTGCCGCTGAGAGAGAGAAGAGAGAGCAGCACGGTGCCCTTTTAAGGGGCCCCTTCTGGGCCACTCGGCCTCACGCCGGCATCCAGGTACAGTATTTGAGGGAGAGACAACGCCATCGTCTGGAAATACCTCCATGCTTTTCTCCCGTCTGCTGTTTTCCGAGTCATGGGCTCAGGTTCTGGTGCGTTCTCCTGTAGTGAAATCACACGGTATCAAGAGTTTAGGCATCGCTTAATTTGTCACGCTGTTGCCGTTTGTTTCACAGTTCTGATGAACCTCGAGGTATTAATTGGTGTGAAGTCTCCGACGGGTGGTGTTGATTACAAAGAAGCTCTGTGAGTTATTCCTGTGTGTGTGTGTGTGTGTGTGTGTGTGTCTTTGTGTGTGTCTTTGTGTGTGTGTGTGTGTGTGTGTGCGTGTGTGTGTGTGTGTGCGTGTGTGCGTGCGTGCGTGCGTGCGTGTAGACAAACAACTAGTAAGCCTGCCTAAGGCCTTGTTTGCACGTAGCCGGGGATCTGGGTAAACGGTGATATTTATATGCGTTTTTGTACCTGTCGTTTACACGTAAACTGAGGTTTTAACCCACTGAAAACGAATGTTTTAAAAACCACGGCCAAAGTGGAGATTTAGGAAAACTCCGTTATTTCGTTTGCATGTAAACAGAGGAAGACGAAGATTTACGTCATGTATGCGACAGAAAATGCATTGCGTCAGGTGTGCGACCTTTGTTTACAGTGCGTTTGCTCCTCTGACGTGCTCTTGTAATCATGGATGCTAAAGCGATGTCCGATTTTATGTTAGTGCAAAGTCTGTTGGTGTATTTGCATTTGCAAATACAACTGCTTTATTATGTTGAGGAGGAGAGGAATTCGTTCCATTTGTTGTTTTGTTTTTCTTTTACAGGATTCTGATTGGCTAACGTGTCTTCATGCTTCTCGTTACACTTCCGCCTACAGGCGTAGAGTGCTCTTGGTGGTGTATTTATGCGGGTGGCGGCGTATTTATGCGGGTTCGTGTGCACAATTTTATTTTTTTAAACGGAGAGCGGGAAATATCATCATCATCATCATCTTCATCCGCTTATCCAGGGTCGGGTCGCGGAGGCAGCAGCTCCAGCAGGGAGCCCCAGACATCCCTTTCCCTAGCAGCATCAACCAGCTCTGCCTGGGGAATCTTTAGCCGCTCACAGGCCAGTGCGGAGATGTAGTCCCGCCACCTGGTCCTGGGTCTACCCCGCGGCCTCCTCCCAGCCGGACACGCCTGGAACACCTCCCTAGGGAGGCGCCCAGGAGGCATCCTCACTAGATGCCCGAACCACCTCAACTGGCTCCTTTCGACGCAAAGGAGCAGCGGCTCTACTCCGAGTCTCTCCCGGATGACTGAACTTCTCACCCGATCTCTCAGGGAGACCCCAGCCACCCTCCGGAGAAAACTCATTTCGGCCGCTTGTATCCGTGATCTCGTTCTTTCGGTCATGACCCATCCTTCATGACCATAGGTGAGGGTGGGGACGAAGATCAGTAAAATCTTCAGTGAAATAAGATCAGGGAAATATCAGTTTTTGTAAATACCCGTGTATGTAAACAAAGTCTTAGTGTCTGTTAAAACACCCAAGTGTTTTAGCTATTAGCAATATACACATCACTAAAACTAATGAGTGTGTTTGTGCAAATCGGGGGTGATAAGAGGAGTTGGGGATGATTTGCCTTGCAAAACCACCCAGCTGCCCTTTAGACGGCTCATTGGCAATCAGGTGCAATCTGAACTGGTATCATTTGGATAATTGACCTTCTGTGTGAATACATTAGAATAAATTAATTTTGATTGGCCACGTAGCATTGTGAACAAAGTAGAAATGTTAGGTCTTTTATATTCAGCTGCTGGTTTGTTGTGCTACGTCTCGGAGGTGATTATGTATGCCATTCACTGCTATTATGCATTTCTTCAATTTCATAAAGTAGTTTTTGCTAGGGGCAGAGCAGGGCCAAGCAGACTATTACCATACATGGGTTTGCCTCCGCTGTGCTGTGGTTGAAGGGAGATAGTGTATGTCTGTTTTGAAAGCTCTGTGTTCCTGCGTCGAAGCGAGGGTGAGTTGTGAAGCGCGTTTGTGCACGTGTGTAAGCATGCGTGTCGTGTGTGAATGGCCTTCCTCCATCCAGCCCTGGCAATACCCCCCGCCTGTCCCTCATGTTCCTGTGAGAGGAGCAGTGCTGTGTGTGTGTGTGTGTGTGTGTCAGTGTGTGTGTGTGTGTGTGTGTGTCAGTGTGTGTGTGTGTGAGTCTGTGTGTGTGTGTGTGAGTCTGTGTGTGTGTGTCAGTGTGTGCGTGTCAGTGTGTGCGTGTCAGTGTGTGCGTGTCCGTGTGTGCGTGTGTGTGTGCGTGTGCGTGTGCGTGTGTGTGTGTGTGTGTGTCAGTGTGTGTGTGTGTGTGTGAGTGTGAGTGTGAGTGTGTGTGTGTGTGTGTGTGTGTCAGTGTGTGCGTGTGTGCGTGTGTGTCAGTGTGTGTGCGTGTGTGTGTCAGTGGGCCCCTGTCGCCCTGCACATCTGTGTTGGCCCTGACTCATTCCTCACTGATCGACAGCCATTAACCCTTCGCGAAGGGGTTGAGGAATATTTATGTCTGACTGTCAGCGGTGACACTCGGCCCTCTCGGGATGAATAATATCCCTGCTCTACGCTGTCTGGCATTGTCAATGTAATGTACAGTCACCCTGGCAGCGTGTGTGTGGCTGTACAGTTACAGTATATGAGTGTGTGTGTGTGTGGGCGGGGGTGTGTGTGGGAGCAGTAGGAGATGAGTTCTACATCCCTGAATGACACCGGACATCCCCTTCTGCAGCAGCAGCAGCAGCCTCAGTCCCTACCACCCCCCGCCTTCTCTGCTCTTCCTCGTTGTAGTTTGGTCTGTCATCCATTAATTTGTCTCTCTGCGTCTCTCTCTTGACCTCCTACTTCTCCCTCTTGGTGTCTAAGCTGTTTTCTCTCCCATCTCTGCCGCTCTCTCGGTCTGTGCCTCTCTTAGTTCCCAGCATGCCGTCTGTTTCTCTACAGGGCCTCTACTCCAGAGGGAGAGGTCTCTCTCGGTCTGTGTCTCTCTTAGTCCCAGCATGCGGTCTGTTTCTCTACAGGGCCTCTACTCCAGAGGGAGAGGTCTCTGACCACCGTGATCGACCCCAATCCCCCAGGCAAGGGGCAGTGTTGTTCCTGTAATGGCTCAACAGAGGCCTGGTGCTGGATTGGGCTCCAGGTCGTTCGTGCGGCGTCCGCAGGAAGCTCTACCCTGCCGTCCCCCTCGCCGTGACAGAGTGCGGGAACATACCGGAAAGGCGAGCGGCTGGAGCAGGTAGCCGCCGCCACTCCCAAGCTTTTAATAGGGGGGCGGCTGTAGCTCAGTTGGTAGAGCGGGTCGTTCAGTGATCGAAGGGTCAGCAGTTCGAATCCCAGCTCCGACTGTCCACATGTCGAAGTGTCCTTGAGCAAGACACCTAACCCCAAAATGGCTCCCAATGAGCAGGTTAGCGCCATTGGTGTGTGAATGTGTGTGTGAATGGGTGAACGAGAGGCCATTGTAAAGCGCTTTGAGTGCCGCTAAGGTGGAGAAGCGCTATATAAGTGCAGTCCATTTACCGTTTAATAGTCACTTCAAACCACAACAACAACAACAACAAAGTCCCCACCGGCGCCACCAACACACAGCGTGCTGCCGCCATCTTCGTGACAAAGGCAAGAGGTGAAGTGCACTTCACAGTCTGATACAAAGTGCACCTCACAGCCTGTTCAGAAGTCAGACTCCGAACCCTAGTGCCTCCCCAAATACCCCTCTGTTAATAACACAATCAACGCACACACACACGCACGCATGCTATTGAGTGCCGATGGCGCGCATCACGCAGTGCGAATATCAACAATGAGGCCTGAGGGGGGACCTCACCTGCCTACCTGGCTTCGCGTTTTAGCAGAAACAACACGATACGATAGTCTTTATTGATCCCCAAGGGGGAAATTCAATTTCTTTCAGCAGCATACAGACAACATACTGTACATAGCCACACAGAAAGTGTGGAAATTTGTGATGTCTCTGTTGATAAGACACGTCTGACTGAATCAGGCAGACCTTTGCATTGCAGATATTATTTGTGTATGTTCCCAGTGAATGGAGGCTGCCAGTTTCATTCAAATGAATACATTCCTGGTTTCCAAGACTGAATCGATATCATCTTGAGGGTCATGGGAATAATACTTTGGACAGTGTGTGTTCATTGGGGTATGTTATTGTGCACAGTTGCGTGTGGTGACGGATGTGTGTTTGAACGTGTGCGTTACAACTCGCTTGCCCAGGTGTGTGTGTGTGTGCGCGTGTGTGCGCGTGTGTGCGTGTGTGTGTGTGTGTGTGAGAAAGAGAGAGGGGGTGGGCGTTCTTAGAAAGCGCAGTTTTCTGCAGGGCTTTTATGTGGCCGATAATTGCGAGTGAAAGGATTCTTGTGCTCCGGACGCCGGAGCCGCCATCGGGCAGCTGTCACAGGTCGCGACCCTGCCGCTCGCTCGCTAGAGAAGCAAAGCCTTGTGGGAGAAATATCCCGCTCCAGTCTCAATTCACAGGGACATCGTCCTCTCACCACCCCCCACCCCCCCCCCCCACCCCCACCTTTCTCTCTCTTCATGCCCGCGTCTCTCCTGGCTGGCAGCCCTTCACTGCCTTGATTGGTTTCTGCTCTTCAGCGGGGAGGAGAGACGAGGACGTGTCCCAACTCGGCCCCGGAACAACCTCGCCCACCAATCACGTGACTGGGCGGCCGGCGGTCGTCATAGCTCCGGCACCAGGGGCCTCGCGTGGACAGGGCAGGAGTCATCCAGGGACACAGGGCTGGGGGGAGGAGGGAGAGGAGAGGAGACGAGGGGGGGGGGAGGAGAGGAGGGAGGGCGACGTGTGTGGAGGGACGTGGAAGGTCACTGTCGGATTGCGCGGCGGCTCGCGCCTGGCTGGCGTTGACCCGCACCGATCCTCCACAAATATCTCCCGAAGATATGAGAATCACACGTTGCGGTAGAAGAGCATTAGCTAGTTTTTGAAACTACATCTCAGTTTATATCTGCCGTATGTCTATTTTTAGACACTTCAAACCTCTCTGGATTTTTCTAACATTTCCCACCGAGAACAGACGATCCCGTTCGTAGCATTGTGCCTAGAAGGACCGTGTTTGCGTTGGAAGCCCATCTGTCCCCGAACGGCGCCCTGTCTCCACCCGACCACGCCGACAGGTCGGTCCAGAGGGTTCCTTAACAGGAAGTGGAGCTGCAGATGGCGGTTGTGAAGACGGGTCTGTGTTTGTGACACGCCGCCTTTGACACACGGCTTCGTCTCTTTCACTCTGGGCTGAGGAGGAGCCGTCACGCTTCAGCAGGCTGGATAATTATTTTCCTCTTATCCCCTCACACCATACCCAGTCCCAACCTTCAATAGTAGTCCCTCTGTGCTGCTACTCCTCTCTCTCTCTCTCTCTCTCTCTCTCTCTCTCCTTCTCTCTCTCTCTCTCTCTGTCTCTCCCTCCCCTCTCTGTTTCTCTCCCTCTCTCTCTCCCTCTCTCTCGCTCCCTCCATCTCCCTCTCTCTCTCTCTCCCTCTCTCTCGCTCTCCTCTCTGTCTCTCTCCCTCTCTCTCTCTCTCTCTCTCTCTCTCTCCTCTCTGTCTCTCCCTCCCCTCTCTGTTTCTCTCCCTCTCTCCCTCTCCCTCTCTCTCGCTCCCTCCATCTCTCTCTCTCTCTCTCTCTCTCCCCCCCTCTCTCTCTCTCACTCTCACTCTCTCTCTCTCCCCCTCCCCACCTCCCCCTCCGTCTCTCTCCCTGGATTCCTCATGTTGAGGCCAGAGGGATGGTGGAGAATAGCTCTTAAATGTGTACATTCTTCCAGACGGTAGAGTTAAGTCAAAGAGGGCTAATTGTTTCTTTCCCCAGGTTTAATTTCCTGCTTTCTGCACCAGCAAACATGGCCCACGTCTACATGCTGTATGTCTGTGCTGTGTTTCTGGCCATCTTCCGCAGACATCTGCTTAGACTTAAAGAGCTCAAAATGCTTCTAGGAAAACACGGTACCCTATTGGTGTTGAGAAGGTGTCAGTGAGACTTGGCGGGGACCTGATGGAGCTGCACATGGTGTAAAGCACATATCTGTGACCGGAGATGAGGACGCTTGTACGTCTAAAGAAACCGCACTTGCAGGAAGCTAAGCGTTTGACCTCAGAAAGGTTGAGTCAGGGGCACCGTACCAATACAAAGCCTCTACCCTCCACTCTCCTCCTTTATCTGCAGTATAGCGAAGGTTTCACCCAGCCTTCCAGTGATCTACCCAGGGATTACCGCACTTCTTCAAAAAGTATTCATATCGTCAGCCTTGACCTCACATCTGTTAATGCAGAAAGGGAAGGCTCTAAGCAAGGATAGCAGGGAGTCGTTTGAATGGAATTCCGCACCGATGCCGTGGTAAACTGCTTATCCAAGATGGATGCTTCTAGACTAACGGGCCTGTCTGTGTTAGGAAACGCTGCGTGTTAACCTCTGGCCGAGGCGCCGGGACGCGGGCAGCAGGTCTGCGGGGTCCCCTGGGGGAGCGGGGGGGAGGAATAAACCTAGACGGCGGTTGACGGGCGGGCCTGCCTCCCCCAGATAAACCACAACAATGGCCCTAATAGGTCGCCGAGAGACGCCCGCCTCCAGGCCATTCTGCGCTACAATCCGCTAGCGGCTAACAAAGGATGAGATGCCTTTCCACGGAAAGATTAGCGCCAGTCAACAGGGGGTACGGGCGCCGCTAGCGCGAAGCACGGCGCGAAATGTGCGTGTCGATGATAATTCTGCCGGGCGCGCACTCTCGCTCACCACAGGGAGTCTGGCGGGACGGGAAGGGAGCAACACAATGGTGGATCCTCCCCGCTGTTAATGGAGGCAGGGGGGATCTCCATTCAACAGTTGACAGGTTTACCGTGAGGTGGAGAATAGTAGGGACTTCTCAGCGGTCTCGGTATGAAGGTGCACTCAGGATAGGGGGGTTTCATTTTGGAAGAAGGGATTGCGAGCGCAACTCAAAAACAAAGTCTCTTGCTGGGTGCCCGGTCTAGAAAGTCTTCTGCATTAGTAGAAACAATTCAGCACTCACGGACATATTACCACAGATTATTTCTCCTCAGCGGCAGAATAAATAATCTGTTGTGATACGTCCGTATCAATGGCAGTGGCACAGGCAGCGACGTTTCAGCGTGATGACTCTCCTCAGCGCTATTGCTTTTATCTTGGGCCAGATGCGAAACAAAGGAAGTAAAAACGTCACTCCTGCCGAACGTGTATCGCTAACGAAAACCGACCCCAGAGTTGTGGCTAATTAACGGTACCTAAATGTGGATCAGTGGACAACTTGAACTCCCGTACAATCTAGCTTCCCTGCGAACAAACTCGGTTGACCTAAGCGAGGAAAATGTTACTTTTGTTACAGTATATTATTAAGTTACAGTTTTCAGACGCCAGTGTTTGTAATAAAGCTATTCATCCCCATGCGGTGTTTGAACACCTTGTATGAGGTGCAGCCCTCTGTTGAATGGCCTGTGGACGTGTCAGCATGAGAGAGAGCTTTGACTACATTTCATCCCATTTTCAATGCGGTTAGCAGGGTGTATAATGGAGGCAGAAAAGGCTGTTTCTCTAGTGAAGGCCCTCTTTGACTTTGATGTGAAAGAGGCTTGACAGGGTATCGGAGCGTCGGCTGCTATGATCCTATTATGTGAAATTTGAATCATTCACTGGGACCAGGTAGAACTCGCCACTGCCTTACGCTCCAACACGCACACAGAGTTTCAAAGCAACACAGCACATTGTACTTGATGCCTTTATGTTCCACTCCAAAGATGTAGGCCATTGCCAACGTTTATCCCGACTCCAAATCCGGACTCCAAATAGATGTCTAAAGAGGCTTTAATTTGACTTTATGACAGTGGAAATTGTGAATAATATAATCGGACGTCGGAGATTGGAGCAGTATTGATTTGTGCCGGCGCGGATTTGAACCGAACTTGTTGGGATTTGGAGACGGTTACAGATGAAATCAGCTGGCTCGGGTTTCAGATGGACCTTAGATTGGTGCAGGCGTTGAGCCAAGAGATTGACCCTCACTTTACCTCCCGTTCCCCTCTGCCATTAATCAGAGTGACATTTAAAGGGCTCTGGGCCAGTTAAAGGGGATTGTGTGTGGAGCTATATCGTTCCCCGGGTCTCTAAACCATGAATATAAGAGCTCCGATATAAGTGAACACTTGGCCACCATGCATGACCTGGGCGGAGGGTGGTAAAGTGGATGGAGGGAGGGAGGGAGGGAGGGATTTTATAGAGTTTAACATGTTTTTTGAATGATTTTTCACGGTGCCCACCCACATCCATTGTATGACCAAAACGGTGGTAGAGCAATTATCAGACAAAAGTGCTAGTTTTGTCAACGTTTTGATCTGAACCATTGTATATGATCATAAGTAACCTTAAAACAGGGCTAAACATGATTTTCCCTTTACTACTCCTTTAAACTAGGCTACCTTTAAAAATATATATATTCATAATCCACCAATGGCACAACTCGTCCGTCGACTTCAACTACTTCCGGTTTGATCTGTTACCGCAAAAAAAAAGAGATATATACTGCTCAGTGCTCAACAAGCTACAACTAGCCAACCTGCTCACAAAGGCGAAAAGAGCTATAAAAACAATTGACCACTTCTTCATAATTAAATAATTAATATTTCTTATTAGCATACTGTTCACAACTGGCATTCTTTGTAAATAGATGGGACTGGACGGCAGAACTGTTTTGGTTTTTTTCTCACGTCAAAATGTTGCCCCCCCCTTCTCTCAGAGGGTAAAATCGCCTATGGCTCTTTGTATGACCTCGTGACCTCGCATGCATCACCTCTCCCAGACCCACACCTCTGACCGGCTGGATACTGCTCACCCCAAGTTGCACTGTTCTCACGTCGACACGGTAGTTTCACCCCAAGCTGCACTCTTCTCACCTGGTCACGGTAGTTTCGGCATCCCTCGTGACAGAGCTGGATCTCCCGTAACCTCTGACCTTAACCTCTGACCTCTTAGTTTCAACTAGTGGAGACACTGTGAGCCATGAGCCCCGAGTTCAACTCAGCCCCCCACCTCCAAATAATACAAAACTCTACTGAAGTGAAACCAGCTCTAGCTCATCCATATTTCTAAACAGCATTTACTTGGGTGCGAGCATACATAAATCATGTGTTATGTATCATTAATAAACATGGATGTCAATAGGAGACGCATGAATGGAAGAAATATTGTGGCTCTCAATCGAGTCCGGGTTGAAAAATGTGCTGCTGATAGAGGCAGAACAGGGCTTTTGTGTGGCGCTGTGGACCCAGCCTCTAAATCTCTACTGCCCCCCAGTGGAGCCTTACCAGCATGCCAGGCCTCGTAGATCATAGCCCAGTGTGTGTGCCCATGGGAAGCATCTGCATGTGTCCTCTCCAGGAACCAATGGACGCCGGATAGGAGTGTGTTTAACGTCCTCGCCTCATCGGACGCGTTTATTCAAGCTACGACCGGCCAGAGACCGGCCTCGGCGGTTCAGAAGGCCGCCGGTGATCTTCACGCCCGGGGCTAATGAGTAGGCCCGCGATGCGCGGCGCCACGCGGCGCCCCGGTTAGCGCGGATAACGGCGATTCGACTCGATGCACACTTCCCATGTGTGCACAGCAGAGCTCCCAGGACGCCGTCTGTGCGCAGGGAGGGAGGCGCGGCCAGCTGTCGTACAGCCGAGCCCGCCGCTCCTCGCTACGCCGCTGTGATTTTCCCTGCTTTGTTACAGTCGAATCGATCGGGCTGGAGGCAGCGCCAGGATTGGCTTGTTGCCCCCCCTGGCTGGGTAAATCCCACCTTCAGGCAGATGGGCCCCTGGCCCCGGTCTGAGACCTGATAAAGTAAAGTTGAGGGCCGCACACAGCTACTCCACAGGGCTATTTATTGGGTAAAAGGTGACAACGTTTCGACCCGTGTGGGTCTTCGTCAGGTCTGAGACCTGCCCGTCCTCGTCCGGGGGCTGCGATTCGAGGAGCGACCTGTCGTTCTCTTCTCATCCCATTCCTTCGCCTAGGCTCTCATTTCCTGCTTGTTACCCCACTCACTCACTTACCACACTCACTCTGCCTCGCTCACTGACAGACGCACACTTAAAAACACAGTTGATGCAGTGTTCACAGGAGAAGACCTGTGTGTGTGTCTGTGTGTGTGTGTGTGTGTGTGTGTGTGTGTGTGTGTGTGTGTGTGTGTGTGTGTGTGTGTGTGTGTGTGTGTGTGTGCACGCGTATGTGTGTGTGTGTGTCTGTCAGTCACACTGTCATGTCCTTCCACTGAGAGCGAGTGTGTGGTGATTGGCGGCCGGGGCGTTGCGGTAGCTCTGATTATGTGGTATCAGTCACAGATGATAGTGATGAAGAGAACAGCCACCTTGGGGGCGATTCTCCTTGGAGACAGACAGCTGCTCCACATAAGTGTGGCTGACACATGTTCCCAGACCACACACACACGCACGACACACAAGAACACACGCACGCACGCAGCTGTTACATTGTGTCAAAGGACACATTGTCAGGTTTAAATCAGCAATTTCTAGTGTGTGCAGAACTGAGGCACTTTGGTTGTGAACGGTCCCTCGAGAGGCTACGCAAGAAGACACGGTATGTGGTGGGAATACTTAGTAATGTTTAATGACATGATGGGATGTAGTTGTATCAAACACAGAGATCTTATGCAACGTTTAGCCAAGCACTTTATCCACCTTCTGTAAGGGTAAACGCTGTTACCAGTCTACTGACGCACACACACACACACACATTCACACTCAAGGTTCAAGCACAGTGGGGCCAACAGATTAGCAGAGATTATAAACAAACGAGCAGGATTATTGCTGTCTGCTTTCACTCAGCCTTCCTCAGACGTACCCAGGGTGTTAACTCTCTAGATGGGGTCGATGTTCAGTCAGCTTTAGTCAAATTTGGTTTTGTTTTAGGGTTGGGAGGGTTAAGGGTTAGGGTTATGATGGTTAGGGTCCAGGTTAGGGGGGTGTTGTAGAATTTCTCGTTCAATATGGGTTAAGAAGCAAAACAGTTCAACAGAGTTACCAGAGTTTATTCATCCAAGGATTGTTACAAACACTGGAGTGTGGCTTCTTGTCAAGCAACCTGCATCAAGGCTGGTCAGTTGAGAGAGCGCGCCAATTTGATCTGTGTCTCTGCTTTTAACCAGAAGCTCTGCAACTCCCCCTTTCCCCTCCATACATCTGGATGTTGACCCTCCCAGTCCCAGGTGTGAAGTTCTCAGTACACAGTTCAAATGGTTGCCCTTTCCACGCCACCCTAAGTGTAAAGATAACCCAAACACACACATCCTCCAAACCTCTCTGTGACACCAAACCCTTGTCTTCCCATTGTAACATTGTACAGAACTAATTTTTACCCTTACAGGGGTTAGGGTTGGTTTTAACAGAACGCGCCAGGGAGTGACTGGTGTCAGTTAGATTTAACTCTCTCCTGTCGTCTAGGTGGAGGCCATCTTGGTGAACATCTTTGGGGGCATTGTGAATTGTGCCATCATCGCCAACGGCATTACCAAGGCCTGCCGCGAGCTGGAGCTCAAGGTGCCCCTCGTCGTCAGGCTGGAAGGTGGGTACAGGTCTCGCTGACTACACACACACACACACACACACACAGTAGTAGTAGTGGCGAGCAATGAAAAGCAGGGCATGTCTCTCCCGTGCCACGTCCTGCAAGTGCGACTGTACGGTCGTTAGCGGCAGCCGGCATAATGGGAGAGCACACCGCTGATTGGCTCACCTCTCACCTGGGCATGCTAATGAGGGCCGTCGGAGTGTGGCGACGCCGTGACTCCTGGGCGGCGAGGCGTGGGCCAGCTGGTCGTTAGGATAATTGGCACGGAACACCGGCGTGCCGTCGCGCGGAGGAAGTGCGCGGGGACTCTCTCCGTTAGCCCACAGCCGTTCCTTTCTCCCCAAACGCACCTTCGCGCCTTTTTTTTTTAGGTCAGACGACCGCCCTGTTTCTGGGACACAACTGCGGGGGGAAAGGCGAGCGCGCGTTCTGTTTAGATTGTAGCTCCGCTCGCAAGGTGACCCGATGGCCTCGGGGGCAGTTCGGCGTCATTTCTTCAGAGATTTTTAAATCGTTCTCAATCACCGGACGGATGACCGCACACCTGACCCCCCCCCGCACGCCACCTCTGTGTACACGGCCCAAACTGTGATCCATGTAGCACACAGAGGTGGCGCGTACAGAAAAATATGTCTCGCTTTTCTCCCGATTTCCAACGATCTTCCCCGCCGGCTCTAAAAGACAGCGAGCCTGTGGTCACGCTAAGCGTTGAGCTGGCTGTGGTTGACTGCTGGTCAGGCCTTAATCCAGGGTTTAGCTTTGGTCATTACCCCCCCAGACCTCACACTGACGGATTGGTTAGGATCAATCAGCTAAGCTAGCCAGCCTGACCACAGGCCTCAGAACGGACCAGCGCTCGTTCACGGGATCAGGCAGGATTAGCCCTGACACTTTTAATTGGGAACTTTTTTGGGGGGGGGGAGTTGGGGGTTGGGGGCGGGGCTGCTTAATTTGTGTATAAATGTGTGGGCTGTTGTGTGACTTCCCCTCAAGGCTGGACCTGCAGTTTCCAATATGGACTGATACTTAGACTTATACTTGTTCTAGACTCTGGTGTATGATTGCACTCACACTTAGACTTAAACATTTGTGCACACACACACACACACACAGTCTTTTTAGATACAATGGTTTGTGTTGCACATAGAATTTCATGTGAGCTGATAACTGAGGAACTGCTGCCCCCCATGGCCACTTT
>NC_140240.1:3521565-3534065 GCF_949987555.1 Borostomias antarcticus | reverse complement strand
ACCTGCCTTAGGCCCTCTCTCTCTCTCTCTCTCTCTCTCTCTCTCTCTCTCTCTCTCTCTCTCTCTCGCTCTCTCGTTCGCTCTCTCGTTCGCTCTCTCTCTTTTCAGGTTTGAGATCTCCGAAATACCCTGACTTCAGTGATAAGAACCCATGCAGGCAAACCATTAAAGCATGTTGTTGGAGACCATTACTGCACTTACAAAACTGAATACTTTGAGAATTACGGGCGATTTCGACTTATTTTGCTGCTGGAAATTAGAGGCTGCCAAGAGTAGTTACCCCTGACAGCTGCCTGCCAGTGGAACGCCCCCCCCCCCGCCCCGCCCTCCTCGTCTGCACCTCTCTGCCCGTTTCCAGACCAGCAGCTCGGAAGAAGAAGACTGAGCTTCACGCCTAAACAAGCACTTACATGATCAACCCATTTTGTGTTGATTTCTCCAAAGTCAGCCTCGTTGTTGTTGATTCCGTGTTGTGTGACTGATCCGTGGGGTTTGTGTCCGTGTTGCTCGTGTGCGTTCCAGGGACCAACGTGCAGGAGGCCAAGAGGATCCTGACGGCCAGCGGACTGCCCATCACCGCCGCCAGCGACCTGGACGACGCAGCCAAGAAAGCCGTGGCCAGCATCAGGAAGTAGAGACCCGCCTCGACAACCACAACCCCGCAATATTCACCCCCTCCTCCCCGATCTGACCACGCCTATCCTTCTCCCCTCTGACCACGCCCTTCTCCCCTCTGACCACGCCTTTCTCCCCTCTGACCACGCCCTTCTCCCCTCTGACCACGCCCTTCTCCCCTCTGACAATGCACTTCTCCCCTCTGACCACGCCCTTCTCCCCTCTGACCACGCCCTTCTGCACCCTGACCACGCCCTTCTCCCCTCTGACATGCCATTTTCCACCCTGACCACGCCCTTCTCCCCTCTGACCACGCCCTTCTCCACACTGACCACGCCCTTCTCCCCTCTGACCACGCCCTTCTCCCGTCTGACCACGCCCTTCTCCACCCTGACCACGCCCATCTCCCCTCTGACCACACCCTTCTCCCCTCTGACCACACCCTTTTCCCCTCATCGAACTCAGGTTTTATTCTTAAGCCCCTCCCTGGAACGACTCCAGCTCTGCCATCCGCCCAATGTTTCTATATCATGGTTACATCAATTGAGTATTTCCTGTTCATTTTTTCTGTCTCCTGGATCACAAAACCTGTTCCAGTATATTATCTGTTCTTTTTGTGTACTGCTCTGCTTTTTGAGATTGCTGAAGTCCCAACACAGTTTCTCATCGCATTCCACTTTAACAAGGACAGAAATATGCAGCATTTTGAAGATGAATGGTTTATTTTTCTTACTTGACTACGAAACCACTTCATATTTTGATAGGCCAAGGGGAATGAGATCTAAAAAGATAGCGCAAGTTCCAGACTGCGCTTTCACAAAGTCTACCATCACTGTGAGTTCATTAGAGAACAGTCAGCCAAACGTGGATCCCTGTTTGTTGAACTTTGCTGATAATGAGCCCATGAGGCCTGTCATGGGGTTTGTTGTGTTTTAGTTTGGTGTCTGTTGTGATTTCCCTGGTGGTGGTGGTGGTGATGCTGTTTGTGCTTTAGTTGAAATCTCATTGGTTTGCCTTACAGTCAAAACCTTAACCATTCTACCATATTGTTTGAAATGCAGAAGTAGCAAACACTATTATGCTGTGACTTTTGTAATTCTGTGTCTAATTGTGCTACTTTTAGTGCAGTACTTTCTGTGTCTGCTCCATGAAGGTGAAAAAGGTGAAGGGAATATGTTGAACCAACACATGAATAATGTGCTAGAGCTTATCAAATGTCATACAAATTAGCTTTTTATAATCATGAATGTATATTGACAGTTATTTTGGGATACAGGATATATTATGTCAACTGTGTATAATTTGATTAATTAATAAATATGCCGATTTCAAGAATCTTGACTTTTATCAATCCATTATTTTTCTAGTTTATCTGTGACTGAACTCAAATTACCAAGCTCACTGGCAGAATATAAAAAGGACTACAAAATAAAAAAGTAATCATGCTCTCAATTCTTTGGGGAATGAGTTCATTTGCAGAATAAATGTAAAAGTGAGGGAGGTTAAAACTAGCACTCAGCACTTTGCATGGTTCTTTGACTTGGCCTTCGAGCCACGAGTATTGACTGATTTAACCTACAGAAGAATGAAATGACCTATGCTAAAGAAGACCTGGTATGGTAAAGCTCTCTGGACCAATGGGAGTAAGGCATTTACAGAGGCCTGAGATGACTCCAGCTCCACAGCATGGACACCATAACACTTAGCACACAGCTTTGCTTCAACACTGCTTCTCTTCTAATGAAACGGAAGTCCCCGGAGAGATCAGCAGAGGTGTGAATGTCCTTCATGGGGCCAGAGTGAGTTATATAGAGAAAGGGGGAGTGTGTGTGAGAGAGTGAGAGATCAGTGACATATATCCCTGTCAGATGGGCAGACCTTGATGGATTATCTGTCAGGGGATCTGGGAGGACACCCAGACACAGGATCAACTGCCACCTCCATGACACACACTCATATTGACCAAGCTGATCCACTTCTTACTGAAGACACACACTCAAACATGCTAAACGAGGCCAATCATGACTTATCTGGAGGATTGATGTGACAGAACCCAGTAGTCTTGGTAGTCGTAAGCTTGGCTGTCTTCTGCTGCAGTTTTCCCTCAGATGAGGTGGGCAGATCCAACCTCAAGGTTTGGAGATAGATACATTTTGTGTGGTTGGTACCATAATAATAATAATAATAATAGTAGTGGTAATGATAACATATTTACTGTAAATGGTAAATGGACTGCACTTATATAGCGCTTTTCCACCTTAGTGGCACTCAAAGCACTTTACAATGGCCTCTCATTCACCCATTCACACACACATTCACACACCAATGGCGGTAGCTGCCATGCAAGGTGCTAACCTGCTCATTGGGAGCAATTTGGGGTTAGGTGTCTTGCTCAAGGACACTTCGACATGTGGACAGTCGGAGCTGGGATTCGAACCACTGACCCTTCGATCGTTGAACGACCCGCTCTACCAACTGAGCTACAGCCGCCCCCTGTATACTGTACTGTATATAACATACTGTATGTATATGGAAAACAAGGAGGTCCTACTTGCTGTGCAGAAGGAGGTTTACACAAAAACCCAGCCACAGGAAGTTCTGTATCCTTTGTTATCTGGCAGCTGAACAGGGGAAGTTCTCCCTCTGCCCTCCCTGCTGGCTGCCCCAAGCCGTGTAAATGGGCTGGATGGTTCAATAATTGCCTTATTTCATGCTATTCCTCCAGTGTGTCAGAAATACCCTCACTGATGGATTGGACTGTGGAGTTTAAGGCTGTTAAAGTGGCCTTCTTTGGCGTTGACATTGTTTAATTCAGAGCTGAGCTGGAGGTCACTGGGAAATGTGTGCGCTGATTTACTCGCCAAAATTAGTGCCGCTCTGTCATATAAATATAGATGAGCGGAGAGCCATTGGAGGTCACCCACTGGCTTACATCATTTACCCTCCACTTTTAACTTGGCCAGCACCTTCACTGAGACACTGCGCTGGAGGAGAAGCTAAGTTGTTTTAAAGAATATTACCAGCGTCTCCATTTAATGAAAGTGAATGATTATGCCAGCTGGGTGCGTTTCTCAGCCTCCGTGACTCACTTTATTTGTGCCTGTACTTGTTCACTTCCGTTTCTGAAAGCTCGGCAGGTTTTTTTTTTATAATTTATTTTTTTTATAACCCTTAGAATTGATGTGAAAGTGGTAATTGCCACTTTATGAGGCTGCCTTTTGTATTTAACATCAGTTGAAACCCAGCTTTTGTGAAAACCATTTTTTAGGCAATAGGGTCAACTCGCTTCCAGGAAGTATTGGTTATTTAGTAATTTGGAGGAAACAACTGCTAATATATTACTTCATTAAAAAAACAATGGTATTGTAAATTGCTGAAGGGTAAAGTGCTTCCGCTTTCAGGGACAATTTTCAACTGGCTCATCTACTCCAATGAGGAGCAGTTTGTGTGTGTCTGTGCATGTGCGTGCGTGTGTGTTTTTGTGTTTGTTGTAATGCTTGTGTGTCTGTATTGGGCATTGAGCCCAATTGGGCATTGAACCTGTAGGGTGTGTGTTTGTGTGCATGAGTGTTTTGTGGGTGCGTGTGTGTGTGTGTGATGCTTGTGTCTGTATTGAGCGTTAACATTGCATTGTGCCGAAGTGTCCTTGAGCAAGACAAACCCCAAAATCACTCACATGCGACACGGTGGTCCTACTGTAGTTCTGTCACCTCACAGCAAGAAGGTCTCCGGGCCTTTCTGTGCTGAGTTTACATGTTCTTCCCGTATTCGCAAGGGTTTCCTCCCAAAGAACCCAATACGAAAAACATGCAGAACAACAGCTGCTAGTCCAGGACCAGGACTTGGACTGAACACCTGGACTTGGACCCGCCCGGGCGCCATGAACGATGGCTGCCCGCTGCCCCTGGAGGAGGAGAGCTTGGATGGGATAAATGCAGGGAACACTTTCCACTAGCGACACCTGAAGAAAAGCATGTGTGTGTTGTGTGCTGTGTTCGTGGCTCACGCGTTCTGCTGTGTGTGTCACTGCGTGGTGAATAAAAACCCTCGAGATCCTGGAATTGATATCTTCCCCCTCTATGGCCGTCAAAGCCACGCTCTGTCCTTGAATGCCTAAAACACACTTCAGACAATGTTCCTTTTCACTCCTCCACGACTCGAATTGTCTTTCTTTCTAAATCAAACCATAAAGAATCAGCGTTGCCAGCTTTCATGGTCAGAGAACAACAAGCACTCAGACTCTGTGATAATGTTGGGGAGAGAGGCGCGGGAGCTGGTGTTTGCTTCCCTGGCAGATACTACTGGGCCCTAACGTTTGGCCTTGGCTCACAGATGTGCAGAAAAATCCATTTCCATCCCCCAGAATTGTTGCCAGTGTGTCTGTAATTGGAGGACTTAAAAATCGATCTAAATTACCTTCTCCGTCTTAACAGGAAATTGAGTGGAGAGGAGGCTGATTTTAAAAGTTGAGACCTTCTGCTTGAATGATATTTCTTTTTTCCCACAATGCCTCATTCACAATCAATTTAATTAAATAATGGATTTTTTATCAATTTTAGTTTTCTATTGATTCAAAACAAAAAAGTATACTTAAACAAAGGGATGATGGTTTTTAGGGCCACAGAATGGTAAATGGTAAATGGACTACACTTGTATAGCGTGTTTCTTAAAAGCACTTTACAATGGCTTTTCATTCACCCATTCACACACACATTCACACACCAATGGAGGCCAGCTGCCATGCAAGGCGCTAGCCTGCTCATTGGGAAAAATGTGGGGTTCAGTGCCTTACTAAAGTTATTGGATTTCAGCTTATGTTTGTGAACTTCAGCTCCGCTTTCAACACCACCCTCCCGTTCCGGCTGGAGGATATCCTCTTCTAGAACCACTAGAACTCTTGTTTTTACCTCTAGAACCACTAGAACCCTTGTTTTTACCTCAGCTACTGTATATTACAGTGGTCCCTGAGCTGAACAGTCTTGTCAGAATAACTTTCTCTCTTTACTCCTCAACAAACCAACTGGGAGATAAGGGTTTGCAAGGGACCATTTAAAACAGCTCATTGTTAATGGTTCTTTTTTTTTTTTTTACAGAAAACTGTCTATTTGGTTAAGTGTCATACTGTCTATTTGATTAGGCCTCATACTCTCTCTCTCTCTCTCTCTCTCTCTCGTGCTCTCTCTCTCTCTCCCTCTCTCTCTCTCTCTCTCTCTCTCTCAGCCCACTGTACTGCCCATGTATTCAGACTGTCTCTCATTGTCAGTGAGCCTATAAAGACTCTTTATTAATTAGAAGAGAGGGAGAGAGAGAGTGCAGTGGAGACAAGAAATGAAAAAACACCCAGCTGTTCAGCCATGGTGCCTATTCAAACATCAGTTAGTGCACCATTGGTTTAATAAACTTTCCCATGCTGCAAACTTTTGACAGTGATGTGTGTGTGTGTTTGTGTGCTGTCTCTGATCCAATTATCTCCCAAACGTTGGCGGGAGAGGAGGGTGAAGCCTAACCGAGGAGTCTACTGATACTCTGACAGTAATTAAAAGCTCATTTGGTGTGACCTCTGAAAAGCCTCCCTAATTAAAACAGAAGCAGAAGCAACATAATGCTGTTTGAAATTGCTTGATAATTAGAGGGCTGAGCGTCCTGGAGGGGTTCTCTCAGCAGGTGTGCCTGGGACACACACACACACACTCGCTGACACTCACAGTGCATCCCTGGGAGCCACCACCGGACACATAAAAAGCAAAATTCAGAGGACTTCCTGAGAGAACGGATGACAATGTGCTGATATGATGAAGCAACACAGGTCAATCTGAAAATAGCTTCCTGTATGGGAGGTGTGTGTTGTGTGCTTAGTCGTATTAAGTCTCAGCGTTGAAGGTGACTGGTCGTTTATAGTCTTAAGGTGTGTGTTGTGTGTTTAGTCGTGTTAAGTCTCAGGGTTGAACTTTGGTAGTTAATTGTCTTAACTGTATAGGTGTGTGTTGTGTGCTTGGAGGTGTTAAGAGTTGAATGTGACTTTGGTTAATAGTCTTGTGTTGTGTGCTTAGTCATGTTAAGTCTCAGGGTTGAAGGTGACTTTGGTAGTGAATAGTCTTGTGTTGTGTACTTAGTCGTATTAAGTCTCAGAGTTGAAGGTGACTGGTCGTTTATAGTCTTAAGGTGTGTGTTGTGTGCTTAGTTGTGTTAAGTCTCAGAGTTGAAGGTGACTTTGATAGTTAATAGTCTTGTGTTGTGTGCTTAGTTGTGTTAAGTCTCAGGGTTGAACTTTGGTAGTTAATTGTCTTAACTGTATAGGTGTGTGTTGTGTGCTTGGAGGTGTTAAGAGTTGAATGTGACTTTGGTTAATAGTCTTGTGTTGTGTGCTTAGTTGTGTTAGGTCTCAGAGTTGAAGGTGACTTTGGTAGTTAATAGTCTTGTGTTGTGTGCTTAGTTGTGTTAAGTCTCAGGGTTGAACTTTGGTAGTTAATTGTCTTAACTGTATAGGTGTGTGTTGTGTGCTTGGAGGTGTTAAGAGTTGAATGTGACTTTGGTTAATAGTCTTGTGTTGTGTGCTTAGTTGTGTTAGGTCTCAGAGTTGAAGGTGACTTTGGTAGTTAATAGTCTTGTGTTGTGTGCTTAGTTGTGTTAAGTCTCAGAGTTGAAGGTGACTTGTTAAGAGTCTTAACCGTAAGGTGCTGCAGTCTCTTTCTCATCTCTTACCTCAAACTCTGGGTGAATATATGAAACCTGTGTGTGTCAAGTGCTATTGGCATCAAATGACTTTGACTGCAGTGTGCAGCGTGAGGAGGAGTATGTGTGTGTGTGTGTGTGTGTGTGTGTGCGTGCGTGTGTGTGTGTGCGTGCATGAGGACTGTGTGTGGAGCACCCAGGAAAAGTGGCCTGTCACAGGTGATTTTGGCGACGGGATAAAGCATGGTAGTAATGAGGAGATGAAGGCTGCAGACCCGCAAAGGCATACACACACACACACACACACACACACACATACACACACACATCCGCTAAACAAGGTGATGAAGTTTGGCATGCTCGCTTGTGTCGAGATCTCCCCCTAATACTTTGTGATGCATGCATTCTCTGCAATCAAAGTTTGTCTTGTACGTGTGGTGGGGGGGGTTGCCTTGGTTTGCACAATGATTAGGCATGTCTCAATGTTTGTTTTCGGCTGCTGGGTGCAAGCTTTGAGGTGAGGAGATTGTATACTGTATACTAAATATGTTTGGATGTTTGTTCGCAAGTCAATCATTTATTTACGTGACTGTAATGTGAATTCTGAGACTTGTTTCTTTAAACACATTATACGTGTTAGAAAGTAATTGTTGAAAATGATGTGGAAAGTCTGTGAACTAGGTAGTACTGAATTATGGAGTTATGGAGAATGGTAAACTGTCAACATTTTTATTTAGCTGACTTTTAAAATGGTAGTGGCTAGTTCCCATAAACGCAGAGACCCGTCTAAAAATGCCTTTAAAGCTGAGATCAAGTAAAGCTTCTAGCAAGAGCGTTTAGACCGATGAAAGAGGACAGTAAAGACAATATTGTCCCCTTTGTCTCCACCTTCTCCCCCGTCCCTTTAAAACTAAACTCTAAGATTAAAACAACTTCTTCTTCTTCTTCTTCTTCTTCTTCTTCTTCTTCTTCTTCTTCTTCTTCTTCTTCTTCTTCTCCTCCTCCTCCTCCTCCTCCACCTCCTCCTCCTTAGTTTGGGTGAGATTGCTTCGTCCTCTCCCCACGGTAACTCTTGGGATCCCCTTCAGGCTTATTCGGCTTAGGGATCGCGACAACTAAGGCTCTTCTCTAGATTTTGGGGATCTTGAGTTGGCGCAAATTGCCTTGAAGTCCCTATATATATCCCTGGCTTTACATGCTGGTGGGCAGCAGCGAACCCCTCCGGTGTCAATTCACCGGAGATGTTACCGCTGCTAGGAGTTGTGGCCTTCCAGAGGTCAGACACTTCTTTTACCACGAGACGTGAAGATTTGCGGTCTTTGTCCTCGTATGGCGCACTTTTCACAAATTGTAATGTGATGTTGTTTGCACAGATAGGGCAGTGACGGGGGGAGGGTCTGGACCTACCAGTGAGGTTGTTAAGGATACTCCATGCCATGCGGCTGGAGTGTGAGAAGTCGATGGAGTTCACACTAACCACCAGATCCTACTGACTTAACTCTCTCACAAATGTACCCAATTAACACTCTCTATTTATAGCATGTTTCATAGCTGAAACAATCACAAAGTCATAAAGAAAAAAGAGGCACAAATGAATATAAAAAAATATACAGTACATACTATTTTCTAAATAAGTAGGTCTTTAGACCAGTCTTATCAGTGTTTGGTGCCCTCAGATTGTCAGGCAGGGCATTCCGAAGGCTGGGGGCAGCTTGAAGATTGAAGATTGCAGGAGGAGTTAGTGGAGTGAAGAGTTCTTCATGGGAGGTGTATTACCATGGGTGCATGTAGGAGCACCCATGGTAGATGCCAGGATACGGGTGATATGGGTATTTTCCTGCACTCTCATCAGGATCCTGGACTGTTTGGGATGTAGTGGAGCTTCTGGAGGCTCTTGACGGGAATGGTGCATTGCAGTAGTCCAGCCTTGAGGAGACAGTGTGAAGAGAGTGCCGGTGAGGGCTGCCTCAAGGTGCCCACCCACATCCATTGTATGACCAAAACGGTGGTAGAGCAATTATCAGACTTTCTCAAAAGTGCTGGTTTTGTCAACGTTTTGATCTGAACCATTGTATATGATCATAAGTAACCTTAAAACAGGGCTAAACATGCATTTTCCCTTTACTGCTCCTTAAAGTCAGTAGGATCTGGTGGTTAGTGTTAAGTCAGTAGGATCTGGTGGTTAGTGTTAAGTCAGTAGGATCTGGTGATTAGTGTTAAGTCAGTAGGATCTGGTGTTTAGAGTTAAGTCAGTAGGATCTGATGGTTAGTGTTAAGTCAGTAGGATCTGGTGGTTAGTGTTAAGTAAGTAGGATCTGGTGGTTAGTGTTAAGTCAGTAGGATCTGATGGTTAGTGTTAAGTCAGTAGGATCTGGTGGTTAGTGTTAAGTCAGTAGAATCTGGTGGTTAGTGTTAAGTCAGTAGGATCTGGTGGTTAGTGTTAAGTCAGTAGGATCTGGTGGTTAGTGTTAAGTCAGTAGGACCTGATGGTTAGTGTTAAGTCAGTAGGAACTGATGGTCAGGTCTGCATATCAACTGAAATGGTGAAAACATACAGTAGCACAATCCTCCCCTATGAGCTTAGCAATAACTAACCATAACAATAACGAAACCTTATCTAGAATCAAGAGGAAAACATAGCGTAAAATATCAGTGATAGCGTTTATTAATTTTTTATTTATTTATTTTTTTAATTTATTTATACATTTATTTCACAGCAAAACAGGGCCCCCAGGGTCTGGGAACTGAGAGTATAAAGATATCAGCAGCCTGGTGCCTGGGAGCGGAAGTGTGGCCCTCCAGTCTCGCCCGGCGCTTTACTTACATCCACCTGATAGTTCAAACACTTCCAGCTGTAAAATTCCCCATTACATGGGTCAGTAGAGGGCAATGTGAGAGGAGCAAGTCCCCCGCACCTCTCCAGAAGAGCCGGCCTCCACCCGTAATCCCGTCCTGCCCACGCGTCCGTCAGGGCTCTGATTGCCTGTTAGAAAGCCTCATTCACAGCGACAAGCTCCCCTTTTTTTTTTCCACGGGAGCCATTTTCTCTGTCATGTCAGATATTGGGATATTAATGAATGCACAATGACAGTCCTCCAGGGACGAGGCGGTCCCCCTGCCTCCGTTGATTTCCCCACAGGTCCTTTGTACAACAGGGGGGCGGGGGGGGGGGGGGGGAGGGGGGGGGGCCCAGACTATAAAAACAAATAGACGAGGGGTCAGAAACTCATCTCCTCCCCGACATTAAAACCCCATCGCTCAGCGCAGCGAGGCCTTATTGAGGCTGATTCCGGGGGCCCTCCATGCAAATGGGGGTGTGATTAGACGAGGTGTTAGGACAGGACGCAGCGATGTGCGGACGCCGTGTCCCTCTGTCCAATTACCGCTGTCTGCTTTGCTTCACAGCACACACACACACACGCGCACACACACACACACACACACACACAGGCCCCCGGCCCAGTCATCTGGGGACACACACATAATCCTACAGATTCCAAAAGCACTGTATGCCGTCCAGAGTTCCCAACATGCAATGTTGGTGCCGTTTTGTTTGGTGAGACGTATCAACTGTGATACCACACACCGATGGAGATACCCTGTCTGCATGTTTGACCTTGCTTCACACACAGCCGTCCTCTCCGAATCAGAGGGCTCCTTGACTCTCAGTGCTACAGTACAACATCAGTAAGTTAGAGGGCATGTGATATTCCCGTGTTCATCTGTCTCATGTTCGTGGTACTGTATGTGTACAGTAGTGGGTCAGATAGCTGGTTTTGAGGGGGGGGAATAGTGTGTGATCTGTTACACTGTTGGGTTCAACTGGGAGCAAATGAGACTGAGCGAGTCTTGAAAAACATCTTTCCTGTACAACGGTAAAGATGTGTGATGTTAAAACTAATGATTTCACAAGTCATTAAAACAAGGGGTCTGATACCTTTTTAATGAAAGGCAGACCAGTCTCCTCATTAACCTTAAATCATGCAAGCTAATGCAGCTCAAACTGTAGTCTGAGGAGAGACAGAATTGTCTTGGTTTTCAATCTTTCAGACCCTTTCATGTGGGCCGGTGTGCCGAGGGTCATGTTTGCTTTTCATGTGGATTCTCCAACCTCCACTGTAATGAGATGTGTTTGTCTGGTAAGGTCAAGCTTCTGTGCTACAACCACACCAACTGAGATCGCTGTGTGTGTGTGTGTGTGTGTGTGTGTGTGTGTGTGTGTGTGTGTGTGTGTGTGTGTGTGTGTGTGTGTGTGTGTGTGCGCGTGTGTGTGTGTGCGCGTGTGTGTGTTCTCCCCAAGCCATGTTATTGAGCCACATTGCTGGCACGAGGTCAGTGAAAACAAACTCCCCCCTCCCCCCCCCGACCCCCCTTCCCTCACTTCCTCCTCCTCTCTCCCGCTCCCTCGCTAGGCGCTAGAGTTACCTGGCGACCTGTGGCCTCCTCAGATCCTCGGGGCCATTGCTTTTAATAAGGTAGGCCATGTATATTTATCTCATGCCAGCATGTCGATGGCTCCAGCTGGATCAATAAGGATTAGTATTTCACACCGATTCTTATGTCGCCCCTCGGGGCTTTTTGAGGGTGAGCCCGGCAGACATTTTAAGGAAGTTTATATTACACATGCTCCGTATTCATATCTATTACTTAGGGTTTCTTAATGGGAACATTATCTGAGAGCTACTGGCCTGTCTCCTCGTAGATGAAGATGGACAGGTGCTTTTTAAGCACACACACTCACGAAAGCATTTAGCTTAGCTTTCATTCGGTTGCTCTCTCTTAGCTGCTATATATTTATATGTAATATATATGTGTGTGTGTGTGTGTGTGTGTGTGTGTGTGTGTACAATAATAATAATAATCTACAATCATAATAATAATAATAATGTACAGGTATACGGTACAATGATACAGGAATTCACACATTGTTCAACATTGTGTTGAGGTTGTTGTGGGTTCTTCTGCCAGGAATTAAAGTTGTCTTTCATTGTGTTGTGGGTCTCTTTTCAGCATGACTTTAAAAACCAAAAATCTAAGATAAAGGGCACACGATTTGCCTTTAAGCCTAGTACTGAGTAACATGCTCCTCCAATAACCATCACATCTGTGATTCATTGTCCCTGCTCACAGAGAACAAGAAGATAATATTATGAATTTCAAAACGGTTCACTCAAGCAATGAAACAGCTGTCTATTTGCCACCTTGGTGGAGCA
>NC_140240.1:3506565-3516565 GCF_949987555.1 Borostomias antarcticus | reverse complement strand
GACTCTCTCCTTCATACTCTACCTGCCTATATGTAGATGAAGGTGTGTGTGTGTGTGTGTGTGTGTGTGTGCGTGGGTGCGTGTGCGTGTGTGTGTGTGTGTGAGAGAGAGAGAGAGAGAGAGAGAGAGAGAGAGAGAGAGAGAGAAATAAAACATTTACTCAGTTTCACATCTTAGTATCCATACTGTATCCACCTTTATTCAATGTGCCCTGCTGTGCTATAGTTACAGCCTTTCACACACACACAGCTCGGTCACGTCAGGGCACCCGCACTCAAATCAGCATCACCCTCAGGAAAGATCCGGAAACGCTGTAGTCAAATGTAGCCTCTCTCTCCTTCTCTTTGTGAGGGCCCTTTGTGTTGACTAGCTCAGCGACACCGGGCTCCAATCTGACCTGACGTCTGGAGGGGCTGGCTCATTTTTCTCCGTGTCAGACAGATGTCCTGCCTGATGAATTCTCCGGCCGCGCCTGGGCGGATTAGCTTGCGCCGCGGCTACAGGTAGATGATTGATGACGGGGGGGGGGAGGGGGCGGGGGGGGCGGGGGGCGAGTCCTCCTCAGCTCGCCTCTGATTTCCCCAGACCCGACGTCCTGACAGGCCCAATCGCCGAGCAGACATCTGAATTGGGCCTCCGCCCCCAAAAGGTCTCCCAGCTGCATCTCCTGGGCTAGCAGGCGCAGTGCAGATGGGCGTGAGCCAGAGCCGAGGAGGGCGCTTCCACACTCCGCCATTACACTGCAGGAAATCACTATTTCTACTCATTTTCGATGCACTCATAACACACCCAGCTGGCCACTTTTCAGCGGCTCATTTTGATGTGGTTATTTCGTAACAACCCGGTCTTTTTTTTTTTCATCGTAGGAGTGTAATTAGACGCTGCGGCTACTTAAAGAGTCACTTAGCGAACTACTTCTCGGCACCCTGATGTGAAGATGGAGCGGAAAGGTGGAGCATGGGATCCCAGTCTTAGCTTGAAGCCACTGCATTAGCCATCTGGGAGGGATGGAGATCGGTGTTTGGCGCAGGCTTGGCGCCAGGCCTGCTCAATTAGCGGCTCGTACGGGGGCCCTCTACCAGTGTGGGGTCTTCATCTGAAGGCCTCTCGCCAGCGGGGCGGCACATGGCGGCGGTTGCTCCCGACGCCGGGCTGCTGAGGCAGCACAACGTCTGTCAGCGAGGCGGGGCGAGGCGGGGTGGCGAGGCGCCACTTTGCGGGGGGAATCACCAGCTGAACTGTGAGAGAAGGGAACTAGACAAGACCTCAATGGCGAAATTAGAGGCATCGCTTTCTGAAGACTCATCAGGTTTGCTGTGCCATGTGTCCGGTGTCAGTTCTACCCGTCTGTTCCTTATGAGAGACCACCTGCCCCCCCCCCCCCCTCCTCTCCCTCCCCCTCGCTCCGTCCCCCCCCCTCCCTCCCCCTCACTCCGTCCCCCCCGCCCCCCCTCCTCCCTCCCCCTCGCTCCGTCCCGTGGCAGCCTGCCTAACGGCTCACAGTAGCGCCGGGCAATTACCGCCCACCCACATGGGAGCGTGGGTAAATGTCTGGCCGGTTTGAAGGGGCGTGATTGGCTCAGGCTGTCCACACTGATGGATGGCTCCTTGGACACCTGTCTCTGTCGGGAGGGGAGCAGGTGAGGCCAGAGACACAAAATGGATTTCTTCTAGAATTTAGCTGTTTTTTTTTTCTTCTTTCAGCCAATGAAACGTTTTGCTTTCAAGTCCAGTTTCTATTGTTAAGTTATTTGTCTCCGTCCATCTAGAGATTATCGGCCTAGGATACACTGGGCTCTGTGATAACCAAAAATAGTTTAACAGCAGAAGGGTTGTCTTAATCTTAATCCTAAAACTGTAGTTGTTTTAAGATTGGATACATTTGAACTTTTTTTCACAACATTTTGGCTTTTCCTAACATGGAAAAAGCATGTGCATTGGCAGGAGAAGATGTGTGTGTGTGTGTGTGTGTGTGTGTGTGTGTGTGTGTGTGTGTGTGTGTGTGTGTGTGTGTGTGTGTGTGTGTGCATGTGTGTGTTTGTCGGTGTGTGTGTTCTCCCCAAGCCACATTATGGATCCTTCTCTCTCAGCAAATGGCATTGATCCAGCTGATCAGAGGGGCCCCACTAGGAGCCACTCATTCATCCACTGACACGTCCTTATTATTAATCTCCAGATCCCCCACCAGCCTTGCCAAACATTTGTCATGTCGTTAGCATTTCCTGACAGGCGCAGGAAGTGCAGGAACCCGTTTACCGGACCCCAGACCCAGAGCCGCGCGCCGAGCAGCAAACAGCAAGTTATTAAATCACAACCCGGAGGGCTGGGGCGGGAAACACAGCCTGTCCGAGCCAAACACAGACACATCGGCGTGGCCCGTGTTCCTAGCATCCTGCCCATCAGAGCCCAATCAAATATTCTATTACATTATTCTCCAATTTCTGCCCAAGTCCGCCTCGGGGCCCGGGGGCCGCGTGCGCACTGACGGCGGAGGGAATGTTTCCTCTTCAGCCATCTGCCCCGAAGGGCGGACATATTGGAAATCAAAGCAGGCACAGGAGGAGGGCACAGGAGGCGAATCCCCCTCAGGAGGGGCTCCTATCTGGCCAGGAGGAGATACGGGAAGATGCCTTAATACCATGAACACA
Organism: Borostomias antarcticus; assembly: GCF_949987555.1. NCBI lineage: Eukaryota > Metazoa > Chordata > Actinopteri > Stomiiformes > Stomiidae > Borostomias > Borostomias antarcticus. The sequence continues at coordinate 3,513,917 of NC_140240.1, read as the reverse complement.
CACACACACACACACACACACACACAAGCACACACACACACACACACACACACAATGTCTTTAGGCCTATTATTCTCAAGAACACACCCTTTACCAACCCAAATATTAGGAAATGCATATAACAGGGAATATTAACTAGGAACCTAATGCACCGATATAACAGAACGTGTGTGTGAGAGAATCTGTATTTTGGTAGCAGTTTCGGGGTGAATCTCTCTGCTCAGTAACTGCTCTGTGCAGCGATTAGTCAAGCTCTCTGAGTCAGCACAATCCCAGCAGAGAGCAGGAGATCAGCCCCTGATAAGCTGCAGGAATCCCAGAGAGAGAGAGAGAGACAGAGAGGGTAGTTCTGACATGTACGAGGTGAAAGATGTGGAAGATATAAAGGAGGGATTGAAAGTAAAAGAACTGAAGCAGCTTCAGTCCCTCTCCTCTCTGCCTCTGGTACGGTACGTCGCTGTAGTCTCTCTTCTGAAGGTTTACCTGGGACCAGAGAGAGAGAGACAGAGGGTCCAGTGACCCTCCCTCCTGTACTCCCTCTCGCTGGGGTCCCGCCCTCGGGGGTTCGGCCTCCTGGTGACACCGGACTGGAGCGTGGGACAGAACACCGGCAGCTTGGAGAGAGAGAAGCTGAAGGCGAACGTCTCTGGGAGAGAGCAGTGTTGCGAGAGGCCGGTTCGTCGCCGAGAAGTGGAGAGACATCACCATGGAGACAGGGGTTAGGAGGTGGTGACGGGCGGGGGGGGGCTGGGGCGAGGGCGGGGCCGGGGAGGGGGGTCGTGACCTGGCAGATGGAAGTCCCGGGAGCTTGTCGCTAGATAGGAAGGTGTCACTAGAGAAACCAGCGAGAGAGAGAGAGAGAGAGAGAGGACTCTGGGCTAGCATACAGCGACAAGCGACTTTACACAGAGTGACAACTGGTAGGAAGGTGTCAGAGTGGGGGGGGGCGGGGGTTAGTATAGGGAGAGGTCAGGGTGGTGTGGTGTAGCGGCCAAGCCTCTCACCCCTGGACATGACATCCAGAGCGATGTTGGGTCTCAGAAGACGCCCGGCGCGTCTGCTCCTGTCACAGCCGGCCAGCCAGACGGCCAGTGTGTGTACGGTGGCAGTCACATGACAGAGCAGACCCAGGGCTGCACATCGTCCGCCTTCATGAATTATGCAACCTAAACAAACGTACAAGCCCTCCGGTCATCAGAGTGGAAGGTTTTTACCCTGTGGGGCCAAAGAGAGAGAGAGAGAGAGAGAGAGAGAGAGAGCGAGAGAGAGATTGAGAGAGAGAGAGAGAGCGAGAGAGAGAGAGAGAGAGAGAGAGAGAGAGAGAGAGAGAGAGAGAGAGAGAGAGAGAGAGAGAGAGAGAGAGAGAGAGAGAGAGAGAGAGAGAGAGAGAGAGAGAGAGAGAGAGAGAGAGAGAGAGAGAGAGAGAGAGAGGCGGCTGTAGCTCAGTTGGTAGAGCGGGTCGTTCAGTGATCGAAGGGTCAGTGGTTCGAATCCCAGCTCCGACTATCCACATGTCGAAGTGTCCTTGAGCAAGACACCAGACCCCAAATTGCTCCCAATGAGCAGGTTAGCCTTGCATGGCAGCTACCGCCATTGGTGTGTGAATGTGTGTGTGAATGGGTGAACGAGAGGCTATTGTAAAGCGCTTTGAGTGCCACTAAGGTGGAAAAGCGCTATATAAGTGCAGTCCATTTACCAATTTACCATTGAGAGAGGTGCATCTGTAGAGACCCTATGAGGTCCCCCCCATCACCTTCTTTCCCACTTACAGTGATCCATTTTCTCTCAACATGAGCCACGGACTGCACCCCCCCCCCCCCCCCCCCCACCCGGGGCTCCCCCCACCGAACCCGTCATTTCCCCCAGCTCCCGGCAGGAGGGTAGGGGGCAGCTCAGAGCACTCGGACACGACAGCGGGGGGGGCGGCATTTGGCCAACGTGTTGCTAGATTGGCCAGGCCTGAAGATCAAGCCAAGGGCATGCACTCCAGTAGACCTGTCCCTGGTGACAAGATGTATCTGTGTGTGTGTGTGTGGGGGGGGGGGGGGGGGTGTGTGTGGGGGGGGTGTGTGTGTGTGTGTGTGTGTGTGTGTGTGTGTGTGTGTGTGTGTGTGTGTGAGAGAGTGTGTGTGGGGGGGGGGGGGGGGGTGTGTGTGTGTGTGTGTGTGTGTGTGTGTGTGTGTGTGTGTGTGTGTGTGTGTGTGTGTGTGTGTGCGTGTGTGTATGTGCGTGCCCGTGAGTAAGTGAGCCACCTGTGACCTATACTGTGCCTGCTCAGAGGCAGGTCTTTGTCTTGATAGTGACAGAGCGAGCATGATAGGTGCTCTGGATTAAGCCATTGAGGATTCCTAGACAGAGGCTAGTTTTGCTCTATAAACATAACTAATCTCTGAGCCTTATCAGAATCAGAATTTGTTTTATTCCACTTTTATTTGTATTCGCCATCTAGCCTCTGTCCATGATGTAAAAATATTTTCTGCTATTTATGTACTTATTTATTACCCCATGCTAGGATGCACGATTTAGGACTTTGTGGGGTGAGGTGGGGTGGGGGGAGAGGATGGGTTTTTGTTCAGAAAAATTGAAAAGTATTGTTTTTGTATAACTGTCATTTCTATATTTCTCTAAATAAAAATAAGTTGAACAAAAAACGAATTTGTTTTATTGCCGTTGTAGGTTTTTCAACATACTAGGAATCTGCTTTCGGGCGTGGTGCATAACATGGAGCCAACACTGGATGAGGGGCGAGGGACGAGACAGGACAGTGCAAAGAGTAGTACAAAATAATAGTGCAAAACAAGATAAGATTAAAAAAAATATATATATATACAAAGTGTAGTCAGTGTATATACAGTACAGTGAGTGTGTGAAGTGTAATGTGTATGTGAGTGTGTGTATATGGTATGTGCGGTGTGATTCGGTGGTCATGTCCAAGTGTCTCTCAACGGTGGTGGGGTCCGGGGTGGGGTCAGAGGGCAGAGAGGTGGGGTCAGAGGGTAGCCGTGGGGATGGATGGACGGCAGCCTGATGGACCGCAGCCTCCTGCCTGAGGGGAGTGGCCGAAGAGATTGTGGGCGGGTCCTGGAGCTGTGCAGAGCCAGGAGGGAGGGCAGGTTGGACCAGGAGGGAGGGCAGGTTGGACCAGGAGGGAGGGCAGGTTGGACCAGGAGGGAGGGCAGGTTGGACCAGTAGGGAGGGCAGGTTGCAGCCGGATGACGCGCTGCAGTCTGGCCCTGTCCTTGGCTGTAGTGGTGGAGTACCAGATGGTGATGGAGGAGGGGAGGATGGACTCGATGATGGGGATGTAGAAGAGTACCATCATTTCCTTTGGTAGTCTGAATTTCTTCGGCTGCCTCAGGAAGTAATAATAATAATAATAATAAATTGTATTCATCAGGTCACTCAAGGTCACCGAAAGTACATCCTCGGCCCAGACGGTGCCCAGAAAGTGGAAGGAGTCCGCTCACCAATTCAATCTACAGATATTAAATACACTCTCTCACACCCCACAAAAATGTTAGAATCATTTTTTTTATGTAAAACCCCGTTGTGTTTTGTTACTGGCGACATTGCCAGCCTTGGTTCAGTCAGTGAAGACCAGATGGCCATTAAATGATTAGCGAAGCACTTCGTCAGACTTATACTTACATTTGAGTCATCCAGAGAGATGTTGAGCATATGTATGTGTGGCGGGGCTTGTAATCAACACACGCTGGGATCCACTCGCTAGTCTGTTAAGAGTAACAGTTGTTACTAACGAAGCACCGAGACAAAAAAGACAAAAAAAACACTCACACATACTGTACACACACACACACACAAACGCATGCACACACGCACACACACACACATAAACGCAGGCACGCACACACCTACTGTACACACACACACACGCACATACATTAACGCAGGCACGCACACACCTACACACACACACACACATACATAAACGCAAGCACTCACACACACACACTCGCACACACACACACACGCACACACATAAATGCAGGCACGCACACACCTACTGTACACACACACACACACACACATACATAAACGCAAGCATGCACACACTCTCACACACACACACACACACACACACACACACACACACACACACACACAGGAAAACCGCAGAGCATAATTAAATTCATCTCCCGCCCGGCTCCTCTCCTCAGCCCCTGTCAGTATTCTCCTCCAGTCAGTAACTCCACCCTCCTCCTCCTCGCCAGTCAGTCAGTAACTCCACCCTCCTCCTCCTCGCCAGTCAGTCAGTAACTCCACCCTCCTCCCAGGGGCGATTCTAGGGGGTGGCCAAGGGTGGCACTTGCCACCCTTGGAATCTGACCGGCCACCCCAGGAGCCACCCCTGTGATTTTGTCTGTATTTTTGTCAATTCTAATGAATGAGTCAGTGTCATAACTAAATTAAAATGAGTTGAAAATATAGTTTGAGAGACTGATCTTTAATCCGCCAAATAGTTGAGCCTCCTACACACCCCTTAACAAAATGGTTTAGTCCACCCCAGATGCTCGCGGACACAACATTCTGCACTCTGCAGCAAGCAGTTAGCTAACTTTACTAGAGTATTTGAACTTGGTCTTCTCACATATTCTTTAACACCCCCCCTCAGAAAGATGTATTTTTTAGTGTCAGTAGTTAAAACGTTTTAACATAGTTATTTTCTTTGTAACATGATTTAATGAAAGCTAGCTAGTGTCATCATCGTCTCTCCACTTGTTTGTAAATCTAAAGTCAGCTAGCTAGCTATGATAGCTAGCTAGCTGAAATGCAAATTAGCCTTCATGAAAAACAAGTTACAAAAAACGAATTTAAATTTAAGGTGATCTGCTTTCCTGTCATGGGAGTGGGACTAGAATTGAACTCATTGAGAATGATAGTGAGTGTGTGAGTGAGTGTTATAAAGTGATGTGTGTCATGCTATTTACAGTAAAAGTAAAATAAAATAAATCAGAGCTTTCAAATGTAAGACAGCAGCCTGAAACATTTAAATCACAAAACATGACAAATGTGGAGCATTCCTGTGATGTGTGTGCTGAGGAGGCTGGGGAACCAGGGTGAGTAAAACATTATGGTAGGCGCTTATCCAGTCAAGTTTATTGAAACCATTTTAATTATTGTGATTCCTGTAGTGGGTGGAAATATGCAGTTTACAAAAAAGTTTAATTCTTAACAATATAGCTTGTAGGTATAACTTGTGCTTTGGGAACGTGTGTTTTGCTTCTTAAAAGCATGCAGAAAAAAAAAAAAAAACGTAACTACCACCCTGGCATATCTCTGTCCCCCCCTTGTGCCACCCCAGTCAAAAAGGTCTAGAATCGCCACTGCCTCCTCCTCCTCGCCAGTCAGTCAGTAACTCCACCCTCCTCCTCCTCGCCAGTCAGTCAGTAACTCCACCCTCCTCCTCCTCGCCAGTCAGTCAGTAACTCCACCCTCCTCGCCAGTCAGTAACTCCACCCTCCTCGCCAGTCAGTCAGTAACTCCACCCTCCTCGCCAGTCAGTCAGTAACTCCACCCTCCTCCTCGCCAGTCAGTCAGTAACTCCACCCTCCTCCTCGCCAGTCAGTCAGTAACTCCACCCTCCTCGCCAGTCAGTAACTCCACCCTCCTCGTCAGTCAGTCAGTAACTCCACCCTCCTCGCCAGTCAGTCAGTAACTCCATCCTCCTCGTCAGTCAGTCAGTAACTCCACCCTCCTCCTCCTCGCCAGTCAGTAACTCCACCCTCCTCGCCAGTCAGTCAGTAACTCCACCCTCCTCCTCGCCAGTCAGTAACTCCACCCTCCTCGCCAGTCAGTCAGTACCTCCACCCTCCTCGCCAGTCAGTAACTCCACCCTCCTCGCCAGTCAGTCAGTAACTCCACCCTCCTCCTCGCCAGTCAGTAACTCCACCCTCCTCGCCAGTCAGTCAGTACCTCCACCCTCCTCGCCAGTCAGTCAGTAACTCCACCCTCCTCACCAGTCAGTCAGTAACTCCACCCTCCTCGCCAGTCAGTCAGTAACTCCACCCTCCTCGCCAGTCAGTAACTCCACCCTCCTCCTCGCTAGTTAGTCAGTAAGTCCACCCTCCTCGCCAGTCAGTCAGTAAGTCCACCCTCCTCGCCAGTCAGTAGAGACGGCCCTCCAGCTCCCCAGCGTGGAGCCCAGGGCACTGAGGGGTGGGGCAGGGGGCAGAGTTAGGACCTCTTAACTTTGGCTCACACATCCATCCATCCATCCATCCATCTTCATCCGCTTATCCAGGCTCACATATGAGTATTGAATTTGATTTTTATGGGGAGTTTAACTCCCTCAACAAAAAAGCGGTGTGTATAGTACGTGTGTGTGTGGTATAGTACGTGTGTGTGTGGTATAGTACGTGTGTGTGTGGTATAGTACGTGTGTGTGTGTGGAGGGTCTGGGACATCTTCTGAACTGGGACTAGTCAGACATTAATGTTCAGATATGTGTCCTCCTGTCAGCGATGAGACTCTTTGATGTCTAATGATGGAGCTAAAGACAAGGAGGTCTCAGTCTCTCCTTTTGTCCTTTACCTCCTCTTCTACTACCTCCTCCTCCTCCTCCTCCTCCTCCTCCTCCTCCTCCCCCTCCCCCTCCTCCTCCTCCCCCTCCTCCTCCCCCTCCTCCCCCTCCTCCTCCTCCTCCTCCTCCTCCTCCCCGTCCTCCTCCTCCTCCTCCTTCTACTACCTCCTCCTCCTCCCCCTCCTCCTCCTCCTCCTCCTCCTCCTTCTACTACCTCCTCCCCCTCCCCCTCCTCCCCATCCTCCTCCTCCTCCTCCTCCTCCTCCTCCTCCTCCCCCTCCTCCCCCTCCTCCTCCTCCCCCTCCTCCTCCTCCTCCTCCTCCTCCTCCTCCCCCTCCTCCTCCTCCTCCTCCTCCTCTTCCCCCTCCTCCTCTTCCTCCTCCGTCTCCCCCTCCTCCTCCCCCTCCTCCGTTTGCTTTCCTCCAGGGCCGGGAGAGGAGGAAGAGGAGGGGGGTGACGGGCGCGACTCCTGGCGAACATCCTCATCAGCGCGGCGTTATCGATCGCATTAACATTCCCTCGCGCCGCGATCAATGGCCCACTCCACTACTGAGCTGTGCTTAGCGTAAAACGCGCAGGAATTCATTTCTCATCATCGTCATCATCATCATCTTATCTCTCTCTCTCTCTCTCTAATAGGGACTCAGGTGTTGGCTGGAAAGGAGGAGATGGAGACTGTGGAGGGAGCTATTAAGAACAAGCATGGGCAGAGTGGAAGCAACAGAATCGCCTCTGTCCTCTGGTTTCCTATGGGGGGGAAACAAAACACCATCCATTTAAAGTTACGCACACATTCGCACATATCCAGATA
>NC_140240.1:3490413-3506365 GCF_949987555.1 Borostomias antarcticus | reverse complement strand
AAAAACATAATAACATTAATCTGTGGTATAATAGTGATCCATACAAGTCTCACGTGTCGTGATTATCTGAAAGCGGTGGAGGCTCTACCACAAGGTCAATACCGTGACCCAGCCCTCTGACAGGAGGGTGATCTGGAGCAAACCTGACAGCTTTTTCATGGGTTGATTTTAGAGAAACCACGATGGAATCTCTGGGGGCCTCGGGCGATAGGAGGAGGAGAACACAATCCAGTGTCAAAATGGAGTAGGGGGGTAAGAGAAGGAGGCCTCCCCTGAGACCCCGTAGCTCCAGACACTCTAGCGGGCCCACGGCACGCAACGGCTCGATCGGTGAACTGCAAAAAGGCTCGACTGAATGTCACTTTCCACAGAGAAACAAGTGTCGGGGGGTATATAAACAACACTGTGTCTCCCTCGCCTCACCCTGCTATTACCAATCACAACTGTGAAATTACCTCGATGCGTTCCCTTTTTACAGTGTGAAGGCAAAAAGGGGAAAATGTCAACACCTCGTTTTTCCCATAAAATCCCAGGGAAATTGTTCCTTGAGGAGAAATAGAGAGGGGGCGGGAGAGAGAGAGTGTGTGTGTGTGTGTGTGTGTGTGTGTGTGTGTGTGTGTGTGTGTGTGTGCGTGCGTGCGTGCGTGCGTGTGTGTGTGTGTGTGTGTGTGTGTGTGTGTGTGTGAGAGAGATTTGAATTTTAAACATTTAAAGACTGTTCTCTCTGCCGCGTCTTCTTAATTACCACTGTGCTATCCATGCAAATCCGTTTGGCCGTTTATGCCAGGAAATTCATAACCACAGTGCCATATTAATTACTCCTGCTGGGTCTCTGCTATATTAAATATGCACAGCGCATCGCTGCCATTACCAGACTGTGTTTCAGCGGGTCTTTGTGTCAGCAGTAATCACATCAACAACACATTCACCAATCAATAGGGGGGGGGGGTTACTGCTGAATTTCACTCCATCATAACGATGCATGCCAATTCCAACTTATAGTACTACATGATTTCACACAAAAAAAATGTGTCCAATTATGAGAAGATTTCACAGGATCATCAATACAGGTTTAACAACTGGTCTCCCCAACTGGTCGAATTAATCTCATTTGGAGAATTTCAAGAAAATGGTCTCAAGCGAAGGTTAAACTGCATCAACATTGTTGAAACACTGCTTAACTAAAGTCGGAGAGACTTCCATCAGTTAGAACTTCAACCTACAGTGATACAGAGAGAGAGAGAGAGAGAGAGAGAGAGAGAGAGAGAGAGGAGAGAGAGAGAGAGGGAGGGAGAGAGAGAGAGAGAGAGAGAGAGAGAGAGGGAGATAAATTTTAGGAAATAATTAATGTGTGTGTGTGTAGGACAGAGAAAGAGAGAGAGAGAGAGAGAGAGAGAGAGAGATAGTGTGTGTGTGTGTGTGTGTGTGTGTGTGTGTGTGTGTGTGTGTGTGTGTGTGTGTGTGTGTGTGTGTGTGTGTGTGTGTGTGTGTGCGCGGCTCCTACAATTCAACAGTGGAGCAACACTGACCTCTAGTGTTTGGGGAAAAAATCGGGTATGACTATTATACCCTCATGCTCTTTCAATCCCTTGCGTCCACTGGAGCTCTCAAATGGCTTTCTTAAATCATGGGAACGTGAGAGAGCGCACATAGATCAAGCATGGGGGGGATAATCAAAACATGAAGCACTGTGCCAATTACTGGCCGCGGTTCTACATCAGACTTATAAAAACCTAATCAATCACCTTCCCCAACAGGCAGTGTGTGGGCTACCCATCCCATAGCCCAGTCTGCAACCACACAGCAACAGAAGGAGGTCATGGAGGGACGCTAAACCTCCCTTTGCTATATTCTCATATTTCTCACAGTTAATGGTTAGCCGTGAGCCTATGGAATATGTGGGAGGCAATTTGACCGTGGAGAAGATGAGTAGATCGCCTAAAACTCCCCTTGCTGGTACCTTGCCGGTCTATACCTGTCTATTGGCCTTGGACTGGTGGGTAGGAGAAATCCACATCCTCTTGTTTCCACACAGCCCCCCCCCCCCACCTGCCTCCCCAGCCCAAATCCACTCTCCTCAAATGTTTCTCTTCATTTTTAGACAGGCATTGAGGATGTCGTCTCCAGCTGTCAGCGCTCGGAGCGTGTCAGGAGCAGAGACCCAGGGGTCCTCGCGGCCACGGACAGGCTCATTAATAGTATGGTCCCCTCGACCTGGGGGGCCACCGGGAACAAACAGGCAGAGCAAGGGCTGCCAAAAAAACACAGGGCCACACATGGTCTGGTCTGAAGCCCCCATGAATACCCTGACACAGGCCACTGGTCACAACACACACACACACACACACACACACACATGACTGCTGCTGAAATCTTCAGCACACTTTATTGATAAGGTTTGATATTCCCAAGCAACTCTGCATAATATCCTCCATATTTACACACAAGACTCACAAGCAATGAGCTTACAGACATGTACATAGGTGCATGTTCTCTCTCTCTCTCTCTCTCTCTCTCTCTCTCTCTCTCTCACTCTCTCTCTCTCTCTCTCTCTCTCTCTCTACTCTCTCTCTCTCTCTCTCTCTCTCTCTCTCTCACACACACACACACACACACACACACACACACACACATCCTCTGCCTCAGCTAATTATGTTCTGGCATAGATGACCTCTCCTCCGTGGTCTAACTGTGTATCTGTCCGCAGGGCTGGCGTGTGTTAATGGTACTGGCACCCTAAGCCTATGATTAAGTGATACATCCAACTGGCACCACACACACACACACACACACACACACACACACACTGGCAGGACAGAACAGATGCCATTCATTTCTGCTGGCCAGAGTGTCTCTAAGATCAGCTGGCCACCCAGCTTAAAAAAGCAGCAGCCAGTAATGAGCGAAATGAATATTCCACTGGCTGACAACACAAGCTGCAGTAGATTGGTCTATCCTACATCTCCCTGTTTTTATATTTCTCTTTTTCTATTGCATCTCATTTCTTTTTCTAGCCCCCCACCCTCTCTATCTATCCCTCTTTCTATACAGCATGTCAGAGGGGCAGGGTGTCGGGGGTAGTGTCTAGTTGCTGGCTGATGTGCTCCTATGACATATTGAGGTAATAAACTTCCCCTCCCTGGGGACCGTCAGACCGAACTAATTAAACATCTCCTCTGCGACCTTATTGCGGGTGGCAGTTGCCATGGAATCGTAATACATCTTCGGGGCCCAGTGTCAAACTGGATGTCTAATTTATATGAGGGAGGGAAGCTGCAAGGTCATTACCTCAGAAAGCCCAATTACACTAAATAATCTCCTTAAGAAAGCAGCTGTGTTGACCACCAGTAGCAACAAAGGGTTAAAATATGGACAAAAACCAACCAGCCGAACATGGTTGATTGCATCTCAGGAACCCCTCTGATATGATAACAGATTCTTTTTCCCTTCACAAGGGAAATCAAAGAGATCCCAGCCTGGTATAAAGGAACGGAGAACAACCCACCCCTGAATTATATTCATCCCCTTTGCTTCTTCATTTATTTACCTGTGATGAGATCAAAAGCCCCATATCCATGGTATGAACGGAAGAAAGAAATGTTTTTGCGCATGCTATTATAGTTATGCGTGTACACAGGGGTGTGTAAAGACTTCAAGCTTAAAGAAACGGGAGTAAGCCAGTGTGTGTGTGAGTGTGTGTGTGTGTGTGTGTGTGTGTGTGTGTGTGTGTGTGTGTGTGTGTGTGTGTGTGTGGATTGTGGGGTCAGAGCCTCGGATGAAGGTGTCCTTTGATTTGGCCTGTTGTGCAGTAAGGGTCAGTGCAACAGACGACTCAGCACCTGTCATCAGAGCAGCCACACTCATCAGTCATCAGCCCCATATGCTGCCCATTACAAGCTGACGTGTGGGCACCTTCCTGGCAAAGTCCACACACCTTCTGACCCATCCACATCTGTTTACAAAGCCTTAATCACATGCAGCACAGGGATGGAGGGAGAGAGAGAGAGAGAGAGAGAGAGAGATAGAGAGAGAGAGAGAAAGAGAGTGTGTGTGTGTGTGTGTGTGTGTGTGTGTGTGTGTGTGTTTGTGCGCGCGTGCGTGTGTGTGCGTTTGTGTGTGCGTGCGTACGTGCGTGCGTGCGTGTGTGTGTGCATGCCTGACTGAATGCGTGCTCGAGCGTGTGACTGCGCGTGCGACTCGTGTACGTCATTCAGGAAAAGAGATGTGGAGGGCATCGTCTTCCAAAAGCCAGGATTCAAAGAGCAGGGGGCTTTCAAAAGGAAACGGCGCTTAGGGCAGCCGGGTTTCAACCGTGTGTCACTTTGTGTGAAGCAGTCTCGGTAAGAAATGTATTTGTGAGGTGCGTTAAGTGAGTTTTCTCAGAGAGAGAAGGGAGGGTATTGTGTGAAGCAAGGAGAACAGGGAAGAGAGGAGATAGAGGAAACGGGGAAACTCTGAAAGTATGAAGTAAGGGAGTGGATAGAAAAACAGGCAGAGAGGAGGAGAGATAAATGGAGAGAGTACGCTCGCAAGGAGAGAGAAAGGGAGAGAGAGAGAGGGAGAGAGAGAGAGAGAGAGAGAGAGAGGGAAAAACAGAGAGAAAGACAGAAAGGGAGAAGCAGAGAGAGAGGGGGAGAGAGAGAGAGAGAGAGAGGGGGAAAAACAGAGAGAAAGACAGAAAGGGAGAAGCAGAGAGAGAGAGGGAGAGAGAGAGAGAGAGAGGGGGGGAAAAACAGAGAGAAAGACAGAAAGGGAGAAGCAGAGAGAGAGAGGGAGAGAGAGAGAGAGAGAGAGAGAGGGGGAAAAACAGAGAGATAGAAAGAAAGGGAGAAGCAGAGAGAGAGAGAGAGAGAGAGAGAGAGAGAGAGAGAGAGAGAGAGAGGTGGTATACAAAGAGGGAGAGAGAGTGGGCCACATAGTGAGAGAACATTGGCCCGGGGCGACGCTACGTGCTGTGTGTCTCCAGGAGTCAGCGGAGGGAGAGCAGGGGGAGTCGGGGGGGGGGGCAGCTGTGTCCCATATTCCTGCCCCAGCCTGGCGCTGGAGTGATGGCTACAGAATTACCATGTCACCGGCCCTCTGGCCCTCCATGCCAGCGCCCCCCCCCCCCCCCACACACACACACACACACACACACATAATAAACACACTCCATCACTCGCCTCAGCCCGGCCGCGCGGGCCAATCGCTGGCAGCCGCCAAAAGAGAGCAAATTAATTATAGATGTACGTTAAATTACTTTCATTAGGCCCCTCGCTCTGCGGACGGGACAGAGAGAGAGAGAGAGAGAGGTGACTGATGATAAGGTGTTTCAATACCTCCCCCAGCAGTAAACGCTCTCTCTCTCTCTCTCTCTCTCTCTCTCTCTCTCTCTCTCTCTCTCTCTGCTTTCTACACCTCTTCCCACCATTTTCGCTCTGCCTTTTCCTCCACACCCTCCCAGCCCTGTCGTTCTCCCTCCCTTCCAGCTCCCCTTGGTCACATCCATCCCTCCCTTCCTCCCTCCCTCCCTCCCTCCCTCCCTCCCTCCCTCCCTCCCTCCCTCCCTTCCTTCCTCCCTCCCTCCCTCCCTCCCTCCCTCCCTCCCTCCCTCCCTCCCTCCCTCGCTCCATCCCAGTGTGTTTGGCTGCTGAACAGTGAAACGGCTGCCTCTTCTCTATTCCTCAGAGAGCGGTGCAGAAAAAGGCAATGTCAAATGTTGGTGTGAATAGATAATGCATTAGGAGAGGTCCGCGGGAGGGAGATGGATGGCATGGAGGGGGAGGTGGATTTTACCAAGACCAAAGTGACCCAAGATCTATCACCACTGGAGGCCTAACAAGGCCAGCCACGAAGCAGCGTCTGTCCCATGGAGAGGGGGAGAGAGAGAGGGAGAAAGAGAGGGAGAGAGAGAGAGAGGGTGAGAGAAGGAGGGAGAGAGGGAGAGCCAGAGAAAAGGAGAGGGAGAGAGAGAGAGTTGGCAGAGTTGGGTAGGGGACTGATAGATGAATGCCACACTGCTGTAAAGTGAGAAATTCAGCCCTGTGTTTTAAGCAACAATTCCACACACACATACACACACACACACACACTGATAGTGGAGTAATAAACAACAGTAGTCCTATCCAATTTTAAAAACAGAAAAAAAAGTTTCAAAAGGTTCACGTTGTTACTGTAACCATGCCAACCAATGATATTGATTGATTATTCTCTGTGGCCCGGCTGCTTTAGTCTGCGTTCTTTAGCCAAGGACCTTTAATCCATGTTCTTTACAGTAGCTAGGGACCTTTAGTCCATGTTCTTTAGCTACATTTCTTTAGTTTGTGTTCTTTAGTTAGGGGTCTTTAGTTCGTGTTCTTTAGTTAGGGGTCTTTAGTTCATTACTTCTTTAGTTAGGGGTCTTAGTTCATTAGTTCTTTAGTTAGGGGTCTTTAGTTTGTGTTCTTTAGTTAGGGGTCTTAGTTCATTAGTTCTTTAGTTAGGGGTCTTTAGTTCATTACTTCTTTAGTTAGGGGTCTTTAGTTCATTACTTCTTTAGTTAGGGGTCTTAGTTCATTAGTTCTTTAGTTAGGGGTCTTTAGTTTGTGTTCTTTAGTTAGGGGTCTTAGTTCATTAGTTCTTTAGTTAGGGGTCTTTAGTTCATTACTTCTTTAGTTAGGGGTCTTAGTTCATTAGTTCTTTAGTTAGGGGTCTTAGTTCATTAGTTCTTTAGTTAGGGGTCTTTAGTTTGTGTTCTTTAGTTAGGGGTCTTTAGTTCGTTAGTTCTTTAGTTAGGGGTCTTAGTTCATTACTTCTTTAGTTAGGGGTCTTTAGTTCATTACTTCTTTAGTTAGGGGTCTTTAGTTCATTAGTTCTTTAGTTAGGGGTCTTTAGTTCATTACTTCTTTAGTTAGGGGTCTTAGTTCATTAGTTCTTTAGTTAGGGGTCTTTAGTTCGTGGTGTTTAGTTAGGGGTCTTAGTTCATTAGTTCTTTAGTTAGGGGTCTTTAGTTTATTAGTTCTTTAGTTAGGGGTCTTAGTTCATTAGTTCTTTAGTTAGGGGTCTTTAGTTCGTGGTCTTTAGTTAGGGGTCTTAGTTCATTAGTTCTTTAGTTAGGGGTCTTAGTTCATTAGTTCTTTGCATTGCATCCTTTGAATATTGTGACTGTGAATCTATAATGACTTTTAGATTCTGTTAATTAGGCTACTGTATGTGTAGCAAGAATCTCTCTCCTCATGCCCTGTAAGACAGTTACAGCTCTGAGAACACAGTGTGTCTGTGCCTGTGCCTGTCTGTGTTTATATTTGTCTGTGTCTGTGTTTATGTTTGTCTGTGTCTGTGTTTATGTTTATGTTTGTCTGTGTCTGTGTTTATGTTTATATTTATCTGTGCCTGTGTGTTTGTGTCTGTGTCTGTGCCTGTTTGTGTCTGTTTTTATGTCTGTGTCTGTGGTTGTCTGTGTCTCTGCCTGTGTCTTTCTGTGCCTGTGTCTGTCTGCCTGTGTCTCTCTGTGTCTGTGTCTCTGTGTCTGTCTGTGTCTCTCTGTGTCTGTGTCTGTGCCTGTCTCTCTGTGTCTGTGTCTCTCTGTGTCTGTCTTTGTTTGTGTCTCTCTGTGTCTGTGTCTGTGCCTGTGTCTCTCTGTGTCTGTGTCTTTGTTTGTGTCTCTCTGTGTCTGTCTGGCTGTATTCCAAATGCTAGGGCTCTAGTTATGGTTAGCCATATATGCAGCTTGTGACAAGCTGTTGACACATGCGACAGTCTTGAAAATGACGTTGAAGGGCATTCCAAACGAGCGTTATTTTCACACCCTACTCCCTATGGCCTTCACAGTGCTCACTACAAAGGTATGACACTCCGTAGGGTGTAGGGCGTAGGAATGAGCCCTTTGGTTTCATTCATTCATTCATTCATTCATTCATTCATTCATTCATTCATTCATTCATTCATTCATTCATTCATTCATTCATTCATTCAAATACAGCCTGTGTCTGTGCCAGTGGTTGTGGTTGTCTGTGTGTGTTCCTGTGTTTGTCTCTGTACCGGAACATTATCAATGTAAATGTTGAGTGGATAATCTAAATACAAACCAGACGCTGGGCTTTTGACCTTTCCAATATTCCAAACACTACTCACAAAAACACCATTCAAACAGAAGAAACAGTTAGCTATACTAATGTGAACAAATTAACAATTAAATTGTAGAATATGCTAAGAGTATATCAATTATGCAGTTCTGTTGTTTTCTGAGTATAAGGTTTGAGTAGACTGGCTCCAGTCCCTGAATAGCGCACCTGCTTTAATTTTCGAAATCCAATTCAGGGTCTGGAATGGCTCTTGTCCAGAATTATTTCTCAGTTGCAATTCCAGCCAGGCCAATTGGAAGTCCTTTGAATGCATGACGGAATTAAACTGTGCGATGTGATTGGTTAGGGGATGAACTAATCTGTGGACTCCCTCTTCAGCAACGCCCATCTCGGTAAACGGCTGCAAGGGGAGCTTGTTCAGACTGAATAATTAAGTGAAATTAAGGCTAAGGACTGGATACTGCTAGTGTACTTCTCATGTACTGTACATTACAATGTTGTGATGAATTTCTGAACACACACTGTTCATTGGAGAGCAAGTGGCATTTCTTACAGGTTGAAATGGGGACATATTTTGACCTTTAAGTGGACCAGTTGATCAAACCTAAGCCCCCTTTGATGAACTCTCACATTGTAATGCATCCCCTACCCCATCTAGATCCCCATCAAAGGGAGATAATGAACACATCTTTGTAGAAATAGCTTAAGGCTGATATTATCCCCCAAGCCTCAGGAGCACACTCTGAGCCAATAACAAGAGCATGTAATATCACAAACTGCAAGCCCTTTCTGGAATGCTAAGTATGTGCGGGCGTACGTGCGTGCACACGTGTGCGTTTGGGTGTGCCAGCGCATGCTGGTAAAGCTGTGAGGCAAGTAAACTAGTAGGCTAGCGGCTGCTTGCGCAACACCTAGTGCGTCATCTCATCTCTGAGGGTCTGAAACCTCCCATTCAATTTCTGATGCTGATTGATGATTCTGTGCTCTTTGAGTCAACAGGACCACCATTAGATCATTTTAAAACATTCCTCTCCTAATCCTCTCTTGGGTAAGCCAACTCAACATTTATCTGATGAACCTTCTGTTGTGTACAGAGTTCTGATTCACCCAGTTCCAAAGGTCAGGAGGCAGCTCCATATTCACGATCAAAGTCCAATTCACTAACGTGGATATTGTAGAGACTGTAGATGTTTAATCTTGGAGAAAAGCAGTATTGGGTGTGGAGATGTCATCCTTAACAAAGATGGAGGCTTTCATTTACATTTTCCTAACCAGGGCTGGTTGATCATGCATAACTATCAATCAGAATATCCTATCAAATATTAGCTTTTCTATAACTTTTTCCATATAGTAGCCCACATTCCAGAGTGCCAATATTGTCAAGACATTTCACTGATTCACTGTTACATTTCACAGCTACTTTTGGATAAAAGCATCTGCTAAATGACTGTAATGTAATGTAATGTTTCAGAGCTGTTTCACCAACTTACTGTAAGGTTAAGATCTAGTTGGAGACAATCTAGGACTAAATTCAGTTTAGCCAACTGCTAATTGTTAAGTTCAGGCATGGGTAAGGAGAAGGTTTGGGTTAGAATGGTTCACTTGAGGAAATTATCTGTAATTATTTTCTGTTTTTACATCCTAACTCTCTAACGGACCTCGGGGTTTATTAGACATGACTTTTAACTTCAATAAGAGTTGGGAGGGGCAGGACAGTGGACCCAGCAGACAGCAGGAGGTCTCTCTATGTCAGCGTGAAGGACTATGGCCATGGGGCATTGTGGGAAAGCAGGGAGCAGGTTAGGGGAGGTCGGCAGGCTGGAGATATGAAATATAAGAATGATAAACAGACTCTAGGACTCTGCCACCATGCCCTGGTCTCTAGGGCTTCCCCCACCTTGGCTTGTCCCAAGACCTTGGGTGGGGCGGGCTGGATTGTGTGTGTGTGTGTGTGTAATTTATTGGTTTATTTGTGAGAGAATGCATTTGGCTACGGGTGCTGGTCTGTTACATTTGGGTCTTGCTTCATTAGGAAGTCACTCTCCTACTGCAGCTCCTGACATTTACAAACTTGTTTCATCACTTTCTAATTGGCGTGAAAAATTGGACACAGACACAAACTGGGAGGTCTGCCTGGTAAATGTGGATCTGACACCATCTCTGTTGTCTGCGAGTGTCATTCACCACCCCTGGTGGACACGCTGCACAGACATGGTGTGGTCTGTGCTGGAGGTATTCTACGTGCAGAAATCAATGAATTACATGAATCCCCTCACCTTCCTCACTCACTAACTCAAAAATCATATTAACAAGAGCAACAGAGCAAAGGGTCAAGAAGTCTTCTGGTTTAATATCATACACAAAGCTCATCATACCACCACACATTAGATTTTTTTTGTAAACAGCCCCCATATTTCATATTCAAAAACTACTACAGGAAAATAGACACTGCAAATCTACTGTTCATCCTGAGAAACACGACACCCATCGCTATCATTAACCCGGACATGTAAAGTATGAATATTAACACACACTTATGCTTTGCTCTTCTGTTTTGCATTATCACTGCAGCGGAAAATATTTGTGTAAACAAATCCTGGAGATGGAAGACAACATTACAGTATGACTGTAAATACCCATGAGTGCAAAATGGACCCCTGAGACACAGTGAGAACACAAACTCATAATATTCATTTTTGAACATGAGGACAGTAAAAACCAAACATTCAATACACTATCTTAAGCAAATTCCAATATCTTGGTTGGATTACAACACAATTAATCTTTAACTTAACTAAAATGAAATGAAAGTACAGCACGTAATGTACTGTCTGAGACCAAACAACACATAACTGTCAAACATCACCTACTATGGCTCAGGTACAGTAGCATTCACTTTGAGTCTGCTCAGTTTCATACAGTACCATAACATACTGAGCACTGACAACCGCCTGATGAACCTGAACAAATATAACGGTCTACAATCATGTGGATACTGTAAGTACCCCTCCGAGTGGAGATCATATTATTAAAGGCATAAGCAGGTACATTAGATATAAACAAAACGGTAGAGGTAAGAGGTAAGCTATATAATATAATGTACTGTCACAAACATTACAGTAGGCTATATAATATACTGACAAAAACATGGTTATATGAGGTAAGAGGTAAGATACAGTAGCATACATAATCTACTGACAAAAACATTCTTATATGAGGGAAGAGGTCAGCTACAATATACAGTACTGACAAAAACATGGTTATGTGAGGTAAGAGATCAGCTATATAACATACTGACAAAAACATGGTTAAGTGAGGTACTGTAAGAGATAAACTATCTATAATATACTGACAAAAACATGGTTATGTGAGGTAAGAGGTTAGCTACAGTATATAATGCTGACAAAACACCGGTTTGTTAAGGAAAATCACATGCTGCTCGTTTGGGCCTCTCTTTGTCTTTCCACTGTTTCAGTTGGATCCTCAAAGGCAGCAGTCTCCGCCTTGGCCTGAGCCGGAGTTTCTTCCTCTCCCGCCTCAGGCGCCAAGATCTGCCCTCCCTCCTTCATCCCCACCCCCAGGCTCTTCTCCTGGGTCTGGAGGTCTCTGACCCGCCCCTGCTCCTGGGCGTGCTCCCTGTCCAGGAGTCGGTAGTAGTAGATGATCATGATCAGGAACATGAGACCGGCAGTGAGCATGATGGTTCCACAGCTCAGATACAGGTAGTTGTAGTCCCCCATGTCAACCAGGGCTCCTGAATGGAGAGAAGAGGGGGGGGGGTTGTATGTTAGAAGGTATGCTGGATTTAGCACACTGAGAAAGAGACGCATCTAGCCTTTTCCTAGTGGGTCAGCATGTTCCTGGTTATGGTTAAATGTCTGCCTACAGCTAGAGGTGCTGTAAGGATTGAAGTAGCAGTAGAAAAGCTGCTATTAATAGCCTACTTATTCTGATGTGCTAACACCTTCATTATAGGCGTCGGAGATGTCACTCAGTTGATGGGTACTTGCATTCAAAACTATTAATTATATTATTAGTATTATTAGTATTATTATTCATACAACATATTTATAAACATTCCGTAAGGTACTTTCTCTTCCAAGGTGTGTGAGGAGGTGGAGGAGCTGGATCAGGTTCAAGCCAATCCTGAAGAAGTCGTGTAGGAAGTGACAGGGAGCCATTATGCCCTAAAAATGTGTCTCTGGGACGGCAATTTGGCCAGACAGAGAGAAATATCTCGCTGGCTTCTGAAGAGAAGTGACAAATGTAGTTCAAATAAGATTTTTCTGTCTCACCACCACCCCTTCCCACAGACAAGGATCAATCTGCCTCGCTATCACTCTTAGTCTACAATGTCTGCCTGTCTGCCTGCATATTTAGCACAATCTTTCGGTTCATACCATTTTTTGGGGGGTTTAGAATCCAGAAAATATATGTATCTATACAGCAATAGTATGGATAGATCTTGGTCATCATCCAAAACACAGCCTTTAATATATTTAGACAGTCAGATGTCTCTAGATTTTTATGGACTGTACAGAAGGTCAACAGAACACAAAATACAGTGATAAAACATCCATTACATGGGCGGGTTTTAATAGGATAACCAATAAAAATGTGCGTCTTAATGAATCCATTTCTTACGAAGATAACGATGAGGGCATGTGCTGTTCTCTGTGTGTGTATGTGTGTGTGTGCGTGTGTGTGTGTGGGGGGGGGGGGGGGACTGGAATAGGTCACTTTGCCAGCACCATGCGGGCATCATGATTGATGGCGTTTCTTCCTATGGGCGTGCACAGATGACCATCACCCTCATTAAGACAGCCCTTGATTGGCCGAGCGGTAATTAAGTCCATCTGGTGGAGTCACCTCCTTCTTTAACATATTCAAGGATTAATTGTGGCCCAGGTACAAGCCTTTAATGAAAGCATTCCGAACTGAGATTCATTAAACACAGAAAGCAATAGGCTAATTACAGCAATTACCTCACTTCCTCCTAACTGGGCTGACCTGATGTCCGTGGGTGCGGTGACGCAGAGTGCGGCGCAGTAACGAGCAGACATGTAAGGGGGAATGTAGAGATTGTGCCCCCCCCCCCCCCCCACCCCACACACACACACACACATTTCCACCTCATTAAAAGTCAGGAAGGATGCATTGTATATGTTTTGCAGAGACAATGTTTGTGCTGTTAGTTCTTCTGTGTTTACAACCACAGCCGCTGTAGTTGTATCTGTGGAGAATGACTGGGCACTATGACAGACAGGAGCTGTGTTCGGAATCGCTCCCTCGTTCCCTCACTCCCTATTCCCTATATAGGGTTCACCATGTAGTGAACTACCTAGGGAACGGAGAAAATGTAGGGTACATGCACTGTGCAAATCAAGGTGAATTGTGGGTAATAAATAGTGGACTATATAGGGAACGGAAATTCCGTGGAGAATTCGGACACTACAAACAAAATGGCTGACGCCCTATATAGTGCACTATATAGTGACTAGGGAGCGATTCCGAACACAGTTGCCAACCCAGTCAATTTCAAAAAGAGGAGAGAGCAACAGTACCCCTCTGATTACACAGGGTCGGTGATAATAGACGGAGCAGGTCAGGTCGACCGCACACTGCTGCACCACGTCAAGCAGATCTGACCGGTCATTTCAATAGTACAGTATAATGGGATTGTCCACTCGATACAGTACATCAACACATTTTTAGCATGCGTTTGTAAGAGGTGTAGCCACTTCTGTAAATGACATGTCTGTCTATCCGTCCGTCCATCCGTGTCGGTGTCCGTTAGTACCATGAGATTTAGACCAATCAGGAGTAGCCAATACTGTTGCACACCAGCAGAGGGCAGTAGAGATTGCTCTGCTGATGAATCTGCACTGCACTTACTTCACCACCTGGGTGTGTTTGGGTATTTTTTGGTATTTAAGATATTCACTATAGCATCAATATAAAATATATGTATATATAATAACACTGTTACCATGTACAACACAGTATCCAAGTCATCGAAGGATTGTCTGGGGCAATGATGTTGGGGTTCCCAGCTCTCTAGTAACCTCAGCCCTGGGTAAAGCACTGTGTTTGTTCTGCAGTCAGTGCCTGTGGCAGTAGCCCAGGGGGACCAGGTAGAGAGAGAGAGAGAGAGAGAGAGAGAGAGAGAGGGGCGCCGAGAGACCTTCATTACGCTTATGGCTTTTTTTAGCTCCGAAAAATGGTCCATAATTCGTGCGGAGGACATTCTCCGGCGGATGTGCCCCGAATGCCCGAGCAGGGCCGCCTTATTTACAGCAGTAAATAACCGTGACCAATTACTGCTTTTCTGTGGGCGTCCCGTGCGCTCCGGGCCGCCCTGCTCATAATCCAATTCTGCTGGAATGTCTTACAATAATGACACCCTGGGAAGCAGCTCAGATCCAGCGTCGTGCCGGAGGCCGTGACGGAGGGGTTGAGAGAGAGAGAACACGCTGCGCTGACTGACTCCTTCTGCTCCACCTCCATTATCTCAGTGTTGTTTGACAAAACTTAGAATAGGCCTTTTAATCTACTCCCTGAAGGCCACGTGTTGCTGCGGTAGTGAATGTTTATGTATGTGTGTGTGTGTGTGTGTGTGTGTGTGTGTGTAGGTCTTACCTGATAACGGTGGTCCCAGGAGCAGGGAGCCGCTCTCCATGATGGTGGCCAGCCCCATCGCACTGGAGAACCTCTCCGGGCCGACCAGGTCCATCAGAGACTCGAAAACCAGGGCAAACATCATTCCGAACGCTATGGCGAAGAATACAGCGTAGCCCACCAGGCCCCCGTACCCGTACGCGCTCGCCAGGGGGCACAGCAGGTGGCACACCCCATTGAAGATAATGGCAAAGCTGAAGAGGTACTGGATTCGGGGCCTGACCAGCTTGGTGTTAGCGATGAACCCCGTTCCCGGGCGCACAAACATGTCCACGAAGCCTATGATGGTGAGGAGGAGCGCGGAGGAGTACTCGTCTACTCCCTTGCTCATAGCGAAGGCCGCCAGGAACACCATCGGGGAATAGACCCCGAAAAACATCAGCACGTTGGTCACAATGTAGATGAGGAAGCCCTTGTGCTTGAAGAGTGTGAGGTCAATCACCTTGTTGACCTTGGCCATGCAGCCGTCATCCAGCTGTGTGGCGGTGTGTCCGTTCTCCATGGCGCCAGCCTGCTTCTTCTTGTCCTGGGCTGTGTTTGTTGCAGGGCCATTCGGCTGTGTGACACTGAACCCTGGTGGCTGGTCCCTTAAGGGCCTCATGAGAGCCCCCGCCACACAGCAGTTCAACGTCAGCCCTCCCAGGATCATGAAACTGCCCCTCCAGCCAAAATGATGGTTCAAGAACTGGCCGAAGGGCGCCAGGGTGCAGAGGAAGACCGGACTTCCTGCCATGGCTATCCCATTGGCTAGAGGCCTCTTGACCCGGAAGTACTTCCCGATGATGGTGAGCGAGGGCTGAAGGTTGAGGGAGAGGCCGAGCCCTGTTGGGTAATATGGGAGAGGAGAGAGAAGTCACGTTTCAGAGCACTCGTCTCCGAGGCTACATGCTGGGCTTAAACGCCTGGAGTTACTCGCAGGATTAAATTAAGACCAATTCTACTTTGCTCACATTAAGGCTCCGTCTTATTTCACATTGCCAACTAAAATCTCATTACAGGAAGCCAGAATAATTTCAGAAATCATTCCCCCATTTAAATGGTACTAAATTAGAGACTCAGGGCAATTCATTCACTACTGCTTCCTTTCTCAAAAAAAGCAAAGAAAATTCAATTGAATAGCATTTCGCCCAGTGAATGAGCATGGTATTCTCTAAATGAGTCTTCACTTTAAGATGAAGAGTTCAAGATTGCTATATTGACTGATATATTTAATCATTCTAACATCTGTTTAA
>NC_140240.1:3457913-3487913 GCF_949987555.1 Borostomias antarcticus | reverse complement strand
TCCTTATGCAAGAAGACAGTGTAAATAGTAGGCTAGAGAAAAACATGTTTGCGACGTAAAACAAATGGGATTCTCCTTTCTGCTTACATGCTGAGTGGGTAGAGAGAGGAGGGGTGGTAAGCATAATGGTGTGAATTATAGTCAGTGGTTATATCCTTTGTATTGGAAAAAAAAAAATCAAGTTGTCTTTTTTTGTGTAGCCTACTACCTTATCGTAATTTAGTTCTTAACACCTAAAAACGAACAAAATGGAGGGGGGGGGAACAATTTGAACAAAGAAAATAAGGGTTTTTTGTTTCTCACAAATTACATAGAAAAGCTTCTTTCTTCCCCCCAAAATACCCCCAGCACATATGCTAAATATCACCAGAGCTCCAACACCGTGACAATAGAACGCCCGCACCAGGAACAAGCCTGTACCTGCAGGATGCATATAGATCACCACACCCTCCCTATGACACTGTCACTTAGGGGTGGCATCCAAGCCACCATCACAATTTCCTTAGCTATTATAACTATGGCTCCTAAGGCATAGGTCATCTGAAAACGCTGTCACATGTTGTCTATGGGGACCTGGAGTGAGGTAGAAATGTGCTGAACCCACCCCTGATATATCCCTGCTGTCTCTCCCCTCCGCTGGGTGACATTGCAAAAGCTGAGCCAAGGACAACATGATGGAGCCCTGTGCCTCCGCAACTGTATAGGGGAATATTTCACAGGCTGGGCGCTCTGTGTTGGGGACCGCAGGTGAGTCAGGAGCCCTGTCGTCCTCTGACCTTGCCGTCACTGATGGATTTACTTACGACTTCTGCTGAATCCTTCTGTAATAATGTCTCTGTGTCATCTAATGAGTCATTCAAGGTCTCTCCAAAATTCAATTTACTGAAAGCATGCTTAGGTAAGAGGAAAACCAAACATCCTTTGGAGAAAGTCATTCCTGATATCTCAGGCCATTTCTTCAGCCTGTCACGACGCGCTGCGCTACTTCTGGCTATTCATCATCCCAGGATACCGTCATGAGTCCCAGGGATGGGTTAAAAAAATAAAACAAATCAATCATGCGAATAGACAACACAAAAACAAAATTAAGAGCAATGGCGCCCTTCATTGCATGAGTTCCGCTGTTATTTACATAAGCAAACACCCTTGGGGAATTCTCGAGCACAAATCTTCATAGAGTTTGTTTGAACAATCAAATTCATGCCAGGTGCAGAAGGACATGAACAACGCCCTGTGTGGGAAGCATCCCAATACTGACTGCATGATGCAGCCACAACACAATGGCTAAACTCAATGTGAGTCGCTGATCACAGGACGACAAAAGGAACATAATTGTTTTATTATCTTAATCAACTCAGCTGCACTGCTTATTTGTTGTTGCAATATACAGTATATGTGTCTCTCTATGCAATCCAACCAGTGAGTGCTTGGACTCATAGAAGAGGTGTAAAGTATTGTTATACAACGGTTAGTTGTGGTTCTTGATTCTGATTGGCTGGAAGCCGTGTTAAAATACTTTGTAACACACACCTGGGACCGCATATCATTCCATTTTCAGTATTAACGCGCCTCCCATTTGATCGAATGCATTGTAGTTGTTGTTGTTGCTTGGCAACCCTTTTGTTAGGGGAACTATTTTGCGCGGCGGGATTGAGGGAATGATGCTTCGTTTTGAATAAATGTTAATATTTTACATTGCTGTGTGTTTATTTTACACTAATAGCTGTAGTAACCGTTGTATAAAAGCAATAAACCACTCGAGGCCGTGTGTTATTGTGATTTTATTACAGCTAGGGGGGTTTTAGGCACTCTGCTTCGCGTCGTGCCTAACAACACCCCCTAGCTGTTATAAAATCACACGGCCTCTAGTGGTTTATTGCTTAATTTTATGATCCCCTTAGAAGCAAACACAACTGTTCCATACTGTATCACCAGTGAACGTTTACAGTAGATCCCCGCATGTCTACTCACCACCAGCAAACATGACAGCCAGCATGATGGAGGATAGCCAGGCTATCTCACTGGAGGAGACTTGGAAGCAGTGCTGGATATCTGTGAAGAAGACGGTGAGGGCTTTGGGAAGGGCAAAGGAAAAGCCTATGGTGATGAAGGATCCAAACACGACGGCCCAGCCCCAGCCTCCGTCCGGAGAGCTGCTGCCCAGGGTAGGTGCTGGCGGGGGGGGCATGGTTCTGCAACACAGAAGAGGATATAGATATAGAATATATAGATATAGATAGATATAGGTATGGATATAGACTTGTTCACATGCTCCCAAACAGGTGGACATTTACACTCCAAACTCTTATAACCCCGGAATTAAGACTAAAAATAAAGACAAGGATGGACCTGTGAAAGACTGAGAGGAATGTTTGGATAAAATATGGAACCACACATGATCTAAAGCAAGTGATTGCAAACAAAGTACTATGGTAAATGGACTGGTCTTATATAGTGCTTTTATTCAAAGCACTTTACAATGGCCTCTCATTCACCCATTCACACACCAGTGATGGCAGCTGCCATGCAAGGTGTTAGCCTGCTCATTGGGAGCAATTGGGGTTCAGTGTCTTGCCCCAAGGACACCGTATTGGGCCTTTGAACCGCTGACCCTATGATCATTGAAAGACCCGCTCCTCAGTAGCCTACCTCCTGAGCTACAGCCACCCCACAAACATGTACATAATGCTTCCGAATACTTCAAAACTATATTTAATAATTAATTTAAATAAATATATAATATGTAATAGTTAATGGTCTATAGACCAGTGGCGTGATATGATGTGGTGGCAGCAGACAACTAGGCCTACATTATGTGACACTCACTAACCTCTTTGAGTTACGCTACCTAACCTCAAAAAGCATGTGACTATCGATCATCTTGTAACCAAAAACCGACCCTACACATGCTGGATGGTAAATGAACACCCTTTTGACTGATGAATGCAAATGCTGAATACTGCGAGACGGTAGCATATAGCCTCATAGACATGTCTCGAAGCTATTAAGGTTTTATTTAATTTAACATCATGTTGATAGAATAGTCACAATGATGAAGCAGTGCTGAACCGGGCGGCTATTTGACACTGAGCTCATCTAATGGCATATTGCGCATGTGCGAAGTCAATCAAGAAAAGCAAGGCAAAATACACTTCAAAGTTTTCTTTGGTCACTTCACATGAATAGTAGGATTTGCTATTTGTTTCACTTCATTCGACCTGTTACCACTAAGCCTACGTTTCAAGGAGAAAAACATATTCGTTGACCTTTGAGCTATTCATTCAACGCTCTTTTTCCTTTACACTTTTAACGTACACGTGGCTATTCCACAGACAAATAGATATTTACAGTCCGTCAGACGGGAGACACGGTTTACTCATATGAATGTATTACCTTGGCGGCTCCTCTGCACACTGACTGGCTGTAAGTTTGTTTGGGGAGAGAAAGTTGTATTTCTAGATCTCTGGTCACATGTTCTCGATGTTTGCCCCTGGTGGTTCATTCAGTGCTCGTGATCTGTGTTAGTGTATTTTCAGCAAACAATTACCTCATTTCTGTAAGTGTCAACATGAGCTCATGTCAATAATAAAGTTATAACGCTGCATAATCTTCAGTATTCCGTCCGAATGCATTTGGCTTTATTTTCACATTATGAAAAGAAGCTATGTTCCGTAAATAGCCTACATTGTATTGGCAGCTGTTGTGTATAGAGAAGCGGAGACACAGACAGACTCCTGTTGAATCTTCAAAGTTCAATAAAGAATTTCCATAACTTTCAACTTTTGTTTTATTTCTCAAATTATGTGCAATGTGAATTTCACAGTTGAGCGCAACCACCACTATTCCCCAAACCATATAACAGACAAACCAGCAAACTGAAAAAAGGAAGAACTCACTGATATACCCAAGATGAGCATACAAACTATCCAAGGCCAACAGCTCTTGCACACAGAAGCACACGGACTAATTCTCTGAAAGCTTGGTGTATGACTGGTGTGTGACGTTTGTAGGGAGGTATCTGTAATGCTTAACTTTTATGAGATGTTATGATAAAGTAAAACTAACGTTACTGAGAAACCAGACAGAAATAAAAAATAAAAAATTCTCATGGCTAGATGATCACTTGTTCCCAAGAGGGCAGAATCACAAATCACTACCATAACAAAATGTGAAGAAATAGAAAAAGAGTCATTGAAAATAACTAAGAAATCACATCTATTTTTCAAGTTATAAAACAAAAAAAATGTTTAAAAAACTGTGCAAGTACAGCAAACTTATAATACAGTATATTACACGTATAACAAAACATTTAAATACAGTACTGTATATCAATAGAAATCCTGAGAGTTGTCCATTCCTGTTTCCCAAGTGGCTGAGTATTTAGGCATTTGGGCGAAGCCCCTTTCTCCATCCCAGAGAGGGCACTGTTCTGACCAGGGCAAATGAGAGCCGAGGATCTTGTCATTATTAGTTTATCATGTCCACACATGTTCTCATTACTCTTCCAAGTCAAAGTCTGAAGACAGAATTACATTACCCAAGATTGCTTTATGGTTCTGTGACTGATTTAGGGAACGCTTTTTTAAATATGACATGGAGGGGTGATGGGGGGGGGGGGGGGGGGGGGTATGTAGTGCAAAATCAGGAACCTGCATATGAAGAACTTATTGACGTCATTGAATATGTTGCAGTTCAAGAGGGAACATCGCTCAATGGCTGTATTTATTCTATACAAGATTGTCAAAAAAGCAGCACCAATTGTTTAAGTGTTGTCCAAGTGACAGCATGTGAAGATGGATTAGTGTCCAGGAAGAGTTTTAACACATGCACACGCACACTTCATTAGCTCTCTTTCCAGAAGGGTGCTTCCTAAAGTTTGCAGTTAAAGACCATTGAAGGGGAGAGTGATTCAGACCATTGAAGTGGAGAGTGATTCAGTGCAATGATGAATAAGACTTTAGGGACACTGGCTTTCACTGGCTCACAGACCCAACAGTGGTTTCAGATGCCCCTTCTCCACACACAGGCACTACAAAATCCCAAGGGATCTGCAAGAGTTTCACCATTAGATTTCCACTACAGAGCACCTTATACTGCAACTGCATGACAGCCAAACAACCAAAACCGAGACATTTAAACTAGCGAAGGGCATACTCCTTACTGAGCATATGAATGCACTTCTACTAGGTCATCAACAGAGAGCTAGCAGTGTCACATTTTCATGAGTTATTGCTGACAAAAAGGGAGGAACTTTCCAGATTGGATGTTTTTGATGCATTTTGGCATTTAAGGGGAAGGCTATTCCAGACTCGTCTCAAGCAGATGGTAAGATTCAAACGTGTTCAAAAGGAAATGTCAACAGAGACCTTGACACTGCAGCAAAATTCTCACCCTTTGGCCTAATCGATGCATTGGCCTGAAAAATCCCTTCACTCCTCATCTAGCTATTCTAGAGGTGCTAGGCAAACCTGTTATAGTCCACTTGTCTTGGCCACACACACAAGTCTTAGACCATCCTAATTTCTCCAATGTGGAGAGAGTGAATACTTCAACATTCCACTGAAGTTGTGTGGGCATGACATCCGTAGCAACAAAACCGATGCAAACTCTTCTATGGGAAGCTGTGAGTCTAACGAACAGCATCTAAATAAACTCCTCCAAAGTCCAAACTGAAACTCCCAAACTGCTGAGGTGACATTGGATAGCATATGGTTTTGACACTCACGCTTTTGTTAGGGGAATATGGTCTCCATAAAATAGCATCAAACAAGCTTCCAGCCTAACAGTTATACTAAATAAATGTGGACCACTAGCACACTTCACACAAACGAATAAACAATTCCACAAACTAAGCTGCAGGGACCATAAACACCATCAACCCTCTCAATCTGAGTAAGCAACCTACTAACGAGCAACAGTGCTCATCTTACCCGTATGAATATATAGTATATATACTTATTTATATATAAAATGTTCACTTTATGCTGAGAAGTAGCATGTCCATTTCTAGAGGGCACTATGTTGCATGCTTAGTCCTTACCTATATATGCATTTCAAATAAAATGGAACATGGCTCAACAACAAGCAAACAAGATGATAATTGCACTTATGATTCATTGTAGGGAACTGTAAAACAAGCATCAGTGTGAGTATTTGGTGCTGACTGAAAAGAACAAATACTGCAACCTTTAAAAGCACCCAACTTTGATCCGTGTTTTTTTTTGTTTTAATGCTTTAAGACTAAACCGATGATAACTAACCTAGAACAGCACCAGGCACAAGGCAGGACTGGATTCACAAAAGTGTTAGCTCCCTCAGTGCACTTTCTGAAGACACTGAGGATAGAGTTTGGCCACCACACACTCAAAATGGCGGCCCAGGTCCCAGAGGCGGTCGGGTGTCTCATAGATTTTCGTCCAGGTGTCCACCTCGTCATCGTACTGGTAGAGGGAGTTCTTGCGGCTGGTGCGGAACACGTGCTCCTCCACCATGACCTGCGTGGCGCGGACGAACAGGTGCAGCTTGCCCTGCAGCAGCATGGCCTTGATGTAGGGGCTTGTGGCCTGGTCGAAGGGCAGGTCCCTCTTACGGCTCCAGGCGTTCTGCTCTATGTCGTAGACCTCCACGGTGAAGGTGCGCTGGTGGTTCTTGCAGATGCCGGCTATGTAGTAGATGCAGTTCTTATGTAAGGCAGCCAGGCCCTGGCTCCTGGGGACACTCATGGGGGCCAGGTGGCCCCAATAGTCCTTGCGGGGAGCAAAGCAGAAGAAGAATTCACCTGCGAACGACAGAAGATAAACCATTCGGTTAGGCCCGTCATTGTGTAAGCCCCGACTTCAGTCTGCCAATCTCCCATTACGCCCCCGACTCACCTTGGAGGACGTAGATGCAGTCTTTATGCTCCAAAGCGCTGTGGAACTCCATAGCCTCAGGCATGGGGCTGACGGCCGTCCAGCAGTTGTCCCTGGCGTCGTAGCACTCCACTGACTTGAGTGCATTTCGACCATCTCCCTCGTACACCCGGCCGCCCAGAGCGTAGAGCTTTCCGCAGCAGTGCGCGAGCCTGCAGCCGATCCGGGCCCGGACCATGGGCGCGCGGGTCAGCCACCGGTTCCCGGCGTGCTCGTACTGCCAGAAGTCGCTCTCGGCCCGGTGGTCTATGGAGACCTCGCTGTTGCTCGGACGGTAGCCCCCCGCGATGAAGATGTCGTTCTCCGAAGACACCAGGATGCCCACCTCCCTGAGGTCGTTGGGCGGCTTGCAGAGCTTGAACACCTTCCCGGTGGCGGTGTCGAGACAAGGCACGGTCTGCTTCTTCCCTGAGTGCTTGTTTTCGGCATCGAAGCAGATGACCATCTCGGACGCCGTCATGCCCAGGCGCTGGGGGCAGCCGTTGGTGCCGTTGAGGCGGGCCTTGGCCTCGGCGGCTTCCCGGGAGAGGGAGAGAGCGCAGGCGAAGTGGGGCGGGATGCGGCTGAGGAAGGCCTCGTCGAGGAGAGGCAGGCGGATGCACTGGTCGAAGACCTCGGCCAGGCAGGCCTCGCGACGAGGCCGGTCGTGTTCCAGCCAGAGGACGATGCTCTCGTACACGTGCTCCTCTTTCTCAACATTCAGGTCGTCGTTGTTCAGGATGCTGACCAGTTGCTCCTTGGTAAGCTGGAGGAACTCCTGCTCCAGTGACACGCACAGGAACTACAATACCAGAGACGAGTCAGATTTAATTTAAGCATCACTGACAAAAGACAGAGGCCAATCACTGAGGGGCGATCATACATTCTTAAAAACGGGTTCAATTTACGGTCAACAATTTGTCTCTAAAGGCCAATATCGCAAATGGTGTAGTTTATAATGGAGTTTCTAACGCTAAACTGTGAACTTAAGACAACTACAATATGCTCAACAGGCCGATGGGTACAACCCACCTTCTTGCGGATGTAGTCCTGGGAACGCTCTCGTAGCTCCTGGTGGCCGTAGGCATCTGCAAACATATAAACGCCGATGCAGTTCTGGGGGTCCAGCCGGCTGATCATGAACTGGGCACACTGATCCTGCAGGGCTGGGATCTGGAAGATGCTGGCTGCTGTGAACAGGGCTTGGACGTTGGACTCGGACAGCGTGACTCTGGACGTGTAGGCATAGTCTAGGACCAGGTGCATGGACTCGGACTCCACCCCGACGATCCTCACCTCTCGCTGGCTGCTCTCGGTAAGGCCACTGGTGAACATGGACCTGGTACGGACATGACACAAAGCAGAGTGACGGTTCAAATACTTTTTAAATGGCAATGCTAGTGAAGTAAAGCAGCATTGGTTGCCATAAAATGGTTTAACTGGTAAAAAAAAAAAAGTTAGGCTACCATTGGAGAGCATACAAGGGGACCTTAAAAAGAGATACCTGTTATAGACCGACCACCAAATTATGGTCATGTGATTATATTTTAAGAGAAACTGTGGCCCTCAGGCCTTCCTACCTAAAGTAAGGGCTGATTGCAGCAAGGACATTTCGGTGACAGGAGAACGTCTTGCCATGGTCCACTTCTACGACAATGTCTGTAAGCTGTGCTTCGTCATACAAGGCTTTGAGCTGCTGGAGCATGGTACAGGCATGAACTGCATCTACTCCGTTGTAGTTCGAGTTTGCAGGAGTCCCATTCTGTACTTGTAACAGCTTGCCTACTTCTGTAAAATAAACACAAAGAGAGGGACAATTTGGAATTATAAACCACAGCACTTGTGACATGAGGGGGATCTACTTTTTCTAGATTACTTAGAAACTACTGTACAATAATTGATTTGTGGCAGCAAATACTGTTCGGTGAGGATAGTCTGGAGGCTAAGAATCATGTAAAGTTACATAGATATGTATAGCTAACGTTGCCGTGCTTCACATTGGCTAAATTCAATCTTCAATCATGACATTTAGAATTTTGTTTTCTTACTTGCTATAGTTAAATAAACTATTACAGCTAACAACTTGTCTTGAAATTCATAGCTACATCAATCACGACTCGCTGGACAAGTTTAGCTATCTAGAGGAGCTATGTTTATCAGTATACTGCACTGTAACTTTTATTCCTGTATTCTATTTGTCCTGCTTTTTGTTTAAATGTCTATAATGACTTGCTTTTTGTTTTAATGCTTTTAATTTGTCCTGCCTTTTGTTTTAAATGTCTATAATGTCTTGCTTTTTGTTTTAATGCTTTTAATGTCTCATGTAAAGCACCTTGAATTGCCCTGTGGCTGAAATGTGCTATATAAATAAACTTGCCTTGCCTTACCTTACTTTTAATATACAGCCTTGCCTTACCTTACTTTTAATATACAGCCTTGCCTTACCTTACTTTTAACATCCAGGCTCTCAATAAGACTGGGCCTAGTTAGCTGGTTACTAATACATGCTATTCTCGACACAACACACCGTTTGTGTCAAGCTAGACAACAATGAATGAGATTTATTTCGCCAAACGTTAGCTCGCAACTGTTAGGTGACTAGTTAATGATAAGTTATAGTAAATTGTAAGTTGTGTACTGCGTACACAAAAGCCAGCCAATGCAAACCACCCAGCTAGCTATTGTAAGTGAGCTGGTGTAACGTTAGTACTTGGCTAAGCTACCTGGATAACTCGCTATGACAGCTGCAAACAAGTGAATATCTAGCTAGCTTGTAAACTTACATTAGCTACCTCGACATTAACTACAAAATAGCTCACATTAACTAGACACAGGTCGCTAGATACGGCTGCTAGTTAGCTAAGCTAAGCTAGTGTGTTGAGTCGTTAGCTGCTAACTTAGTTTAGCTAGCATTATTGGTGCATTCGTTTGTGGTCGGAGGTGGCAAGTCGCAAGTGGGAAAATACCTACCTCCGACCTGTGTGCATTCGAGCTATATACCATTATATCACAGTTACCTAGTTATATCTATATACCATTATATCACAGTTACCTAGTTATATCTATATACCATTATATCACAGTTACCTAGTTATATCTATATACCATTATATCCCAGTTACCTAGTTATATCTATATACCATTATATCACAGTTACCTAGTTATATCTAGTGCATTCGAGCAACTGGGAGCTGAGAAACATATCCGAATTTGCGACAAGGAAGTGCGAGTTCATGCGGTGTTTTATTTAATCATTCCTAGTAGCAAGTCGCAATTTGCCACCTCCCAGTTAGAAACGAACGCACCATAACGTTAGCTGTAGCTAGCTAACAGACCACACTTTGAAAGAAGCTTTCGCTAGTTGAACCTGGGCGTTTTTTCACATGATAATACTATTCATTTATCTTGACTTTTAACATAAACCAAGCCCATATATTACATTCAATATATATTTATAACATAACATGTTTTGCTAATAAGTTAGAAACACGAACACAAACAATCTTGCTAACCTCCACAGGCAGCCATTCTCCCCAGTCTGGTGGTGGAGAGCCAGAGAGACGTCATCTCAGTAGTAGAGCCCCGGAAACAAGGGACAGCCAATCAGCAGCCCGCAGGCATGCGGAACCAATCAGATGCTTATCTTACATCTTCATCATCATGATGATGATGATGATCTTACATCTTATCTTCTAAAAAAGTAACCCATAGTTCCCCTCTCGCGAGTTAAAGGATGCTGCTGCTAAATGCTGCTGCTAATTAGATAATTGACAGCTGATTTGTACGAGTCTGAATTAGCCTACGGAGGGCAATTATCCATATTCAAATACATAGTCTGGTTCTGCTCAAACCATTCTATAGTAGAGAGGTAGGTTCCCCAGGTACCCCAGGTACCCCAGTTCTATGAGTGGAATGGTTTACCCCTGCGTCATATAGAGATAGAGTTGCTTTTTGATCTCGCCGCCACGTGATCACGTGGTTCATGTTGCTCTCTTTAGTTCCAAAACAAATCTGCTCTGTAACTGAATTGTTTTCGGCAGGACAGACAGACAGCAATTCGGTTAATGCATAATGTGCATTGATTGTTGTGTTCTATCATTTCTATTTCATTTCAGCCTCTCCATCACTCTACCAGCCTCTCCATCACTCCACCAGCCCTCCATCACTCTACCAGCCTCTCCATCACTCTACCAGTCTCTCCATCACTCTACCAGTCTCCCCATCTCTTCACCAGCCTCTCCATCACTCCACCAGCCTCTCCATCACTCCACCAGCCTCTCCATCACTCCACTAGCCTCTCCATCTCTTCACCAGCCTCTCCATCACTCCACCAGCCTCTCCATCACTCTACCAGCCTCTCCATCACTCTACCAGTCTCTCCATCTCTTCACCAGCCTCTCCATCACTCCACCAGTCTCTCCATCACTCTACCAGTCTTTCCATCACTCCACCAACCTCTCCATCACTCCACCAGCCTCTCCATTTCTTCACCAGCCTCTCCATCACTCCACCAGCCTCTCCATCACTCCACCAGTCTCTCCATCACTTCACCAGCCTCTCCATCACTCTACCAGCCTCTCCATCACTCTACCAGCCTCTCCATCACTCCACCAGCCTCTCCATCACTCCACCAGCCTCTCCATCACTCTACCAGTCTCTCCATCACTCTACCAGTCTCTCTATCACTCCAATAGTCTCTCCCTCACTCTACCAGTCTCTCCATCACTCTACCAGTCTCTCATCACTCCACCAGCCTCTCCATCACTCTACCAGTCTCTCCATCACTCTACCAGTCTCTCCATCTCTTCACCAGTCTCTCCATCACTCCACCAGCCTCTCCATCACTCTACCAGTCTCTCCATCACTCCACCAGCCTCTCCATCACTCTACCAGTCTCTCCATCACTCTACCAGTCTCCCCATCTCTTCACCAGCCTCTCCATCACTCCACCAACCTCTCCATCACTCCACCAGCCTCTCCATCTCTTCACCAGTCTCTCCATCACTCCACCAGCCTCTCCATCACTCTACCAGTCTCTCCATCACTCCACCAGCCTCTCCATCACTCTACCAGTCTCTCCATCACTCTACCAGTCTCCCCATCTCTTCACCAGCCTCTCCATCACTC
This sequence comes from Borostomias antarcticus, assembly GCF_949987555.1. NCBI lineage: Eukaryota > Metazoa > Chordata > Actinopteri > Stomiiformes > Stomiidae > Borostomias > Borostomias antarcticus. The sequence goes on along the minus strand of NC_140240.1, from coordinate 3,475,896 downwards.
CACCAGCCTCTCCATCACTCTACCAGTCTCTCCATCACTCCACCAGCCTCTCCATCACTCCACCAGCCTCTCCATCTCTTCACCAGCCTCTCCATCACTCCACCAGTCTCTCCATCACTCCACCAGTCTCTCCATCACTCCACCAGTCTCTCCATCACTCTCTACCAGCCTCTCCATCACTCCACCAGTCTCTCCATCACTCTACCAGTCTCTCCATCACTCTACCAGTCTCTCCATCACTCCACCAGCCTCTCCATCACTCCACCAGCCTCTCCATCACTCCACCAGCCTCTCCATCACTCCACCAGCCTCTCCATCTCTTCACCAGCCTCTCCATCACTCCACCAGCCTCTCCATCACTCCACCAGTCTCTCCATCACTCCACCAGCCTCTCCATCACTCCACCAGTCTCTCTATCACTCTACCAGCCTCTCCATCACTCCTCCAGTCTCTTCATCATTTCTAATCCTACAAATGGTAAGTTGATATATCACGTTTAATATGAATTATGCACTTATAGTATTAGGTGCTACATAATTAGACAGACATGGCTTCAAGTTATCCCATTACTGTTCCATGTGCTACTGTAGGTAAGAGGGCAGGTCCCAGCGGCTTTCTACTGACAACATTACTTTGTTCATGTACTGTGTGTTCAATGTACTCCCGCTGAACCCATTTCCAACAAAACAGGCCAGCCAGGCCAGGGGCCGAGAACTCCACAGTACCATAAGCACATCCCAAGGAGTACCAAGGTACCAGCGCTCAGGCCCACCCCGCCACACTCAGCCAGCTGAAGGGCAGGACAAGAGTTGTGCTGAGGGAGGACTAACCAGGCAGCGGTTATCAACCAGAAGACACATGTAGCTGTGGACTAGTGCAAACGTGTGGCACCTGCTGGAATGTGTCGACGCCCCCCAGTGAAGCCCACAGAACCTGGCTGGACCTACCCCATCAGCTGTGGCCTTCGCCTGATACTGGCAAAATGAGCATCTGAGATTGCTACGGACTCGAAAAGAAGAAGGTTACGCACGGTAACTCTAGCCTACCAGTTCCTCACCTCACAAGCCCCTTAGGGCCAGAGAATAGACCGCTGTGTAATCTTCGTTCCTCCATGTGCCTCGCCACTCAACCCACAACACTGTGCCCAGCACAGACGTGGCCACAGGAGCGGACAGCACATCCAAGAGGTAGTAGAGGACAAAAGGCGATGGCGACGCCCATGCCACGGCCGCACAGGTGTCCGCCTCCGACACTCCATTAAAGGGGGCGACCGAGGTTGCTGTCCCTCTCGTCGAGGGCGCCCTGACATCCCCATGCAGGGGGCGTCCCGCCGCCCGATAAGACATGGTGATGCCCTCGCAGAGCCAATGGGAGAGGTACAGTGTCGACAGAGGTGATCCCACCTTACCAGGGCCATAAGAGAGCAGCAACTGGGGGTGCGGATCTGACCGCTGCTCTGCGCTTCACGTACCGCGACAGCGCACGGACGGGGCACAAGCCATGCAAGCGGGCGTCCTCCTCACTTCCCAGATAGCAAGCGGATCTGGGACATATATGGGCCGGAACTAAGCCATAAGGGCCAGATCTGGCCTGTATATGGCCCATATCCGCTTGCTTTCTGGGTTCCGTGGGGTGGGGGGAAGAAATCTCGCAGCTCGAAAGCCTGCGCGCTAAAAGCGTTCTTAACCGCCTTGGGAACGAAAGAGGGGTTAGGAGGCAGCACAGCCTTGCTCTCATAACCATGATGAGGTACCCAGGCTCAACCACCTCCACAGTTCCACCACCAAGCAGTGCAGGGCCAGTGAGCGAACCCTTCCTTGTCGGTTGACGCGGGACACAGCTATCCGGTTTTGCCGACTGTACAAGCACATCGTGACCTCGTACGAGGTGGGCGAAGAGGTGTGGCACAAGCGACACCGTCTCGAACCCCAGGAGCTTGTCGCCTGTCTCGGGAAATCCGACGCGTGGACGGACATGCCGTCTTCGAGCGGCAGAGGACACCCGGCGAAGAAGTGAGCCCGGTGCATCCTCTCAGCTGCACGCACGCAGGACAGGCGGGAGCGGGCGCGAGGCCCTCCCGAGCGTGCTTCAGTCCCAGGCAGGCGAAGCCGACGTCGTGGCCGTGTCCTCCATCCGGGTCATCGCAGCAGCAGAGGTCTTGAAGCTGACCAGTCGGCCGAGGCGAAGAAGCCGCCGGCACCACCATTCTCTTGGCGAACTTATTTGAAAACTCCCGCTGCGGTCCCGGAGATCTCTTCGTTCGCCATCTTTTTTTATTTTTCTCACAGCCCAGTGACGTCTCACGTCTCGACTTCCGGAACAGTATGCTCTGGACTATGCTACATTTACGCCCATTTTTTCGCCGATTTCGCCTACTATATAGTACCTACTATATAGTAGGCGAAATACAGTATGCACAGTTTTGATGCAGCATGCTGCATCTCGCCTACTATATAGCAAGTAGTATGCAATTCGGACACGGCCTTGCTCTCCTTGTTGTTCTTCTTCTTCAGGTCACTGTCGAGCTGAACGTTTTGGGGAGACGATCACTGGTTCCAGCTTGGTCATGTAGTAACACCTGTACTCTGATTGGCCGCAGGTGTGCACATTGTTTTTCTTTTTCAGTGGGCGTAACTATCTACGATAGGGTAAACCATTAGGAGCGGAGCCCTGTGGGGCAGAGCTCCAGGAAATAGAACTATTGTTGTGCCTCAGTGCGTAATTTGCCTAATGCAAGACAATCCATATTGATAAATGGTGTTGTCATTTTGTGGCCCATGTTGTGAGGAGGTCTCGTTACCTCTGTCATTGGGTCTTTCCAGTAGGTGACAAAATATATTTCAGTCATCTCTGTGGTCTTATGTATGAGTCACAATAACCAGTCAACACCCTTTCTGTAGGTATTAAGAAGTTCATTCATTTTTATTCAAACCCTCCATCATAATATAGTGCTGAGTCTTGACATTTAGCAAATGTGGTGCTGCAATCTAGTGCTGTCAAAATAAATGGGATAATTGGATAATAGGTTTATTAAACAATCTGATTGCCTTGTAGCCTAATTTCCATATATTAACATGCAATGCCATTTAATTTCTATTGCTCTTAATTATGTAGTATACTGGCAGTATTATTAGACTAACTGCTGAGTAGCTCTCATTATTCCCGAAGTGGGGGTCTAATGTATGTGTGTGTGTGTGTGTGTGTGTGTGTGTGGGACGGGGGGCTGCTGCTGATCATTAAGCAGTTGCCAGTGGGAATTAAGAATCTTGCAACCTAAAAACAAAAAAGTACATCTTCACCTGACCTTCAAAATCATATCAAGTCGGCACTGGTAGACACCAACAGTTTGGATTTTAAAACTACAGTATGTAAGATTTCAATTAAGATTTTAAAAACGTTTAGATATTGCTATATTGCTATGATAAATCGAGAGGGATACATGATTGAGCTCCTCTGTGATGACTGTGTCTAGGTAGACTATCCTAGCGTCACCATCCTGATAACGTGAGCTCACATTCTGCTCTCCATGGATTAGTCTGGACTTCCCCCTATCTCTAACGATTATTCTCTGATTACGTTGTGACCAGGTCAATCAGGGACTGTGTTCTGAGTGCTGTTCTGCCCCCAAGTAGAAGGTAGCCCCTGATTGGTTCCCATAGTTGATGTGTAAAAATGAAATGCATGCCGCTGGCAAAATAGTCTCCCGAAGCAACAAGCAGTAATATTAACATTAGTAGAATAAACACAGCCATATTATTATTGTAGAAATAGACTCAATAATAACAATTAAACAAGTAGAAGAGTAGGCTAAGCACGCAGAGATTCTCAGAGGAAAAGACGTCTTCACCGCTCTTCGGATTTGGCAAAAGTTTTGTTATGCTGATTGGCTGACGGAGTTAGTCTGTTAAGGCAAGTACTCCCGCCCACTGTAATCATTCGAGATATGGGGAAGGCCAGACTCGCAAGTATGCCAGTGTCGCAAAAGGGATTTACATTTTTTGGGGAAATGTGGCTTCCAGACTGCTGTTTGGCTCTGTTACAGCAATTATAATCATTATTATTATTCAGGTCCACACCAGAGCATACAAAAAGCTTGGAGGTGTGGTCACACTTGGGTCAAAACGTGCTGAGATCCAATCAACAACTCAGAGCATTCTTCTATGGCCTTATGGGTACCAAAACCCAGACTGAATTTAATTTAGTAGATGGAATTTTCCCTAGTTGCTAACTAGTAAGTTTATTGCATAGAAGCTACATACTGCAGCTTTAATGGGCCTGACCTCACCAGGGACTCATCAGCCATTGAGGAATCATATTCTCTCACGTACACATCAATAGCTTCACATGCTCCCGGGTGCCATTATCTCAGCCGTCTCTGTGTGACCGTTTGCTGTAATCCTAAAGGTATTATCAGCACAGTGCAGGCTGGAAACGGACTCACGCTGCATAACACTGTCAAATGATAGAAAGAGAGTCAAATAAAATAGAACTGCAATCCACGCAATCGATTTCAAATTTATTTCCAATTTCTCCCCATTCAACCACAGAGCAGTCTGTGAAATTGGGCCTACCTGAACTGAAATGAAGAAAAGAAGCTACCTGTGACTTCTGTTATCTAATGATACCTTTAGCTATATATTAACCCCTCGCTAGATGCCTCTTTTGAAACATTGAACAGATCTTCTGATATGTGATTTCTGAAATCCTTTTTTTCCACCATCCAGCAAGACCTTTTTCCCCCATCCAGTTTCTGGTCACAGCACCACTGAATGGGAGATTTATTATTCTGGTGCACTTTTAAAATGGCTGTACTGTTTCAACTTCAACTCAAAATTTGCTGCAGTCCGTGAAATATGAGCATGAAATATGAGGAAATGTCGACTAAGAAGAAAAAGGGATGTTTGGGGCCATCGTTTGTTGCTTATCCTCAGATCCTCAGTCTAAAATTGCTGTCCAATTATTCTTATTTTTTCTCAAATGAAAAACATGTACTCTAGAACACATGTAAAGCTTATGGAAGAACAACTGACCCTTCTTAAAAAGAGAGATTATATGACAAATAAGAGAGAGATTATATATAGTAACCACAGTATTATTATATTTTCTTGTACAATGCCTGGAGTAAAGTGTTCCTTCATCTAAAGCTGTGTTGTGATATTGCATCCAGAAGAATGCAAGTGCATCACATTTTTAAACATACTGTATGTATGTATGTATGTATGTATGTATGTATGTATGTATGTATGTATGTAACAAAGGCCAACAGTTGTACTTTATGTCTGTGATGAATTGTATCAGTTATTATTGAACATTGAATGTGTGTGTTTGTGTGTGTGTGTGTGTGTGTGTGTGTGTGTGTGTGTGTGCGCGTGCGTGCGTGCGTGCGTGCGTGCAAGTGAGTGTGAGAGAAAGAGAGAGACAGAGAGAATGTGTAACATGTGCACTCAGGCCATAGAGAGAACTCACTCTATGATGAATTTCTGAGTCTTGCCTAAACGGCCTCTCTCCAGTCGTGAGCCAATCTCCCTCAGTCTCCTGGGCAGACGAGAGAAAGAGGGAGATAAACGGAGGAGTCTCGGGTCGGCAGAACGATTGAATTGTAGAACAGAAGAGGGGATGGAATGCATGAGGGAGAGGAGGCAGGGGGTGTAATTGTAGTTTAAATGTGTGTTTTTGTCAGAGATGGAGGTAATGGGTTATGATATGCCTCCAGGGACCTGGGGGAGAACGCCTGCAGATGTTGTGAAGAGCTGCTCGCTCTTCTCCACCACCCAGGAGGAGATAAATAGGAACTCCATGGGAGGCAGCTGTAAATACAGGAATGGAATTCCCGCCTCATGTTTGAAAATCTCCTACATCTGCTCTGCCTGCAAACCCTCTCCCCTTGAATCAAGTGCACTCTGGGTACCTCAACAGCATGCTCCCAGAATGCTCTGGGGCTACCCAGCAGCAGTCTCTGCCACAATCACACTCCTAAAACCGCTGACATGGAAGCTTCTTTATGAGAATAGCGGCTTGGAAACCATCAGTGTCGAGGCAATTATTGTCAGAGAGTTACAGTATATACAATGGTTCCTCGGCTCGTTCCTCAAAGAGTGAGACCGTATGAGATGGATACAAAGTATAGTCCATTTTCTGTTGGATACCGCCTTTATCATTTGCCTGCTGGATACAGTATAGTGGATGGTTTCATCCCAAGATAAATCTGTCTTTCACGATTTCACATGTAAAGAGGTTTACAGTTCAGAGGTTTAACTTGTGCCAAATGTGGAAGGGATTTCTGTAATGGGCCATCTCTGTGTCATAACACACAGTGACTCAGTGGCTTGAGAGAGAGTTAGATTTCCTCTAACTCTGAGGACTTTTACTGGGCCGGGTGACTGCATACTGTCCGCCCTTCAAGTTGCAAAAGCAAACAAATAAGGCTACAGCCTCCTACTGTGAGGTCGAGTCATTTGTTCCAGTTGTCCGGCTGATGGATTTGGTTTTATAAAATTTAGCTTTTTTTAGCCCCACGCTAATTACTGAGAAGAAGAAAAAAAAAAAACACATGCATTTTGCCCACTTTGAGCTTCTAGCCTTTTTTTTTTTTCTCTCCCACTCGTCCTCTGCTGGTCTTCTTCACAGGCGTGTGGGTCCAGGGCCACGGTTGAGCTCTCTCTCCACGAGAGGTACCGCGGGCGGGAGACACCCAGCTGAGAGGCGCGAGGCCCTAATAGTGGAATCGGATTAGAGGACTCCCCCGGCGCGCGCCGCCATGCGCCCGCCCGTGCGCGCGGAAGCTCTGCCTGTCATCAATACTGAGGCGGTGGCACGGGGAAGATCCATCAGCAAACCCCCGATACCGCGCGGGGAATTGTGAGGTCCTCGCCAGAGAGCCGGGATGGAGCTTTCTGTTCTTTCTCTTTTTACATTATCCCCCGGCCCCTGGAGAGCGTTCTCCATCATGTCGATGTAATGTAGCACGCCGAGGCAATCATGCAGCCTACCCTGCCCCGGGGCGGCCTGCTCTGAGGAGAAAATGCAACTTTAGCACTTAATCTTCTCAGCCATACCCGCCACGCCGGGCTATGTGAGCAGCTTCACCACGGCATGGTGCCAGATCCTTCATCCTCGGCACGGATTTACCCCCCCCCCCCCCCTCACACGCACACACACACACACCCCTGCCCCCGCTCGTCCGGAAGATACTACCCCTCCATTTGGCCCGGCTCTTATTTGAAACAGCAGAAACCAATGCGCCACGCCCTCTTAGGTCTGAGGTCTGTCATGTGTAAAAGCGACCTCAGCCGGTGTGTGATGTTTCGTCCACGCTGCAACATTTGGATTGAACAGTCTCCTGACCGATTGCTGAACAAGTGGAGACAAAACTATTGGGTCATGAATAGCGCATGATGAGATCGAGAGCAGGGCGCTTCGGACTGAAACCTGGGCCTGCTGTTCTGATAAGATGATGCATGTGGAGGTAGATGGCATGTAGGTTCAGGATAGATTTGAATGTTGCAGCCCCATGGGGTTTGGTGGAAGTGTGTGTGTGTGTGTGTGTGTGTGTGTGTGTGTGTGTGTGTGTGTGTGTGTGTGTGTGTGTGTGTGTGTGTGTGTGTGTGTGTGTGTGTGTGCGTGCGTGCGTGCGTGGGTGCGTGCGCGTGTGCCCGTGCGTGCGTTCATGTGTGTTGTGCCCTCACACGTCTGTTTGTGTCCACGCGTGCGTGCGCATGTGTGTGTGTGTGATGAGGTGAGGTGATGAGGTCATGAATAGTGAGGTGTGCATTATCATGTGATTGATCTTCTGTATACATGGCTCCAGGGGAAGACACAGTGAGAGGTCAAACAAGACTGTTCCAAATAGACCTGTCGGAATCAGCCTTAGGGTGCCGAACCAGTTGGACAAGGGCGATACTTTTTTACTGCAAGTGCCCTTGGTTTACTGTGGTTGAACTAGACAACCACATGTTTTATTCACTGGCTTTAGAAGGTGACAAATGGAGAACCTCGTGAACACAATCGCTGCAGTATTGTACCTTTTTAATCATTGTATCCCGTTGTCAGAGGCTAGTTGAGCATGAATTAGGCTGGTTAGCTAAGGTGTTATCAGCATGAAGTGACAACCACAGAGCTAAGTTGCAAGGGTATTGTTGTTTAAAGATATGTATTCATTTATTATTCTGAAATGCCATCGCAATGTCTTTCTCCTTGTTTATTGTAGCCTACTGTACTTTCTAAACTCTTCTCTTTCTCTTCTCTCACCCAAATCATTAAATATTGATGCTATATTCTTCATCCAGAATGTGTTTTTAATATATTCCAATGAAGGGTTTTCCAGATAGTTTGATAACGTTCTTTAGTGAATGAATTAATTTAGTAGCAGTTCTCTGGTATAGCATCTACTCACGGTTTTCACATTCTTGGTTATTCATTTCATGAAAATATTTTGATTATTATTATTTGAAAACAAAGTCCATGTTCATGCAAACATGACCGACCTTCAGTTTTATGGTGTGTGGGTAGGAATGCGCTCTTTGGTATTTGAGAGAACTCTGAATCCTCTGTCATGCTGAAACTGTTAACATTAAGAGCGGATCATTCACTAATTGAACTAAATGCCACTCACTTGACATCATGACAGCTTTGTGATTGCATGCGTGTGTGTGTGTGTGTGTGTGTGTGTGTGTGTGTGTGTGTGTGTGTGTGTGTGTGTGTGCGGTCACTGTATACACCATGGTCATGAACAGATAGCTGAAACCATGTCCCAGATCTTAAGTGATTGCAATGTATACAGGGGGCTTTACATCATGTAGATATGACAGAATTATGGATTTGATATCAAAAGGTATATCCATTTTCAGATCATCCATTATTCTTTGCAATCATTCTCCTGTGAAGCTGAGCATGTTCAGTCTGTGTAGTGACGATTCAGTGCTCAGTGATTCAGTGATTCAAATAGCACAGCTAACACCTCTGATGTTGCTTTTGTCAGTGAAAATCTTAGAGAGGTTTTCATTCTGAAGGTCAGATGTACTTTCGATTACAGCTTAGAGGAAGCCTTTCTAACCAAGGTGCTGGAATATCAACATCTACTCTGTAGCAGACCATTTCACAACTAGGCTACAAGTGTAGACTTTTAGTTTTTATATTTGGTAGCCTGGGTCGTGTGCACAAGTCGGTTGTGAAGGGCCTTAAGATGGCCGCCCTCCCTAGTAGGGCCAAGCAGTGAGCCAGGTACTCAGTTTTAGCCATTATTGGGAGCCGCTTAATATGGAGTAGACGCTATTTTCTATACCCATAAAATAGGCTTCTGGGTCCTTTGGATCTGTCGTTATCACCATCTTGTGTGTACTTTATGTAACGATGTGATTGCCAACTAGGCACTTACACTTACGAGTATGACTCTCTCCTAATGTCTGATGGCATTGTAACTGTTGATGTCCTTTGTATTTCTATTTATGTGCACATAAATGATTCAAGTGTGTGTGTGTGTGTGTGTGTGTGTGTGTGTGTGTGTGTGTGTGTGTGTGTGTGTGTGTGTGTGTGTGGGACAATATCCAGTACTAAACATGCCTCAGAATCAAGCACGAACGCTCACGCGCACACACACACACGCACACACACACACGCACACACACACGCACACACACAGAGCGGAGATGAATCTGTTTTCAGGACTTTCACCTCTGATGAAGGAGCGGTGAGTTCTTCCCCGTTCTCCCCTCCACTCCGTCGCCATCCCTCGCTCCGGTGTGATCCAATCACAGCGACCGGGAAGCAAATTCTACAATGACAGCGGCCTTTATTTTTCACACGGAATCCGTCTGTCTGCTGCGAGGTTTGCTGGAATACTGATGAGGGCGCTTAGCGAGACAATGTCACAGCCCTGAGGAACAGACACACCGTAGAGACCCAGGAGCAGCGAGCTGTGTAGCCAGACAGGAAACGTCACACACTGTCACCTCAGCCATTGTACCCCCCCCGCCCCCCCCACACACACACACACACACACACGCAACATCTGAGACTAATCAGGCCCACGCCTCTATCCGAGTGGTGTTAATGAAAGTGGGTTGGGGTTCGTAGGGGGCGCAGCCTTAGATAAATACTACGCAACCTGATAAAGCTGAGATGACACTAACACCCCACCTGTGTGTGTGTGTGTGTGTGTGTGTGTGTGTGTGTGTGTGTGTGTGTGTGTGTGTGTGTGTGTGTGTGTCTGTGTGTGTGTGTGTGTGTGTGTGTGTGTGTGTGTGTGTGTGTGTGTGTGTGGGATAAGCGTTGAAGCCTCCTCAGTGGAGATGGAATGGAACAGCATCTGGATCTCTCTACTGAAATGTCTCTCTCTCTCTCTCTCTCTCTCCTCATGGCTTTTTAGCTACTTATTTTAACTACCTCCCATCCCCCTCTCTTTCTCTCTCACTCTCTCTGTCTTACACACACGCACGCACACAAACACACACACACACACACTCTTCAGAGAGGATCGTGGCGTGCAAGCCTGCAGTGTGTACACTATAAAAGAAAGTGAATGATTTGTCGTCTTCCTCTCCGGGTGGTCCTCCCCCGTCGTCCCGGGCCCCTCATCCCGAGCCCCTCATCCCTCCCCACCAGCCTGGTCAGCACTCGGCTGTCAGCCCATTAATGTCGCCTTCTACGGGCGCGCCGCCTCCATCATAAACAAAACCTACTCACGGGCACCCAGACGAGACCTATAGGCCTCCATCCACAGCAGGGAGCGAATACATTACCCTGCGCGGTATGAATCTCTTCTCTCATTTAATCATCGTCTACAGTATGTGTGATGATAACGCAATCTGTTAAACCATTTTTTTTTATGGATTACACTCGATATAGGTCTCCTGAGAAGAATGCAAAAATCAAACGCAGGTTGGCTCAATACTGTGTGAATTGTGTATTAATCAATCAACTGACTGAGTTTTCCAGAATAGGCCTATACTTAACAGCTATGTGGGTTGTTCATGTTTCAGTATTGGACAGGAAATCATTATCAGTGATGTGTATGATGGTATCATTCAGTGACAATACTCAGTGTTGGATAATTAAATCTTACTTTCCACTTATGGGCAGCTGCCTTATGTTGCATTATGTATAGGCCTAAACTAAACGACCAGGAAGAGTCATTTACATGGTCAGAGACACCTAAGAGACCCATGGTCAACCGAATGGGATTCTTTGGAAGAGCAACATTGCCATCTATCATCCAGAAAGGAAACGACAAGTTCAGGCCGTCGGTAAGGAGGGACCGTTCCAACATGAACGATACGAATCCACGCTCCTCTAGGCTACCTATCCTAGCCGTCCCGACGGCACCCCAACATACCTCGCTTTCCTGTCCTGCTGACTGACAGTTATCATGCACATAATAATACACCCGCTCCGGCCTTGGCTGGCTTGGCAAAAACGTCGTGTTGTATTCCTATGGCCTCTATTCATCCGCATTTCTGAGATGGCGGATTTGCATGGGATGCGGTGGCACTGCCATAAAGCGGGATGATAATATTGCTTCGCTCCCGGTCCTGGGGTCCCAGCGGGGCCTGTCGTGAATTTGATTCTCTCGCTGCTGGTTCATAATGGTGGCTACAGTTCAGTGCCCAGAGATATTATGGAGGTGATGTTAGAATGTAGAATTAATTAATTAAACAGTTGCCAGACAAGGTTGTGTGTGCGTGTGTGTGTGTGTGTGTGTGTGTGTGTGTGTGTGTGTGTGTGTGTGTGTGTGTGTGTGTTGCTCAGTTTCAGCATACCACCAGATCTGAGTGATCCCCCCATCTCTCTCTCTCTCTCTCTCGCTCTCTCTCTCTCTCTCTCTCTGTCTCTCTCTCTCTCTCTCTCTCGCTCTCTCTCTCTGTCTCTCTCTCTCTCTGTCTCTCTCTCTCTCTCTCTCTCTCACTCACTCCTACATACATACATAGGCTACATATACAGATCACACATAAGCACGCACCCACTGAATGGTATCACTGAATGGTATCACTGAATGGTATCAGTCGAACCGTGATTGAGAGAGACTGTTCCGCTTTACTAAAGGGGATTTAATGCGTGATGTCACCGATCTGGGCGCTGCGTGTCCGTCTCGCTCTCTTCTGAATGCTAATTCCACATTCAGATTGGGTTGATTCGGAGCCATAGCAGCGAATTATGCCCCTAATTAATCGAAATGAGGCATCAGTTCTGACTTCCTTCTTGGCTTCCTCTGCAATCTTCTGGGGCTCTTGAGGAATGGGCGTGTGGAAATAACAGCGTCAACCCTCAGGGCCAGAAAGCAGACAGGGACACGGGAGCTTGTTTGTTTTGATATGGCACGGGTTTTTAAATCAGATATTGTCAAAATATGTGTATATTTTAAAATCTGTTATCAGTTTGGAAACGATCAAATATGTGCACAAAAATAACATTTCGATACAGGGGGAAGCAATTATTTCAAAACGACTTTCTCAGCTAACCAAGCTGCTTATCTCTCTCAAGAAGAACTGTGTAAACATGTAGCACTATGTGTGCGTGTGTGTGTGTGTGTGTGTGTGTGCGTGTGTGTGTGTGTGCGTGCGTGTGTGTGCGTCTTTCTCTGTCTTTCACTCTTTTCCCCTCTCTCTCTCTCTCTCTCTCTCTCACTCTCTCTCCCTCCCTCTGTCTCTACGTCTCTCTCGTCCTCCCTCCCTCTCTTCCATCTAACAGCCCTTGACAGCCGCAGATGAAATAGAACTTTCTATATCAAACACCTACACAAAGGCGAGCTGACCTTTGATCAGCTGAGCGTTTGATGCTGTGACACGAAATTTGCATCACAGGGGCTGTGGCTCGAAAGCCACCACGAGGGGGCTAATGCCTCGCCCCGCCACGGAGCCGCACAGGTCAGGGGCCCTTCAGGAAATAACAAGCACTCTAATCCCGAAGCACGGATCAGCGGCGCGTTTGATGTTAAACACGCAGAGGCTCGGCTGCTGAGACGTGATATTCAATCCAACACGGGGAGCAGAGACACAGATCCACGGGTGCTGTGATGACGGCTGTTTGGACGGAGGTGCAGACAAAACAACGCGAGAAACAAAACCAATCTCAGATGCTTCAGTTGATGTGCGGTTTATTAACTTGTGTTTATGCAGTTTATTTTAAGAATGTCGCTCAATATGGATCAGCGCACCGGCGGCAGGTAAATAGGCTATAGCCAGTCCCCAGGCCTGCAGTAGTGGAGTTTTAGAGGACATATGGCATGTTCCATCTGAATGGCGTCTATTGATCTCTGGACCAGTCGAGCTGAGCGGGCTGATTAATAATTCAGTCTGGCACGTCATTTTTCATGGCTGCGTCTGTATGAGGACTCCAAAATAAACCTGTCACTCCTGCTAACCATCTCTCATCCGGCCAAACAGCTCCAAGACTCATTAGTCCCCACACAGCTAGTTGATGGGAGGATAGGACACGTACACACACGCTAACAGACACACACACACACACAGTCAGTCAGTCACTTACACTGCCATATGGCTCACTGTGCGCAGGCAAATGTGATCTAATTTCAGGCAATTTTTTGTAATCAAAATATTTCTGATACATTTAGGTCCAAAATGGTGCCCTGTGTGGCATTTCTAGTGCAAAGTCCATTATAGTGTTTTGAAATTAGCTGTTAATTTGGTTGTTCTATTACACTGATATTGAGTTTGATAGGCTAACACAGATCATGAGACGAGATCATACATTGAATAATATCAATAGCTCTTTGTTTTCTTTGTTTTCATTAGTATGATTGTGTACGTTTGACCGTTGTCTGTTTCACTCTGTCTGCACGTTGCCCCTCATTGATCGTGTCTAGTGTGAGGGGCCGTTTCATTAGTCAAACAGGAAACGTTTGGTGTTTGTTATGCAAGACCAACCAGGAAGTCACAGAGGTGTCTTTCACAAGTTCACCGTCACCTCAGTTCCTGACATTGTTGGACATTCAACTTTATTTTATATCATCAACTTTATTTCATAACATCAAGCTCCTTGGTGCTCTTTTATAAGTGATTGAGCCATTTAAAAACTATCATGTCTCATTTGATTTCTGAATGGCTTCTGGCCCTGTCTTTCAAATAGTAATAAAGTTGCTTGTTACCAAAGAAGAACAATCATCAAACTGCAATTATTCTGCTCAGATACTGGTAAATCAAAACGAGTTAACCAAGACCCCATCTCTTCCCAGAGTGAGAACTCTTTCTGCATCTTGATGACCCTCAAGGCGCAATTTCCCTGGGCCAGCGCCCGATGCCCAAATATGGTCGACAGCATTGCATTACCTCACACCATATTTCCTGAGAGCGGTATGAGGTAACTGCTGAGCACTGCGGCGGCGGAGACTCAGGAGTTCGTGGCTCAGATCAATATTTTTGTTCCCTGTAATTATCTCACCCTTAGACTCATTAATTACTCTTTCAAGGCTCATTTCCAGGGTTGTTTGCAGAGGCCCTTTCTGAGGGACCAGAGGGGAGGTGGGGTGGGGGGTGGGGGTGAGCTCTGATTAATATTTATTCATACTTTTTGTCTCTGTCTGAGGAAGACTGCCACCGTCATGTCATCTGACAGTTGGGAGATAAACAAACCCTCAGCTGCTTAATCAATAAGTTCCATCGACGAGCCAAATCTGGAGAGTGCCTCTGGCTTAGAAGCAGTTGTCTAATGTGTTCACAACTTCTTACCAGCCGCTGAAGAAGTTGTGTGCTGTGTACTCACTCTGCAGGATTCTGATGTTTGGATTCTGAAGTTTGGATTCTGATGTTTGGATTCTGAAGTTTGGATTCTGAAGTTTTGATTCTGAAATTTGGATTCTGAAGTTTGGATTCTGAAGTTTGGATTATGAAGTTTGGATTTGGTGAACCGAGCGTTGAGCTCGCATGAATCAATGCTCACTGTCCAGAGTTGCTATAATTCACTGCAGGTGTTGGGATGTAGTAGGTCACATGGAATCCAATGTGACAAGTATGGCGGACATAACTACGGGCAATGAAAATCAGTGGAGTTCTCAATAGATGGTCAACAGACAAGCGGCTGCTCCTCTCCTCCCCTCCAGAGGGGGCCGTGCCCCCCCCCCCCGGCCTCAGAGAGGTGAACTCACAGCTCGGCTCCCTCGCCACCCAGCCAACCTCCCCATCTGGAGAAAGGGATGGGCTGCCAGATTGGCTGAACAACCCCGATCTGCCGCAGCTGTCACCCCCCCCTCCCGCCCGCCCCCCCCCCCCCCACACACACACACACACTCCCACCATGACAACACTTGGACTACACACAACAGTAACCTCACCACCGAGCTGTATTGTTTAAAGTAAGAGAGGGTGCAGGCCAAGATGATGTCATGATGCGATGTAATGACGGGAAAGCAGATCTAAGCCCTCAGCTCGCGGGGCACGGGGTGCGCTGAGGTGCGCTGATATGTGTGTGGAGCTGCAAACGCATCTTTTGTTAATAGATGTGGAACGGTATGAGGTGGGCCGCCGGGGGCATACTGAGGGGTGGGGCTGGTGATTCCCCCCACTGGGGTGGGGAGGACATCACGCTATCTCAGCAGAGAATGACTTGGAGAACTGTGACCTGCACCTGGATGACATCCCAAGCCCCATGACTTGAATGGTTTGTGTGGGTTTTTACAGCAGACACCACCTGCAAAACATTGAGTGGGTTGGGCTCACTATTTGAAGTTTCCACTAGGGGGCAGAAGCGGGTCATACCTAGACTTGGGCAATGTCTCAGTCGTATTGTTATAAAGGAGTCAGACAGTATCTATAACACCCCAGCTATTGTTGGGGGCCAAAATGTAGCCTTTTCCAATTTTGATAAAGCCCAACTAGAGACATTGCAAGGAATCACTAAAAGAGAAAATAGACAATGACGCACCGTTGGAAACTATTAATGTATTCACATTCATTTGAAGTATGAATTATGAGTACTATGGAGGAGTTGTGTGTTTTTGATTAAAGATAAAAGTGAAATGAACATCATGCCGCAGGCTACAGCATAGATACATGATGGGTTAAATAACCTACTATATTTGACAGGATTGAATCCTAAGCAACCTGCCTAGTGATGAGTACATGTTTTTTGAAGTACAGTATGCATCAAATATGCCAAAGCTGTGTGCTGGAACAAACGCACCAGTCAGGGTTGTGGTTGTGGTGGTCATCATTTCCTGTCTTTTGACAAACCTTGTTTTAATAGCCATCAAGCTGCACATGGCTTGGTAGCCATACTGATACAGGGTCCATATGAATAACATTTGATATCCTCTGCACAATCATTAAACACAATACAGTGAGCAATCAGTGATTATAAAGATACCATAAGATCCCATTTTAAGTATCACATTGTTGCACACTGATGCCATCTGCTGCCCGAAACTATAAACATGTGATTTTATGATTTGAAGACACAATCAAATAGAGAACGATTTGTCAATTGACAATTAAGAATTATTAGGCTCACAGGGATTGCTATCTCCTGGAGGTCATATGCCTATTTAATTATGTGTCCGTGGTTCTGAGACATGTGGTCTTGAGGGGTAATGTTTGCTCAAATATAATGGGAAAGTATCTATTTTCAGTGATCAATATTAGCAATATGTAAAGCCATTGGAAGCTGAACATAAATGAAAAACTAGTAGCATGAAAAACTCAAAGGATTGGCGTAGATATAGATGTACTGGAAAACCATGAGTGAACAGACAGTTGGGCGAGGCAGATATACAGACAGACAGACAGAGAGACAGACAGACAGACAGACAGACAGGCAGGCAGGCAGGCAGGCAGGCAGGCAGGCAGGCAGGCAGGCAGACAGACAGACAGACAGACAGACAGAGAGAGAGAGAGAGAGAGAGAGAGAGAGAGAGAGAGAAAGAGAGAGAGAACCATTTCACTCATAAAGAAAGAAAGAAAGAAAGAAAGAAAGAAAGAAAGAAAGAAAGAAAGAAAGAAAGAAAGAAAGAAAGAAAGAAAGAAAGACAGGGGCAGGGGGATGGGGGGACAAGAAGAAGAAGAAGCAGAAGAGGAAGAAGAAGAAGTAGGCTAGATGTTGCACCTTGAGTGAGTGCAGCTGTGCCATGGCCCAGGCGAACACAGAGCCGCTTCACGCCTCAGCTGCAGAGAGCTGAACTGGGAAACAGAGGGCTAATAAAGACCGTAGGAGCAAATGATTTTCTCCACTTTCACTGACGCTGTTCCCAACACAAACCTGCCTTCAGGGTGTGCACACAGCATTATACAAGACCATATGGTCCAAGGCAAACTCCCTGACCATGACAACAGAAAACAGATGTCTCTCTGTCAGCCTGCACACAAAAGCTGTAGGCACAAATAAATAACTCTGAGCTATACTCACTCACTCATACACTCAGAATCTGATTTATTTAGCCATCTAGGTTTTCACACATAGGGATTTGTTTTGGACTGTTGGCGCATGGAACTAAATAGACAACAATAGACAAGGTGCAAGGACAAGACAGGACAGTGCAAAAGACATGACAGTGCAAAATATAATAGAGCAGGAAGAATAGAATAGCAAGAAGCCATGGTGCAAGTACAATATGATCCTAAATGCAGTAATCCTATAATGTAATGTCATCCTAATAATCCTCTAATCCTAAATAATGTAATGTAATCCACTCTATCGCATGCTATAAATTAATTAATTTGGAACAAATTCTATTTGTGTGTCTATTTGTGTGTCAATTGTGTAGTAAGGCGAGTTATTGCTCCATGTGTGAATGTTTTCAAGTAGTCTATATTACAGAAGCTTCAGATACAATGACAATATCCCAGGCGAGCATTTTCACTGCCCCCGCAAGGGGGCAAACTGTCTCCATTTGTCTCTTTTCGGATACTGTAAATCAGGAGCTATGCCTCTGCCAAACGCCTTCAACATTTGAATCAAAATATCTTAGGCTATATTAGTAAAGCAAAAAGCACCTATCCTTTGCAGTTTCTCAAACATCATTATAGGGATATCACAGATTTCT
>NC_140240.1:3442913-3452913 GCF_949987555.1 Borostomias antarcticus | reverse complement strand
GTTCAAAGCAAATGGCATGATGGGAACTCCTGACAGGGATTTCCTTCAAATCAATAGTCATGCCTTACTGATGGTATGCGGCCGGAACATCTGTTGCTGACGGTTCCTCCAACAGGTGCAGTGGAACGGGACGATGTCGTGAGAACACGGAACCCACCAGAACCCGCGCGAGGCCAGGTGCGCCCCACAGACAGGCCAAGTGTCCAGCTGCAGGGACTCGGCGTGCTGAACTTAAGTGTGACCATAGAGCTGACCGGTCTCACGGAGACGGCACTCATTGGGAGGTTCGTCCCAATCATCTCACACCGTGTCCCTCAGATCATTCTGGCCTGACCCGCAACAGGCCGATGTTACTAATGTACGCACTAGATAGAATGATGCACGCAATTATAAAAAGTTAAAAATTAAAGCAATACATAGCGTTTTCTTCGGTTTTCTCGGAACTGCGCCCCCCACAGGCTCTGCGAGTAAGTGTACTGTCGTACTGTCTTAACGTTATGAGATTGTCTTTTTGTTTTTCTGGCTTCCTCCGTGATGTTTCGCTTCGGTTTTCTCACCTCCGCCATGATATCATTGAGCTAAAAAACGCATGATATCCATAGACGCTACTACTGTGTTGTTTAAGTTTGCGCATGCGCACTTCAACTGAATGCTGCGTCCCGGGGGCGCGAGTTTTAAAAGGTAAAAAATGTCAATGTATTATCTTTCTGAGTAGACTGTTTAATACTTACTTTTAGTAAATCTAATTGGAGAATTAGCACCAGACATGTTTGTAAAGGTCCAAATATTGCGATGTATTGCTTTAAAGACAATTTTTTTTAAAAAGGGAACGTTGTCTTTTCCACAGTTTGTGAAGAAGGAGACAGAATAAACACATCTGCTCTGTATTGTTACTGTAAAGTGATTTGAATGTAGGAAAGCCAATGGAACTGTCGTTTTTACTTTGCGATGCAGTCTGCATAGCAGGGAGATGCATGGGAAAAGTCATTCAAGGGAATATTAACTGAAGCGACACTTCACCCCCCAAATGTTTGTTTTTCCCTTTTTGGCAGTATTGACATAGCTGTTCCTTCGTTCCGGCCTGTTCTGTCCTTTCACAAACACACCCAGGTGCATGTTGGGAACACAACAGCCGAGCAGCCGTGTTTCTGCAAGCCTTCACCACGGCAACAGGCCCAGTGGAATCGATGATTTTCAACGCTGCTCCCCGAGGGAGCGGGAGAGCAGAGCACAAACCCCACTAGGGGAAGGTGTGTCATCGGGAACGAAAGCTGAACACTGCGTCTACTGTAGAGCGCAGAGGTTATCTGGTGCGGACGCTAGATTTGTTTTGAACAGGCGTGCCGGCCGAGCAAGATGTTCCCCAGCTGCGGCGACTTTCACAGCTAACCGACGGCCCATTGTTTCTCCGAACTTGGAAGGGGTGCCGCGCTGAGCAAATCCTCTTTGTTAATTTGGAGTTTTGGTGCCAGAAATGCGGTGTGATGTTTCACTGGGAGCGGAGAGCCGTTAGAGCGCAGCTGTCGGCCGCTGCTTCAAGGGTCCAGCTGGTCTCCGCTCCTCGCCCGCCGCACTCTCTCTCCCGGCTCCTCGGTCGCAATAACCGACTTCCGGTTGATGCGGTAGTGGGATGAGTACGACCCGTTGATGGACGTCCGCGTGACATTCGCCTTTCGCTTCAAGTCCGGTCCCTGGTTGCTATCGGAGGCTCTGTCGAATGTGACACCCTGAGAGAGGTGACAGGGGGGGGACTGGGAAGCAGTGTTTGGGGGGGGGGTAAAGATGGGGGTTGTGTGTGGGTCATGTCCCCGGGGTGGGGGGGGGTGGGGACGGTGTGATGAGCCCTCCCTGTCTGTCCTCTGTGGCGCTGAGAGGCGGCGCGGCCGGTCCCAGACGCCCGCGCTTATCAGATCAGGCATCCACTCTCGCCAATTTGCAATTCTAATGAAAATCAGACACCTGCACTGCCAACCATGGACTCCCCGAGGATCTCCACCACAGTGACAGAAGAAAGAGGGGAAGAGAAAAGAGGATGGGGGGGAGGGAGAGAGAGAGAGAGGCCCTATCAGAACAGGAGTATCGGGTTACGCTCGACCCGGTAGATTGGATTGTCAGATGGCCCACGGTGGAGAAGAAAGGTTCTCTTTCATTCCGCGGCGCTGTGACAAGAGGTCTTCTCACATGGTGAAAGGATCAGGAGATGATGTTTGTCTGTCGGGGCGTCCGGGGGACCTAATCACCCCCACGAGAGGTCTGACACCGGGCTGATCCTAGCCCCTGTCACAGGGCCCCCTACCTCCCTCACCCCCTCCAGGGAAACCCCCTCTCTGATGGAGGGGGCTATGTACTGTATGAATCTACAGGCAGTGTCCCAATGTTCCCCCTTGGCGTTGAAAATCTCAGCTACATCCTCTAAGGATTGCATACAGTGTTAAACACATTCGAGTTGATATGTGATCGTGTGACATCACGTCATTTATCTCGGCGATGGGAACGCCATTCGCAATCCGGGAGAATGAAGCAGTCTGTCTTCTTTTCTGAACCCTATCGCAATGCAGGATCTGCACCTCGCTCTCTCCCTGCCTAGCGGAGCCAAAGGTTGAGAGTGTCACACGCCTAAATGGGGCTTTTAACAGCCGAGATACCAACGCGAGGAAGACGAGGAGGAGAGGGAAGGGGAGGTCAGCGTGATCCTATCAGTCCATTACAGGGACCCACTGAGGACAAAAGCAGGGTCTCTCTCTTTCACGGGGGGCCCAGATGAAGCCGGGGCCACGTTGGTCTCGGGGACAATGCAGGGCCAGTGTCCTGCGGTGCACGTACGGGCTCCTGGACAACAGCAGGTGTCAGGAGATGCCACTCAGCCTCACAAGGCCCCCGGAGCTGAATTCTTTAAGTGAACTGTGCGATGTGTCCAGAAACCCAGGAGAGCCAATCAAAACGAGGCCCTCGCGTTTCAAAACCGCCTGACACCGCCCTCCCGGTCCACCCCTACATACTGGCCCTGCCCATGATGCCCTGCCCTTATCCCCGCTTCTTGAGGGACAGAGAGAAATGTATTTGACACATGTGGCCCTGGTCAGAACGCACACCTGTTTCTCCCTCTCAACCCCGTTTTCCGTGCGCCCCCCCACCCCACCCTCTGTTCCCAGAAGGCCCCGGGGCAGAGCGAGCGGAGCGGTGTCGGGTCCTAATCCTGACGGGCGAGGACAGCGGTATTGTCACCCGTTTAGGGGGCGACGGGGACACGTGGCTCGCCCTTTAGCGCACCAGGGGAGGCGCGGCCGGAGAGGCACGCCTGCAGGCCGCCGCCCGCGGTGGCAGGTGGCGTGACGGACGTTCCTGCGACTGCCAAAGCAAACAAAGTGAGGCGAGGTGGGGTCGGTCAGTGGGAAGGGCAGGCCAGGCAGAGAAGGGTAGAGCAGGCCTGGGGAGATTAGTGCGCCATGGCCCTGCCCTTTAGAAGGAGAGAGAGAGAGAGAGAGAGAGAGAGAGGAAGGTGTCACAGCACAGGGTCACATTCCGCTGAATCATGCCTTTGCGTTATCCAGCTGCTCAGGGCTGATTGAGTGAAGCGATGACTAAGGCATAAAAATAGTATTAACACCAAAACGATAAGATAAGTGACAAGATATGGCTTTTAATTTACAGTCGAGCCACTCCCAATTACTGCGGGCCATAACTTCAAAAGTTTAGTTCGGGATTGGGTCGGAAGTACGACAGGAGTTTTGTTTCACTTGCCCTCCGTCCCTTAATGGCCCACCCAATCACTGGGACATGGACATTACGCAGAACATGTGCACAGGAAGCAAGGGGGATTATGGTTACACAACAGAAACTGGATACGCCTTGTTGGCTAACCTTGGGTCCTCGTCCGAGGCCTTACCCCCCCCGGCAACCATTACGATGGTGACGAAAGACGAGCACGGAGAACGTGTCGGCCTAAACCTCCTCCAGAGCCCGGAGCGGAGGGGGCCCCGTACGCGACCGTTATCCGCGGGTCGCTTTGCGGACGACGCAAGGTCGTCGGGAAGACGGCGCGCGCGGGAGAGGTTAGGAGAGAGACCGCGGCGCGGTTTTGGCAGAGCTCACCGACGGGCCCCGGAAAACATCTGGAAAAGCCTTTAAGGTTGTCATGGCGACGGCACGCAGGGGGAACTGGGGGGGGGGGGGTTAGGGGAAGCTGGGAGGGGGAGTGAGAGAGCGCTTGCCCAGGGGGAAGAGGGGTGAAAGGTCAGCTGTTTGTCTGTGGTTTTGATTAAGCGGGTCCAGGGTCCCGGTCAGCCGGTGGATGTCCGCCTCTGGCCATGTCGGTAGACGTGCCCGTCCACTCGCCGAGCTCATCACGGGGACGCGAGATTAATGGGAGGGTGAACCCGATCACAACGGGGGCAAGGCTGCTCGGCCGCTATTGGCCAGCTGCTGTTGCTGGGCCGCCGTCATGGGGGGAAACAGGAATGGGAATCGCAGGTGCCGACATAACTTCCTACCCCCCCCGCCCCCCCGCCCCGCCCCCCACCCCCTCCCCGAACCAGGCCTCCTGTGAGCTGTGACCTCCGGGAGCTCCCAGCAGCCCACCAGCCTTCAGCCCAGCCAAAGCCATAAAGACTCTTTTTCTCTTTTTCTCTCTGTCTGGGTCTGGCTCTGTCTGACTCCCTCTTTCACTCACTTTCACTTTCTCTCTCTCTCTCTCTCTCTCTCTCTCTCTCTCTCTCTTTCCCTCCTCATCTTTCTATTTTTTCTCTCTCTGTCTCAAGCCATATCCCACCACCGTATCTCTCTCTCTCTCTCTCTCTCTCTATATATATATATATATATATATATATATGTATTCTGCTCTCCCACTTTCTCCCCCCATCATTCAATCCCTCTCCCTTCCTCTCTCTCGCGTTGTTATTCTTCCACGCCTGCGGCGTCCCAGCCAGGCCCGTGGCGAGGCGAGCCAGCAGCACTTCAGCGGTAAACATGAGCCATCGCTCCTCTCCCGATCCCCCCCCTCTCCCCCCCTTCCCCCCACCCCCGTCCTGGAATGTCTGATAGAAGGTCGGAGGTCACCGGGAAGCATGCCTTGGCAGGGACAGGGGGACATAGCCACCTGGTCATCGGTGTTAATTATAAATGAGGCGACCGTGAGGGGAAGATGAGCTGGACAGCTGTCTCTCTCCGGACCCACACACACACACACACACACACACACACACACACACACACACACCACCACCACCCCCAACACTCCTCTCCTGTACACAGCCAACAAGCGCGGTCCGCTCGGCTGAGCTCCGGATCTCGGGGGGGCCCATCGTGGCTGATGAGGCTCCGCCACATCCAGGTGGAACTGGGGAAAAGTTCACCGGCGCCGAAGCCGTGCTTCGCCCCCCCCCTCGCTCTGGAGGGGCTTCCTTCCGAAATAGAAGATGGAATATTTTCCTTGGAGTCTTTTCCTGTAACTCGCTGCTATTCTCATAGCAACATTGATAGGAAACGGAGGGAGTCCATTGGAATACACCCCGCCCACCACCCGCCCCCCCACCCCTCCCCCTCACCCCTCACACACACATAAAAAACACAGCTTCATCAGTAACCAGACATGTTGTGACGGCGCGATGGAATGGGTACAGAGGTGAGACACACTCGAGACCGTGACTCCTAAAAGCCTAATGGTGTGGCCCCCCGGCCAATATCGACCCCTGTAAAAAACCAACCGGATTTAATACCCCGCGAGAACAAGGCTGGATCATTCCGGTCCCTGCGTGCGCTATAGCCAGCCGTCAGTAAAGCAGCCGTTCAAAGTGGGCGTGGCCGGCCCGGCTCTGCATTCAAATAGCAATTTGTCACCGCCGCCCTGAGCTGTCCCCACGGGGCGCGCAGCTAATAGGAGCCGCTCCGTTTAATTGTGAAATAAGTGCTTCTCCCTGTGCAGGCAGGAATCTGAAACCCCAGAGGTAGAGGCAAGGCGGGTGGGCAGACAGAGAGATAAACAGACAGAGAGACAGAGAGACAGGCAGAGAGATAAACAGACAGGTAGACAGAGAGACAGGCAGACAGAGAGACAGGTAGAGAGATAAACAGAGAGATAAACAGACAGGTAGACAGAGAGACAGGCAGAAAGATAAACAGACAGGTAGACAGAGAGACAGGCAGACAGAGAGATAAACAGACAGGTAGACAGAGAGACAGGCAGACAGAGAGACAGGCAGAGAGATAAACAGACAGGTAGACAGAGAGACAGGCAGACAGAGAGACAGGCAGAAAGATAAACAGACAGGTAGACAGAGAGACAGGCAGACAGAGAGATAAACAGACAGGTAGACAGAGAGACAGGCAGACAGAGAGACAGGCAGAGAGATAAACAGACAGGTAGACAGAGAGACAGGCAGACAGAGAGACAGGCAGAGAGATAAACAGAGAGGTAGACAGATAGGTAGACAGAGAGAATGGCAGAGAGATAAACAGACAGGTGGACAGAGAGACAGGCAGAGGGATAAACAGACAGGTTGACAGAGAGACAGGCAGAGAGAGAGAAAGGCAGAGAGATAAACAGACACATAGACAGAGAGACAGGCAGAGAGATAAGCAGACATGTCGACAGATAGACAGTCAGAGAGATAAACAGATAGAGATAGGTAGCAGACAGACAGGTAAACACAATGGCAAGTAGACAGACAGGCAGTTAGACAGACAAGCAGGTAGACAGACTGGCAGGTTGACTGACAAGAAGCTCACTGAGGTGGATCTTAGCGAGAGAAGGAATATGCAAATCTGATCTGCTCTCCCTGAGGCACTCCAACACATCAGCAGAACGCAAACTGAGGGAGGGAGAGAGAGAGAGAGAGAGAGAGAGAGAGAGAGGGAGATAGAGAGAGAGAGAGAGAGAGAGAGAGAGGGAGAGCGAGAGAGAGAGGGAGAGAGAGAGAGAGAGAGAGAGAGAGAGAGAGAGAGAGGGAGAGAGAGATAGGGGAACAGGGGAAATGAGTGGGCGTGAGTACGGTAGGAAACTTAAGGAGGGATGGGGAGAGGGGTAGGTAGAGAGAAGGGGCTGATGAGGGAGCACACAACAGGTGATGAAATTAGAGGAGAAACGGGATTATCAATCTAGCTTCTACATTTAGAACAGTTGCATGTTACAGTTTATGTATGTTACTACCCTATCCATCTGGGTAGTGATAACTAAAGAAGTGGGTATACTCTAATGGCTGCAGAAATGTTACGGTTTTTACATTAGTGGTGTTTAAAGAAGTGGGTATACTGTGTATGTGGATAGAGAAGTGGGTCTACTGTGTGTCCATGGATAAAGGAGTGGGTATACTGTGTGTCCATGGATAAAGAAGTGGGTATACTGTGTGTCCACGGATAAAGAAGTGTGTCTACTGAGGGTCCATGGATAAAGAAGTGGGTATACTCCGTATAGAAGTGGGTGTACTCCGTATGTATCCCCTCCACTACACTACCGTATGCATCCACTTGACATGCAGTTTGTTGCATTCTGCAGTAGTATGGAACAGAGTGCTTGGAGTGCATTCATATTAGCATTGTCAAATATGTTTCATCAGACTAAAGTTGGTCACTGGGAAGCCTTCTGTTCTGAAAGGTGTTTTCGAGAGCACAGATGAGCAGTGTGGCCTGTCCTTTCCTGGGTTATTGTCCGATAGCTATTGCTGACGGCGTAGAAACAGGACCGGTATGAAAGGACAGCAGTGTGTGTGAGTGGGCCGGCCCTGGGAAAGCCATCTCTGTAAACTGGAGGAGTAATCCTCTCGCAAAGCAGAGAGGGCTGTCTTTTCACTTAGGAAACACATAACAATCCAAGCCCAGGGCTCAATGTCTCCCCGGACGCCCGTACTTGAGATAGCAGAGACAGCACAAGGGCCATGTTTGAAATAAACACAGGGAAACGTCCATAGGGCGCCATAAGGCTGATCCTAGGCTAGTCTCTCTCAGGGTATCATAAAAGCCCCTTGACTCTGAACTGAGGAGCTGTGCTGTCTGTGTGCGTCCTTGTTGGTGAGTGAGCGCTCGTACGGAAAAATATGGGAGCGTCCACTCTCAAGGGCGGGTCCATGCGTTATCCTTCGCATATCATAAAACTTGAGCAATGAAAGGTCAAATCAGCATATCATATTGCGGGGAGGTATTCTGTCTGGTCCGATTTTTTGAAGCTCCATCACGCTTAATTCGATTGGTCCAATACTCCAAGATCAGGACATGTTCCACTAATAAACCTTGTCGGGAGCAACGACGGAACGTCGATACGCGCATCTTTAAAACCTGGGCCTTCGCCGAGACAGAACGATCCGCTGCGCATCAACAGAGCCCTTCTCCTCGCACGCCTCCGCCTCTGACAACCAGCAAAGTCACCTGTCACTCAAGACGGCCCATTAGGCCAATCTGTCCCCGGGGGGATGCGATTAGGCCCGGCCGGGCAGCGTTTAGCTAAAAGAAGAAAATGAAACGCCATGCCGTCGTTTATGTCCTCTGCTTAATGGTGGTTGAACCGCCCTGTCAACAACGGCCCAGAGTTTCCCCAGGTCCAGAGAGCGCCCTGGTAGGGGGAGAGCTGTGCTGCGTTAAGGTAGGCCTTCTGTCCCACTGAGCAAAGACACGTCTAAAAGACGTCTTTTAGACGTCTTTCTTGTCTTTTTCGGACGTCCAAAGACATCCAATTAGGAGCCAGAATGAATGTTTTTTTTAACGTTCAGATATTGGACCCGTTTTGCACGTCCACAGACGTCTTAGAGGGGTCCAAGCCAGACGTTTGAATATTGAGGGGTCCGGCAGACCTACAAATGGGGTTCTGGACCGACGGACGTTATTAAGACATGATCTGAACGTCTCCCTGACGTTGCGTGTTTGCTGGGGTGCTGAAGAAAGTAAGAGTCTGCACACTGTAGCTCCCATTAAGATTATTTATGGACAAAAAATATATAGAAGTGACGTTTCGAGCGACAACGCTCTTCCTCAGACAACTGGATAAACATAGCCACACCAAACATGTATATGGTATCTAAGGGTCACATGACCCTAATGGGATAGACAATTAACCAATTTTCTTTAGACAGGTGAAACCCATTGTGCTAAGTAACAGGGTCACCTGACTCCTGGTACAGTTCACTCAGTGCATTAAAAAAACGACTTTCTTTGATACATATGCTTTTTTAGTCCAGCACCTGCCTTATTAATTATTTTGGGATGTGTGCGACCCACTTCTGATTAGGCCTTCTGTGCTGCACATTTGAGCGCAGAATGTTGTCTCCTGTCTTTTGTCCACCTATCGCTTCCCCAATGTGTCTTTGAAAGGATCGAGAAACTTTTATTGCGCTGTTCTGAGTTACGCAGAATTCACTGCCCTTGATACACACATAGGGGCGAATTCACTAAAGCAAATTGCGCCCGCTAATTGCACCATAATATTGCGCGTCAGTTGCGCCCGCTATGTGCTCCGTTTTAAAAACCTATTCACTAAAGACATTGCGCTAATAATATCCCAGCGCAAACACGCCCATTCGGTGTTTGCGGCTGAGTGCAATTTGCTGCTGATATAGGAAATGACTATAAATACTGCGCATACAGCGCATACAACTCGTATGCATATCATTGGACGATGGCAGACAGAAAAAGAAAGATACGATTTTCAGACAGCGAACTTGAAGGCCTCACGGACGAGGTTCAAAAACATGTCTCACAGCTTTCGGCAAAAAATATCACGACTGCAGCAAAAAATCATATTTGGGGTTTAATTTCCCAATCAGTCAGTGCCATTTGTATGTGTAAACGCGGAAGACTGCAAACGGAGGTGGAATGATTTAAAAAGACGAACAAAGGAAAAATTGTCATTTTATGTTATGCAAGTTGCAGCACGATGATCTGGCATACTTTTGGGGGAGTGTATAACATTGCCCCACCAGTACGATCTAGGCATCTAAACGGCTTTTCAGGATTCCAAATGTGCACTCAATCACACCGCGCGTCTTGATGTGAGCCCAGTTGTACGCCGCCTCTCCAA
>NC_140240.1:3415413-3435413 GCF_949987555.1 Borostomias antarcticus | reverse complement strand
CAGATCGAGAGGGAAGAGGAGCGTTTAAAGGTACCCAACGAAACGTGAATCAAAACAATCAGTTCTTTGTTTATTTTCGAAATTCCTCGATTATATGGTTCCTTGTAGTCTAATAAACATGTTGAATCACTTGAATGTCTTTCCTACCTTGTAATTTCTTCGCAAAATGATATTTCGCTAATGTTTTGAAAACAACAAAGATGTGTGAAACATCACTATTACGTGCTCCGCGTATTGACGCAATGACGTAGTACACGATTTTCGGGGACCACCTTCTCAAATTTGCTCTAGAGCGCATACTAGTGGTCAAAAACTACATTGGGTACCTTTAAGTCCCAGGGAGTTAATGCCTTGCAGGTTGACTGAAACCAAGCTGTTGACATGCAGACCTGATGCTCGGTGATTGAAAAAACAACTGGTGGAGAGCTTAGGCCCCTGGACCAAGCGAGGTCCTGAAAAACATCTTGGACTCAAACTGACTCTGAAATGTAACCGTTTCTTTTCTGAAGGACAGAGACAAGATGTCTGTGTAAAGTCAAAGTCAGTTTATTTGTCACTACTCCATTCATACAATTATGATGTGCAGTGAAATGTTATTGCTGGCTCCTAGGTGCGCTTAAGTAAAAAGCAAAGTATACAAAATATACATCCACAAAAAAAGTTAGGTTGAATCTATAAACATTTGAAGTCTATAATTTTCCATCATTCTATAAATACAGACACACATGAGCACTCTCTCTCACACACAGTCAGAACCACCTCCAGGTTCCCCATGTCCTCAGGTACATCAAACACAGTACATTTACACATGCCATATTATACAGTACACATTAATATTTGTCATTGACTGTAAATCCTTTAACTTGTTATTGGTGTATTACGCTCAGACCACTTGCCCTGTCAGACTGGAGTCTCTAGATTGGCAGAGAAAAGGAATGAAAAATGTTTACTCTTCTAATTCTGGCCAGTCCACTGTAAAAAAAAAGGGGATTGATTGTTTTTGGCATATGCATGACAGATTGAAAACATTAGAACAAATCCAACCCTTCCCATGTATGGGGCTGAAACATACAGTATAGAGCTGGCATAACGTCAAAATAGGCTCAACGTGGAATATGGACCTAGTTGTTCTGGGTAAAAGCAGCATGTGTGTGTTTGTCATGCCAAATGCAGGACACACTACCCCCCCCCCCCTTACACGCCACCGCTGTGGACAGAATGGAAACAAAGTTGGCACAGGGTTGTAACTCTAGTCACTCACAGGTTGCTGTTTGACATTGACTTTTATGTGAACTCATCTCTAGTATATGTCACTAACGAAAGCAATGTCTTTCTCAAACCCAATGGCCCAAAACCACTGATATACAAGTCTATGATTAAACAACAGATTTATATACATTGTGATAAGAGTTAGTTATTGTGTAATATGTGGACAGATGAGATTCTGGGTGAGCAGTGAGCCGTAAGCGCTCGGCAGTTCCCTGTTCGCTCTTCCTGAGTGCGGCGATGACTTTGAAAGAGTTCAAAGGTGGCGAGGAGCGCAGAAGGAGAGTGCGTCTCCTCACCTTCCTGCCTCACACGGACTCCTTCAACAGCTGGCACGAGCTTCACTAATCTTCCCAATTAGCCAGGCATTTCCTGTTCGTTCTGCTTTCAGAGAGAGAGGGAGAGAGCGAACGACAGAGAGGGAGAACAAGACAGAGAGAGAGAGAGAGAGAGAGAGGGATGAGGAACTAGGGATGAGAGACAGGGGGGACTGATGAACGGGGTGGGGGGGGGCAGGTGTGCTATTAGAATGGGCATGGTACACATATACAGTGTCCTGATTCCAGTATGCATGTGTAAGCTAATAGTCTAGACAGTGTACGTAGACGACGCACGCTTCAGTAGCACCCACACCCATATATCATGACATTCATACATGCCGTATGTGGACACACATGCCTTCATGCACGTATGCATTTATATTTGCTGAGAGGCACATGTCACATACACAGGCAAGGGCATTGTGAGATATATAATACACCACGTAGACATACGCATACCGAGGAACACGCAGCACTGTATAACCACGCTCCAACTCAAATATACAGTCGACCGTACGCAAATCCAGCAGCAGTCTCATTTTACTGTACAGTAAATGCTACATACTGTACAGACTATTAAATCATATTGAATTCCATGCGAGCAAATGTGAACCGACCTTGTGTCCCTCTCCAAACAAAGATAGTTGAAATCTGAGATACGAGTCTTTCTCCAAGACAATCAACGTGTTCAATGAGCGCCAAACTCCAGCTCGCCGTGTCTCTCACTTCAGGCACCTTTGATTATGCCTCCACATTTCCTGTTATGGTCATGTTTTAATCACAGCCTGTGTTTGAGTTGGAGGGGTCCATGCAGGTGTCAAGAAGTGCAATTTTTGAGGAGTTTCTCCCTCCACAGCACTCTGCTGTATAAGCGTGCATCTGAGCTACATCGGACTGGATGTGTTCAGATGTGGTTTTATTGGAGTTCAACAGAGGTTAAATAGAGCAGCGTTTCCCTAAACGGCAGGTCAGGACCCACTAGTTGAACTGTATCCTCGCTAGAGATATTCACACTTCACAACTTTACGCAAACGTTCGACGTTGCGCAACGACACACAGGGCGTCGCTGACCGCGGCGAAACAACACAGATCTGTGGGTTGGTTTTCCTTCGTCCAGGAAGGGTGTGTTGTAAATCATAGGTTTCGGACGTGAAGAGACTGACCCGACCCTGGGTCAGACCTGGGCCCCCGGGGGGTAGCCGCGCACCGGGGGTCCACAGAGTCCCCCTCTGCTGGTTGAGGGCGCGGGGGCAGTCTGGTCTGGCAGGCCTCCCTGTGGTCTGCTGTGAGCCCGGAGGGGGTTAGGGTTAGGGTTAGGGCGGGGGGGAGAGAGTCTGGTCGGAGTTAGACATGCGGAACTGCGCCGCATCTGCCTTGTCACGCAGGAGCCGTCAAACAGCCTGAGGAGCCAAAGCTAAACAAGCACGACGAATCCAGCACAGGAGGAGGCTGTGTGAATCTGTGTGTGTGTGTGTGTGTGTGTGTGTGTGTGTGTGTGTGTGTGTGTGTGTGTGTGTGTGTGTGTGTGTGAGAGAGAACGAGAGAGAGAGAGAGAGAGAGAGAAGGAATAGGCAGGTTTGTGAATCTGTGTGTGTGTGTGTGTGTGTGTGTGAGAGAGAGAGAGAGAGAGAGAGAGAGAGAGAGAGAGAAGGAATAGGCAGGTTTGTGAATCTGTGTGTGTGTGTGTGTGTGTGTGTGTGTGTGTGTGTGTGTGTGTGAGAGAGAGAGAGAGAGAGTGTGTGTGTGTGTGTGTGTGAGAGAGAGAGAGAGAGAGAGAGAGTGTGTGTGTGTGTGTGTGAGAGAGAGAGAGAGAGAGAGAGAGAGAGAGAGAGAGAGAGAGAGAGAGAGAGAGAGAGAGAGAGAGAAGGAATAGGCAGGTTTGACACGTAGCAGCACCTCCACTGCAAAAACTACTCTGCTCATGTCTTGGGTTGAAGAGGACATAGGGGTTACAGAAAGGTTAGAGGATAATGAAAAAATGTTTTGTAGAACGAGTTCCAACACATGCAATTTTCAGTTATGATTACACTTTGTCAAAAATCTAGTGCGTTGAATGATTTGAGACGTGGGCTTACAGCTATGTTTACAACATAGGCCTACTGTAGTTCTCAGATGAACTTTGATTCAGGGATTTAATCCAGTCTTGATTTCTCTGTATATTTTATACTGATACCAAGACCATCTTAATCCAGTCTCCCAGGAAAGAACCTTTTATTCATCGGTTCCTTTCTGTTGTGGCCAAATATGTATTACGACCATGCAGAATTGTACAGTTGATGCATTCAAATCAGTCCATATGGAAGGCATTGTCAAGAACTTGTGTAATGCTAGATGCTAAATTATCACATTTGATAGCCTGGCCAAATTGATTTTACAAACCGTTTTGACTAGTATTACCAATTTGTCAAGTTGCAAATGTACGGTAATGAATGTTAATTTGAACAGTGTGTTTGATCCCTGGCTTTGTTTGAAGGGTTCATAATTCACTCCAATAAGGAATCATTGACCTTGAACTTGCCTTGTTTAAAGGAGTGTATACTGTTTGTGTGTGTGTGTGTGTGTATGTCTGTGTGCGTGTGTGTGTGTGTGTGTGTGTGTATGTGCGTGTGTGCGTGTGTGTGTGTGTTTTGGCACACTTCTCCAGAGTACTAAATGTGCGATTAGAACGCTGTTTAATTTCGTGATCTCCAGCAGCATTCCTCAAGGCCCGGTTCTGGAGAACAAAGCAGAGGTGCATGCTCAAATGTTATGAGTGTCCATCACGAACATTTCCAACAGGGTCCAAGAATCCGACAGAGACTCTGGTTCTGCTTTCTCTCCAGTTTATCTCCACAGTTTGTTCTTTTATGGAAGAGGAGAAAAAATCACATTAGTAGAAGGAAATCTCTCAGTCCTCTGTGCCTGGTGCTCCTTCATGGTGTGTGAGAGAGAAGAGGAGGACATTGAAGTGAGTTTCCAGGCTTGAAAGCTGGACATGTTGAGAGATACTCTTGTCAACGGTAAAGGACACAACACACTTCTGAAGAGGCAAACATCTGCCATGTAGCTTAGGCTTTGAATTCTGGCGAAAACCTTAGACACGCTCGTATCTGCTTTGGTGATTTTATTTTCCACAGACAAATATTGGTCTCTACCTGCAGGACATTGCCAGATACTGTAGTACTGTATCGCTACCTGTGGTGCGATGTCAGCGTTAGCCAGCGCAAAAAATGTTCCTCGTTTCCTTTCATTGTGCAACTCCGCTCAAATAATAATACAGCCGTCCAATTAAGCGGCGTATGAGACGTGGACCTCGTTGCCGAAGCAACCGTTGAGGCCAGTGAATGGGGCTTGAGAAGACAGACGTCTCTAGAAGAGTCTCTCTCCGATCCTCTTGAGTTGTGCAGAGCTCTCCTGCCTGTCTCAAGAGGGACCAGCCGGGCCCTTGGTTCAGCTCACAGAGAATGGAGGTCTGTCTGCATGTTCCCTCCACAGAATACAGACATCGAACAGAATAAGAGCCCCCCCTCCTCTCCTCCGAGTCATTATGTAGATGTACATACTATCAATCAATCAATCAATCAATCAAAGCTTTATTTGTATAGCGCATTTCATACCCAGAGGCAACACAATGCGCTTTACAGAGAACAAGGGAGGTGGGCATACGACCCACTCTCTACATATTCCAGAGTAGATCGTCAGTGTAGACCCACATCTAAGTGGAGTCAGTTATCAGCCTGAAAGTGTTGGTTGGGTTATGATGTACTGAAGTACATAAGTTATATTCATCGATCAATCAGCTAAAGCACCATCCAAATCAAATCAACCCCCTTCCAACTCTAACTTCTACAGAAGGAACACTTTATCAGTGTGCACACACACACACACACACACACACACACACACACACAGCCCCCAGCATTGCACTGTGGGTCCTAAGTGTGCATAATGTGGCAGCCATTATCATATTAGCTGCAGAAGGGGCCTAGGGGCAAGCAGGCAGACAGACAGGCAGAGAGAGACAGACAGACATGTTGGAAGGGAGGGAGAGAGGGAGCGAGGGAGGGTTATACACACACGGCCATGAGCACCGGGCTAGCCTGGGACTGAGGCACTCCTCATGGGTGGCTAGAAGATGAGGAACATGTGGAATGGTGACTGTTGACTAAATATCATGTTCCCCATAATTAAATGTGAAAACAGAGTCACTCTCTCTCACAACAAAAAAACGGAAGAGTGCTCTGACAGAGTGCATTTTGAAAATATCTAGGACTTTCATGTGTAGTTAAATTATTCATACTGTGAATACTACAATACAATCTTGGGAACACGTTTTTTTTTCTCTCCTTTCCTTTGACTGAGTTCTGCGTGCGCAGAGTTGAAAGCCCTGCCAAGTCACATTTTGGCCAGGGGCCGCAAATCCCCACTCCAAAGTCACTTACCCCTTTGAACTGCCCAAATAATGGACTTTTCCAGCGGGTTCATTACACCATGCTAATTTCTATTATGATCGATTAAACCAAGCTTAACCGCCACCCGTGTCATAACCAAACCCGACGAGGAGTGTTCCGCCCTCCTCTCTCCCCTCCCTCCCTCCCGCGGTTCCTCCATCCCTAACGCTCTCCTTATTCACCCCGCCTGTCCCGCTCCATTCAGAGGAGGCCTATTGAGTCCAGGGAAAGAAGGCTCAAAGCAGCAGCTGGCCCAGTCTTTTCTCCAGGTACGGAGGGGCTGGGAGCTCTCTGCATGAGCGAGCCACAGTCCTCCACAGCCCCATTCAGCTCTGCCAGAGCACCACTATTCACCAGCACCACTTTGTCAGGAACCAAGGGGAATGGGGAGAATGGAAGGATAACCGTTTCTTTTTCCCCTCTTTCTTCCCCCCGAGGCTATAGAGGTTCCCCCGGAGGCTGCGTTAATGAGTCACCCTCCATCCACGGTGAAAGAGTGGGATTTGGGGGAAAGCTTGATTGATTTACGTTGATTCGTTTGGCTGATTAGCGTGTTGTTCTCATGCGTTCCTCGGTATGACAGGCAGTTTCGCTTTCTGTTGAGTGAACTTCTATTGAGGTGCTGGTGCATGTTTTAGTGTTTGATGTGGAGGGTTAGGCCTCAGTCTCATTAGGGCTTTGCAATAATGAGAAAGTTTGAATCTGTGAGGAGTGCAAAGGAAAGAAAACGACTAGCCACACAAACTAGTACCACACAACCAAAACCAGCCTGCAAATCAGACTTGGCACGTTCGCTCGAGCTATTCCTTCAGTTCCTTATCTTTTCAGCGGAATGGGACCCACAAATGCGCACGCGCGCGCACACACGCACGCACACACACACACACACAACTATAGAGGAAAAAAAATGCTTCTCAAGTTAACACACCATCGAATTCCCATTTCTCCACAGTTAATGATACACTTAAGATAATGTAACGATGCCAAATGAATTCCGTGTAAACATGCAACACTCAGAGCGGGAGAGGCCATGTGTTCCTCTGCGGAGCAAATGGGGATCATGTTACTACAAATAAATTGAATTTTCCACCTCTGGCCTATACTTCCACTGAGATGTGTTTGAAGCCGTAATTGAATTTAGACTCAGGGGTCAGTTTGATTTAGCTGGTTTATTAAACCACTCAGTGGATTTGTAAACACTCTAAAACTAAAACATAGTGGTTTATATGGTTATATACTGAAGATATATGATTTAATTGGTCCGCTTGTAGCTCTAGCTGAAGTTTGGCTTGTATAACTGTGCTTAAAATAGAGTGCTTCGTGACACACTTTGTTTTATCTGAAGTCACCTGCCGTGAGAGAGAGAGAGAGAGAGAGAGAGAGAGAGAGAGAGAGAGAGAGAGAAAAAACCTTCCTTGGCACTAATGCATTCACACTAAAAACACAGAATAAAGAATGCTGGCAGACAAAAGCCGCTTCGACCAAACTACACACAAGTCACCTTTCAAAGAGCTTGTGCACACTGCATTCCTCTCCTGGGGCAGAACAAAAAAATGTTCCAGGCCATCACATCTATTATGGAATGTTCTATAGTCAAACAATTACAACCAAATAAACAAAACAGTCACCTGTCCCTATGGTTTGCAGGGAGTTGACTGAAGCAAGGCACTACGCTCAACTTTGTTTTGCTGGGTGAGGACATGAGGGATGTGGACACGGGTAAACACCTGTTGAAAAGAAGTGGAAACCCAAGTGTGGACGCAGCCCTCTTTTTCACAATGCGTGCCTTCACCGTAGCTGACATTGACAGAGACGGGGCGAAAGGTGCCAGGCCACGCCCCCTCCTCTCTGCGGCGGAACAGCTCGGCGTGTGGGAGGGGCCGTCTCTCATCGCCGGGCCCCGGCCCCTGTGACAGGAACTTGGCAGAAACGGGCGAGATTCACTCACTCCATTAAAACAAACAATGGTGAGAAATGTAAATGTTTGTACACACTTTCAATATTGAAAATCCAGGCCGTCTTGTTTGGACACCTGCAGGGAAGTACAGCGGCGGTGGCGTGTAAATAGTATTCATAGCAGCAGAGACTAAGGCCTCCTTTATTCGCTGTGGTCTTTGTGTGCCCAGCCTCCAATAACAGGTGCTTAGGTCGTGACCGGGTGTGCAGGGAGAGCTGGTTCTCTCAACAGGTATTTTGGTGGCCTACGTCTCCCTCTGAAATAATGACTAAACAGATACGGTACTGACTTCGAGGAAGCCCGCGCTGCTGTTGAAGGAACAGAGCCCTAGAGTCTACAGTACGTCATGTGAAATGAGATGAGGTGTACAGTAAGTCTCCCTGGAAGTGTTTAGACTAGGGGAGTGTGTGAGGGGGCGGGGGTGGGGTAGGGGGGTGGGGGGGTGGGGGTCGACTTGGCTCCCCTGCTCCGTGACCAGGGCAGCACTGGACCAGTGTGAGTTGTCATCTCACACTTCCCCCCTCATCTCATCGTCCACCTGCATCTGTTTCCCTGTCTTGAGGCTCACGCACCGCGCCACTTAGCAAGCAGCCTGGTATGGCAGGAGACGTCCAGCGGCCTCTGCTTCCCATTAGCGAGGCATTTCCACGCTAGCGCAACACCCGTTAGCCATCCCGCCGCTCCGCGATGAGTTGGCCCGGTTTCACGCCTCTCTGTTTTATTGTTGATGAATGGCTCAAGCAGATGGCTTGTTATCTTTGAAGATTCCAGAAAGACGAGCGTGATGAATTGCGCAGGGCCTCACAACCCCCCCCCCCTCCCCCCGCCAGACCTCAACCTGCTGTAAAGATCTGGAATAATCCAAAATGTAAAAAATATGTACTTAACTCACCAAACTGCTTATCTCATCCCCCCCACACACACGGACCCCACCCTACCCGATACCAAGTCCAACATCTTCATGGGAATTTGCTCCTTCTTTTTAACTACCCTCACCTCCTGCTTTCATCCCATTCCAACTGTGGTAACGCAAGTATGGTTGGGGTTACATACATCCATGCAGAGAGGGAGAGAGAGATGAGAGGCTCACTAGTCCACTCATTGTCTCCTTCTCAGTGCACTCATGACAGACTCATGTCCTCCGTTCTGTCAGTCCAACCTCACTCAACGTAGGTCCAGATGGGGCCCGGCGGTGGCTGAGGAGATGTTCAGTTGTGGTGGGATGTTCAGTTGTGGTGGTATAGCCATAGCTGTTAATAGCCTTCTCACACTATGAATCCTCTTAACAAGCCAGTCTCTCAGACCGGACATCAATCAACCCATCCAGGAGTGCAGGACCAGCCCCGACTGGTGATATGTCCAACATCTGTCCTCAGGGACACAGACCTGCCCCTACAGAGCGGACATCCCGCTACCGTCCTCATCCATGTTACCAAATGTCCAAATGAAATCAATGATGTGAGTCACTGAAAGGATGCAAATGTACTTTCATCACATATTGAATAATATCCCAAAAAGCCAGCAGGGAAAGCTGTACTAAGCTTGTGTTCTGACATAATGCGACCTGTGATATCTTGATCAAGTTGACGTGATCTCTCTACGCGTGTTCCACAGTACGTGGACCTGTTCCCGTTGATCTAAGCCTTCACCTGGTTGTGTAGCTCCTCTGCGTCACACACAAGCTATTCGTCCTCCAAATCACCCACTGCAGTCCGGAAGCCAGATCAATCATATTGAAAGACACGTCAACAGTACTCTGAAAATAGACCAGCAAACTACCTGATCCCAAATACCAAATCTCTTAAAAGAATGTTACAATGCAGGGCCACATATCTTGGACAGCACTCTTTCAACCACAGATAACTGGACAACAGTTAAAGGTGCAGTATGTTGAAGCTGAATGCATACTGGGATTTTTCTCTCATTCTGCTAAGAGTAGGCTAGTATAGGTCTTAGAAACTTACTCTAGCTTTGTGGTGTACTTTTCTCAAGGAGAACACTTGCACACCTGTAAAGGTGCATAGGAAGAAGCCATGAGCCTCGGTCATGAAAAGAAATGCTCCCACACACTGTCTATGCATGCAAATAAACTTTCATCACTTTTCCCTGAAGTTCACCTGAAGAAAGTTGTTGGACCGAAACGGGATTAAAGTTTATTTGCATATTAAGTAGACAGTGTGTGCGAGTGTTTTTTCTCATTACAGTGGTGTACTTTTCTCATTGTATCACGCTGAATGCAAACAAACTAATTTTGTGTTCATATCTGAGGTCTAGTGACACTAGTACAAAAAATAAAACGTGTTCTATAGGCAATGTTCAAGATTTGATCATCCTAAAATCATAACACAGCCCATTTCAGATTATTTTTTTAAAACATTCTCATGCTGTAGGTTTTTCACCATCGACAGCATGCTATAACCCCCATGATGCAATGTGTAACCTAAACCTATTCACGGCCAAAGGAACGAGGAACTATGCAGAGGAACCGCCTGCAGTGCTACAGGTGTGAATATCAATGCCTCAGCCATGCAGTGATTAATTGCTTGAAAATGCGGGACTTATCCGAACACGAAACGATTACAATAGCTCACACAAAGTCAATCAATATGAGCTGTCACTGCCAGGAAAAAAAAAGGTTATGGGGAAAAGTGTTCACAGGGCCAAACGGCTGACAACTCCACCAATTTATCACAGATGTGTATTTTTTAGACAACGGGTGGACATGACTTCACCATTTGGGAGAAATTATGTGCTATCATGAGACCATTATAGGGCATAGTGAAATGGTGCAAGATCACACACACACACACGCACACCTAAACAAACACACACACACCTGCACACACATATTCACCAACTTAGGCTACTCATTCCTGACTTATGCCAAAATGTAGTTGAGTTGGATTGAGTTTAAATAATGTTTTGTGTGTTGGCCACGATATGGTCATCATCAAGTAGGCCATTAGGGAAAACTAGGCTACAAATCATATTATAGGGACGTTTGAATTAATCTTTTTAGACTGAACTTTTCGCACATTCCCTGCTCATCTAATAGGCCTATATTATTTTATATAATGATACGGCATGGACTTCCTGGGCAAGTCCAACAGTACGACCTATAATTTAAAGTGATCCTATCATTATCTGATTACAGCGTTTTATCCTGGTCATTGCCCCTTTAAGACGCAGTGAGAGTGAAAGGAGGTGGTGCGGTTTCACACCAGGGGTGGGAAACATGGGTGTGGTCAGGGACGGCTGAGTGACAGCTGGTCACTGGCTGTCGAACTCTGCGACGCCCGTCGAATCCAGCACAGCCAATGAGATTAGGAGTTGACCCGTTCCTCAAATCGGAACAGCCAATCGCAGTCGAAAATGGGAGTATCTGAAAAGCTGTTGTGCATCCAACGTGGGACTATGGAACGAACGGGGAAAAAAGGAAAGTAGGCTAACTATAGAAGAAAAAAAACTCATGGTGGATAGACTACTAAGTGTGGACCGCATTTGATAACCGTATCGCAGAAGGGTTTTTGTGTTTTTTCCAAACCACAGACTTCACCTGATAAACTTGATCTTCGCAGTAAAGTCTTGGTGTGCGCGAGAAGTCTGGATCATTCTATCTGCTCGAGCAAGGTGTTGCGTTCTGGCGTCATGCGGCGGGAGACATGGGAAATCACGGCTGGACTTTTTCGTCACTGATCACTGATCAGTTCTGGCTGTTGTTCCATGTTGCGCTGCAGTGAAACATTGTATCAAATAGTATAACTATTATAATATTAATAACTTCTACATTCCAACCGCGCGATGAGCAGAGACGTTTTTAAGTTTTTGACTGCCGAGGCAACATGTTCGCCAACATTATTCCTTCACCAAGGAAACTTAGTTTCCAGTCTTTCTTAGGAGAATTTTGCAACTTCTATTTCATTTTGGCTGAAGGACACATTTACAGCCTATTATTGATACGCGAGCAGTTATTACCATAATTGTAGCTCACTTTTGGACTCCAGGAGAGAAAGTTGAACTCGGGGAATTAACGGCTTCTTTCTTGCTTCTGTCATTCTGGAGAAGTGGACCGTTGGCTACTCGTGTTCCTTTCTTATCAGACACACATTTAGTGATTTGAAACATTGCCAGAATCTCAAATTTCTAGTATCGGCTTTACAATTTGTGGAAAACCTACGAGGAGAGAGAGCTATTAAAAGTGGATACAAAATGGCGGCGTCCCTGGGACGAATGGGAGCCTTTTCCCACTATGGTTTTTATTTAGTTTTGTCGCTTGGACTGTTAATCAACCACGGATTGAGCTCAGATGTACCATGTGCTCACAACTGTACCTGCACGGGGGATTCTGTGGACTGTAGCTATTTGGATTTGACAGAAACCCCCCTGGACCTGCCTGACCGGACAGTCTCTCTGTAAGTCGAGCCGTTACCCGTCCGTGATCATAACCCACTATCGGCATGACAATGTTGCCAAGGGGAAAACGGAGCGTAGCCTGTATAAATATGTTCCTCCGCGTTGCATTTAATGTGTCGGGGTGGAGGGGGGGTCTATATTTTCAAGGGAACGGCATGTAATAGCCTACCAATATGAACACTGAGCCTATCTGTTAAAACTGGAGTAAGTAGGCAAAGTTTGATAGGTTATCCCACCACTGATATCGGGTCACTTCATTCCATTATATTTAGGCAGTGTTAATCCTTAATGCTCTATTTGCCCACACATAAAATATGCGATTAATGAAGAAAGGGTAGCTACTCAAGGCATTATACACAATCGGGACATTGTCAAACTTCGTTTAAGAAATGACCCAACGATGGGAAAATTGATAAGGAATGTCTTTGTTGTTCCTTTTTTAAAATTGGGAAATGTGTAGACTACTTTTATGAATGACACTGTTTACAAACACCACATCACTCCCAATCAACATTTTCCACCTCCGCGCAGGACTGTTTTCAATGACAATTGTCAAGGACAATCGAGCTGTTACATATGAATGATTCCCCTATGAACCCCAAACGGTCCATTTTGATTGAGATGGGTTAAGGATGTGGGTCTTTGCTTGTTTATATTCGTACACGTTTCTACAACAGTCTTTCTGGAAGGCTGTCTGTAGACCTCTCTGGCTCCCAAATGGTGTGAGAGAGTTTGGGAAGTGAGTGAGTAACTTTTGATTTGATTGACCCCGTGAATAATGCAGTAATGCTCAGTTACTTCCCACTGTACCGTGTTCAAGACTGTAACTTACTGTCTTACACACACACACACACACACACATCACTGTACCGTGTTCAAGACCTGCCTGTTGACTGAAACGCGCACACACGCACGGTTCCGCAAAATGTCCCTTAATTAGGACCCGTGTCCTGCTCATATTGTCATGGGATAGCTGGTGCGTGTGTGGGTTATGTCTAGATCCGCTAGGCCTATACATGTTATCAGTGTGTGCCTTATCAGTCCACATTTAAAGACCCGCAATCTTGTTGTTTTCAAAGGGAATGGTTTTATGGGCATTGGATTATCTGTAAAACACCTATGCTGCATATTTCCTCACCGCTTCAGATAGACTTGTATTGTGTCGGACTCGGCAGAGTATCACAAAGCCTTTCTTCTGGGGTTTGTAGAAGTGCCAGATAAGTAGATGATTGCTGTGACCCAGACAAGAACATAACTTTTGATTCTAGCTGTCATGTCATCCCATAATGACCCTAATCCAGCTCGTGCCAGCAGGCTGGCTTTTCTGCTGTGGTTGTCTGTATACGTCATGTGCCCATGGTTAAGTTAGGCCTATAAGTCCCATGTAGCCTAAAGGAAGGAATGACTGCTGTTAAAGCCAAACCAATTCATTTCAACAAATGAATGCTAAAAACAAAATGGACAAATTGTTTTTCCTCAGTCCGGTCCTCACAGAGGTGGGCAGCAGCTCATTAGCAGTGAGCGCCCAGTGGGGCCAGAGCTCTGCGGTTTCAAGGGCATTTCTCTGTGAGAAGTCTTGTAATCTTGTGGTATTGAGAGTGATTATGTGGACTTTGTTTATTGTCATAGTTCCTCTGGCAGGAGTGTCCTGCAGGCAGATGTTGTGAAGCCACATCTCCAGCTTCTCCGCGGTTGTAAGCGGTTCATGTCGTTTGATCACTTATTTATGCTTATTTTCCCCGCTGTGCTCGTTGATTGACTGCAGACATAATCTGCACAGAACCTACGGGGGACAAATTGGAGACGATAAGCAAGGTCATAACCACAGATAAAAGTTGACATTTACTTGAAGTTCTGAAATGAGCTCATGGATGAGTTGACTTTAATGACAACGGAACAGCTGCTGCCACAAGTCATCCCGCAGGAATCCAGTCAGCAGAATAGATGGCCTTTTTGTTAAGATACTCCGCCACGCCAAGTTTTTTTTCTCTCCCAAATTTTTATTCTTTTTTTTTTTCCGTCAGTGTCTCCCAAGCGGGTTTGATAGATGAATCATCTGGTAAGAGTTTGGAAATCTGGAGGAGACATCACAAAAATACTGGAACTTGGAGTGGGGTAACGTGCAGTGTCACCCCCAGAACAAGCCGTCTGTGTGCTCAAGCTAGAGCCAAACACTGAAAAACCTGCCCCAGCCTATGTCCTCTTACTGTCTTACACACACACACACACACACACACACACACACACACACACACACACACACACACACACACACACACACACACACATCTGTTTATACAACCGGGGCCAATGTCTGGCCCCAGTCTCTCACCATGTACGATGGAGTAATTATTCCCAAATTTTCTTCTTGTTAGCATAATAAACAGAATGTTGGGGAAATACGTTGTCTAATGGTCGACCATCGATGGGACTTTGAAGTGAAGTACATAAGATCGGCCGTATGTGGAGAAGGAGCTGTAACAATAGACCCTCAGACCCAAGCTGTTTACGTTAGTCTTCCAGATTAATTGGACAGGCTCGTTTTCTTTGTTCATAATCAAGGAGTTATGCATGAAATGCGCTCGCGAAACTAGACGAATGCCGGCGGAGGCCGCGTGCTGTTTTGCTCTCCGGCGATAAGAGTGCGTCGGGCTGGCGTCTTTGGGGGGGTTCGGTTCATGCTGCTCCCCAGGGGTGCGCCCCCCTCCCACCCCCCCACAGCCCCGAACCAGGAGCTCTCTGGGAAAGGCCGTCCACATGGCTCCAAGATGTGGGGCCGCCTGCCCGCTCGGCGTGGAAAACCCGAGGAGCAGAGTTGCTCTCCCCCGGCCTCTCCCCCGGCCTCTCGCTGGTCCTTTCAGAGGCTGAGAAGGCCCGGGGCGCCCGGAGCAGGACGAGCGTGCCGGGCAGACCTTCCCCAGGAGATAGGCTGATCCCGTCAGCCAGCATACCCTCCCTCCCTCCAACCCAGGAGATAGGCTGATCCCGTCAGTCAGCACACCCTCCCTCCCTCCAACCTGTCCTGTTCTGCTTATGGGTAGATCACAGTTAAGGCTTCGCACATGAATTATGGTCATACCAAAATCTTTGACAAATTGTCTCTAGCTCTCTCCCCGCCCCTCTCTCACTCTCCCTGCCTCTATCTCGCTCTCTCTCTCTCGCTCTCTCCCTCTCTCTCTCTCTCTCTCTCTCTCTCTCTCTCTCTCTCTCTCTCTCTCTCTCTCTCTGCCAGTGTTTAGAGGAGTATAAAATGGTGGCGTAGCAGTGGTGTTGGTCCTGTGTACACTCACTGGCGTTGCCGGGCTATAAACCGGATTTTTATGACAGGAAGGTGTGCGTGTGTGTGTGTGTGTGTGTGTGTGTGTGTGTGTGTGTGTGGCTGGGACAGCGCAGTGTTGTGCTAGGCTCTGTCTGGCCTCCTGTCTGGCCTGTGGGAGATGTTCCCTCCGTGTCTGACACCAGGTTATTCTTTGACTAAGTTTACGACGTCCCCGGAGCGGCCCACATTAAACGTCCCCGCCGGTTCCCGGGCCGTCGCACCGCGGGCCCGCGGCCGACATCACTTCACACTTCCACGGAGCGAAGTTCACACTCCGCTTATCAGCGATAGAGATTGGACGGATAAGGATGGTTCCACCCCCCTCTCTCTCTCCCCCCCCCCCCCCCGTTCTCCCACACACTCCTACGCCGCGTGTTGCGAGCGACGGCACCGTGAGAAGTGAGAAGCTTTCCCACTCAGATAAGAAGCAGGATTTATCAGCGCGCTTGTAATTCGGTGTTTTTCGGGACGCGGGCCCGGTTGCGGATTCCTGCGCCGCTCTCGGCGGAGTCCGCGGCCAACGGCGCCGCCCCGCTCCGACCGCCGAACCCTGTGATTTTTTCTTTTCACTTTGCTCCAGCATAACGAGATAAGCGCCTCCTGGTGCAGCGCCTGGCGATTTCAGAAATCCGTGGCACAGAGGAGGTGGATCTTTAACCCCCCCCCCCCCCCCCCCGAGTAGCGCCGACTGGAGCGTTTCTCGTCGCCTCCTCGGCGTAACTCGCTCACCTGGGGGGGTTGGGGGGCATATCGAAAGCGGGGACCGCCCCGTCTGCACGGCCCGCCGGAGGAGAGGGGATGTGGAATGCGGCGCGTCAGGTGAACGTGTCCCGTAGCACCCTGGGAACAAGCGGGCATCTCTCGGCGCGGGCCTGTGAAACATTCCTGGCCCGTCTCTCATGTCTGGACCGGAGGCCTGTGGGCTCCCTTTGTCTCCCGGCTAAAACCCTCGCAGAAAGATGGCCAGTCACCACGGCCCTCCTGACGTGTCTGCTGACAGGGAGGAGGAGACACGGCGTGTGTGTGTGTGCGTTTGGGTGGA
The DNA here is from genome assembly GCF_949987555.1 of Borostomias antarcticus. NCBI lineage: Eukaryota > Metazoa > Chordata > Actinopteri > Stomiiformes > Stomiidae > Borostomias > Borostomias antarcticus. The sequence goes on along the minus strand of NC_140240.1, from coordinate 3,418,666 downwards.
TGTGTGTGTGTGTGTGCGTTTGGGTGTGTGTGTGTGTGTGTGTGTGTGCGTGTGTGTGCGTGCGTGCGTTTGGATGTGTGTGTGTGTGTGCGCGTTTGGGTGTGTGAATGTCTGTGCATGAGAGAGATCAATTCCCATCATATGGAAAAGCACAATAAGGTCTCGGTGGAGAGATTCCCCACAGTAACCATATCTCTGAACAAATCACTCCGCTAGAAGTCCCTGTACAAGTAGAGTGCCAGCGATTAAATGCACTGTTAGTCTAAACTGCAAATTGACCGATACACAGATGAATGGCTGTGGGCTGCGCAGTGTAAGCGAGCCAGGTTCCAAGCCACTTTCAGTATTGATAGTATCGACCAGGACTCCAGGAACTGATCCTCGCCGGTGGCGACGCAGGCTTCTCAGAATAGTTAGTTTCAGAGAGAACTCGGGTTACGGAACCAAAACAAACACCGTCAAATCGCCGGCCGCACTCAACAACTTGTTGAAGAGCCATCGTTTACAAACCCCCCCTCCTTTTGAACAAGCTGATGTTGTGAACGCACCCGTGATGCCCTGTGATGCTAGCGTACGTGGGGGGGGGGGGGTGTTGGTGGTGGGGTGAGGACGGCTTTAGGCGCTCGGCACACTTACCCACTCTCTCTTCTCCTCTCCTCTCTTCTCCCACAGGAACCTCAGCCACAACAAGCTCACCAGCATCAACGCCGACGTCTTCACCAACCTGCCCCGCCTCCGAGAGCTGTAAGTAGACCACTCTAAGCCCCGCCTCCGAGAGCTGTAAGACCACTCTCACCAACCTGCCCCGCCTCCCAGAGCTGTAAGACCACTCTAACCAACCTGCCCCTCCTCCCAGAGCTGTAAGACCACTCTAACCAACCTGCCCCGCCTCCCAGAGCTGTAAGACCACTCTAACCAACCTGCCCCGCCTCCCAGAGCTGTAAGACCACTAACCAACCTGCCCCACCTCCGAGAGCTGTAAGACCACTCTAACCAACCTGCCCCACCTCCGAGAGCTGTAAGACCACCCTAACCAACCTGCCCCTCCTCCCAGAGCTGTAAGACCACTCTCACCAACCTGCCCCGCCTCCCAGAGCTGTAAGACCCCTCTAAGCCCCGCCTCCGAAAGCTGTAAGTAGACGACTCTCAGACAGACCAGGAAGTGCTAGCGGAGCGACGGACCTCCCGGGGGGGGGGGGGGGGGGGGGGGGGGGAGAGCATCAGTCAGCGCCCCGCGTCGAGCGTCCGCTCCAGGTGGCCGTCCCGACCACCCGGCCCACCGCTCCGCTCGCGAGAGAGTGTGAGGAGTGTGTGTGTGTGTGTGTGTGTGTGTGCGCGCGTTCAGAGCCACGCAGGGCACACTCCTCTCATCCCAGAGTTTGTGTGTTGGCGCCGTGAGTGTTGACGGGGCCCTCCCTTCATAAATCTGCACAGCATCGATTGGCAGGCCGACGGCTAATCTATGAACACAGCTCCTCGCAAAGTGCTACCCTCTCACTCCCTAATGGACTGCCCCGCGTGTGTGTGTGTGTGTGTGTGTGTTTGTTTGTACGTGTTTATACTCTTATCTTGTTTTATTTTTCTTCAAACTCACTCATTCACTCACTCCACTCACACACAGACAACTCTCTTTCTCTCACACACACACACACACACACACACTTTCTCAGCCACACATTTTCTTTCACACACACACACACACACTGACTAGTATCCTTGTATGTGTCGTACTGTCTTGAAATGAGTCCAATTGAGAATAAAGTTGTGGTTTTCTATATAAAGCATTCTCCATCACCTGACACCAGGCCGAACCCAGGGCTGTAAATATTTTATATGGTGAGGAGGCCTGGGTCTGTCTCACTCAGCTCTGGGATTGGCAGGGAGGGCATACATACACACACACACACACACACACACACACACACACACACACACGACGGCTGATTTCCCCCCCCACGAAGAGCAAGGGAAGGATTTGGGTCCGGTGGGTAGTCGGTCCACACCGGCGGTCAGTTTGTCTCGTTTTGGTTTTTACACCCGTGTCCTGTTGCAGAGTGACGGACCTCCAGACACACACACACACTGAGTGACAGACAGACAGACAGACACACTGACAGACAGACAGACCCACTGACAGACAGACAGACACACTGACAGACAGACAGACACACTGACAGACAGACAGACACACTGACAGACAGACACACTGACAGACTGACACACTGACACACAGACAGACAGACAGACAGACGGGCCTTTCCGCGCTAAAACCCGCTACGAACCGGACGGGCCGGATCCCGCAACAAGTCCGTGTCCCGGTACCCGCTCCCCCCGGCCGCTCGCGCCGCGACCCGCGTCCCGGCGGACTCACGAAGGGCCGCCTCTCGCCGGCGGGAGAGACCTGGGGAGACACGCAGACGTCTGTGTACAGAGCAATCAACCCGACACGTACCGTCACCCCCCCCCCCCTCCCCTCGGTCGATTTACAGTTGTTTAAACAGAGAAGACGTTCTGTTTACCCTGCTGACACGGCACAGCTCCGCGATATCCCCTCCCCCCCTCTCCGAACGCCACCCCCCCGCCACTCCGAACACCACCCCCCCCTCACCGCCGCGTGTGTCGCACATGTCATTCATTTCGCGTGAACACTTCGAATGAAATCTAAATTAAAAAAGCGTTTTTTGTTTTGTTTGTTTCAGGCGCCTGGACCACAACGAGCTGGTGTCCATCCCGGAGCTCGGGCCGGTCTCCCCGAACGTCGTGTCTCTCTACCTGTAAGTAGATCACGCCGGCCCGCCGCCACAGCTCGTTTCCTGTCAGGTTAGTCGTCATGACGCCTGTCGGCCGGCCCTGGTGCTTTCTGGGAGATCTCCTCCTCCATCCCGTGTACGACTCTGCCCTGGCATCCCACTGGAGATTTACTGCCCTATTTGGGTAGAGCTGCTGTGTGTGTGTGTGCGTGTGTGTGTGTGTGCGTGCGTCTGTGTGTGTGCGTGTGCGTGTGTCTGTGTGTGTGTGTGTGTGTGTGTGTGCGTATTCACTTGTGCTTGCACATATGCGTGTCTGCGTGTCACAGCTGTGAGCACGACAGTCTCTCTCATACTGTCACACACACGCACACACACACACACACACAATTGTGACACTGTCCTGCTTGTCCAGTCTGCCAAGAGCTAGTGAGGCCTTGCCCCCCCCCCCCCCTCCATTTTCCTCCTCGTGTGTGGCCGCCAAACATTCTGGCTTCTCGTCGGAC
>NC_140240.1:3403030-3408030 GCF_949987555.1 Borostomias antarcticus | reverse complement strand
TCGAGAGGCATAAGTGGTCTTCTGTGAAAACTGCACCTTTGTAGACCGCTGGTTGGCTCTGCTACAGCCATTTTAATAATTCCTATATATTTTGGTGTCAGGTCATTAAAAAAAAAACTTGGAGCTGAGGGTTCCTCCGCCATAGAGGCGTGGCCACACCTGGTTCAAAGCATGCGTGCATGCTGAGATCCAATCAGCAACCCAGGGCATTCTTCTATGGCCTTATGGGAGTGTGGGCGTACACAAGTATGGGTGTATCGAATCAGAGGGAACTGTGAGGTGGAAGTGGACTGAATTTATCCTGGCGGACAGACTTTCCCCTCACTGCTCGTGGCTTGTTCTTTAACAGACGTTACATACTGTAGCTTTACAACTGCTGCTTTGGCAATATAAAAAAACTACATTATATTGTATATTGTATTGTATAACTACAAAGTATTGCCCCCCCTAAACATTACACCTACAGGAGCTTTTATGACGCCCCATTCTAAATTAATAGGGCTTAATATGGAGTTGGTCCCCCTTTTGCAGCTATAAGAGATTCCACTCTTCTGGGAAGGCTTTCTACAAGATTTTGGAGTGCGTCTGTGGGAATTTTTACCCATTCATCCAGAAGAGCGTTTGTGAGGTCAGACACTGATGTTTGGACGAGACGGCCTTACATCACCGAGCGCAATGCCAAGCGTCGGAGGGAGTGGTGTAAAGCACGCTGCCGCTGGACTCTGGAGCAGTGGAAAAGTGTTGTGGAGTGACGAATCGCGCTTCTCTATCTGGCAGTCTGATGGACGAGTCTGGGTTTGGCGAATGCCAGGAGAACGTTACCTGCCTGACTGCATTGTGACAACTGTAAAGTTTGGTGGACGGATAATGGTCTGGGGTTGTTTTTCTGGGGTTGGCCAAGGCCCCTTAGTTCCAGTGAAGGGAAATGTTAATGCTTCAGCTTACCAAGACATTTTGGACAATTCTATGCTTCCATCTTAAGTGGGAACAGTTTGGGGAAGGCCCTATTCTGTTCCAGCATGACTGTGCCCAAGTGCACAAAGCAAGGTCCATAAAGGCATGGTTGGGTGAGGTGTGTGTGGAAGAACTTGACTGGCCCACAAAGAGCCCTGATCTCAACCCCATCGAACACCTTTGGGATGAACTAGAACGGAGATTGCGAGCTAGGCCCTCTTGTCCAATATGAGTGTCTGATGTTAGCCTAACAAAATAAAATAAAGATGGGCCTAGTTTAGAGATAGGGTTGGACCCTACACCCTTTTGTTGCTCTAAATACACTCCCACGGCTACAGTATGGAAGCAAATCAGTCATCAGTCTTAACATAACATAAATCATATAATTAGGAAACCTAGCCTATTATTTGTCTAACAAGATTTATTGCTCGGCTAATAGAATCTTGGTCGAACAAGAGTAGGACATTGAATCCTACAATAACAGTATGGGCTTTAAAATTATGTTGTTTTATAATTTAACTGTACAATAGCCGAGCATGCTTCATCGTTATCAAAACGAGATCGTCTTCGCCTGTTTGCACGAAGGAAGAATCCAGGAAAATGAGAATGAAACACCCCTTGCGGCATTCTCAAAACTTCACCGGTTTTCACAACGCAAACACTGTGTTCTAAACCTATATGAACCAACACTGAGATAGACAGTCTTAGCATGAAGCCTATGAACCAACAATGAGATAGACAGTCTTAGCATGAAGCTTATCTCAGTGTTGGTTCATAGGCTCCATGCTAAGACTGTCTATGAACCAACACTGAGATAGACAGTCTTAGCATGAAGCCTATGAACCAACACTCAGATAGACAGTCTTATCATGAAGCCTATGAACCAACACTGAGATAGGCAGTCTTATCATGAAGCCTGTGAACCAACACTGAGATAGACAGTCTTAACATGAAGCCTATGAACCAACACTGAGATAGACAGTCTTAGCATGAAGCATATGAACCAACACTGAGATAGGCAGTCTTAGCATGGAGCCTATGAACCAACACTGAGATAGGCAGTCTTAGCATGGAGCCTATGAACCAACACTGAGATAGGCAGTCTTAGCATGAAGCCTATGAACCGGTATAGGCAGACTTAGCATGGAGCCTATGAACCAACACTGAGAGAGCGAGACAGACAATGATAGAAAGAGGCAGAAAAGAGAGAGAGAGAGAGAGAGAGAGAGAGGAGAAACATCTCTCCATCCACCTTTTCAGAGCCCTGCCTGTCTGCTGCCTCACCTGGCCCTCCTCAACTCATACACTCCGGAAAATGACTACATTCAAGTAGCCTGAGTGAAGCCCATTACTCAAAAAGCAATTGGCATAGTCTAGATCAAATCTTAGATTAGATCTTCCCATTTGAAGGCAGAGAATATAGGCCACAATGTTCGCTAGTGAGTGACGGGTAAAAAAAAGAAAAAAAGCTATCAATTTAATCAGGCTACTCATAAATGTCACAGAGTTGGTTTGGTGAGGGAGGGAGGAGACAGGAGGAGAGGAGGAGAGGAAGAAGGAGGAGATGGGCGGGGAGGAGAGGAGAGGGGTGGGGAGGGCTGACCAGACCTGATGAATCTGGAGTGCAGAGTAATAATCTTATTCTGCCCTCTGCTGGTTAAGAGTGGTAGAGCAAGAATACCATAAAACCAGTGGCAAAATATATCAACAAGTACAGAAAAAGCTAAAAGCAAGCTGAAACCGAATGATAAGATTTTACAATAATAATACAAATAAAATAAATAAAATAAGTGCTAATAATAATCATCATTAGGTCGTCCTCAGACGAGCTTGACAGCGAAGTCTCCAATTATCCATACATCCAGCCAGTTCCGCAGAACTTTCCACTCCTGCATCCCTCCTCAGTACATCCACGTAATAATAATAATAATAATAATAGCTTGACTGTGACAGTGATTAACTCGTGTTTCACTTCACCCTAATCAAAACACTCATCTAGACAAATTGAAACAAATGGCGTGTATGATGTAACTAAACACAGCAATTTAGGAAATTCACCACCAATCACTGTATAAATTATCCATCATAAAACTTTAGAGCCAAATTGATCATTCTTCATACAGTCATTAGCCTGTATGCTCTTGTTGAGTACTGGAACTTTAATAGGCAAAGGCAAATAAAAAGAAAATCACTGAAACATAAGCTATTGATGATGGAATCTCAAGGACCCCGGTTCGATCCCAGCTCCCGGCACTGCGCCGAAGTGTCCTTGAGCAGGACAAACCCCCAAATCGCTCACGTGTGGCACGGTGGAGCAGAACCTACTGTACAGCAAGAAGGTCTCCGGGCCTTTCTGTGCTGAGTTTGCATGTTCTCCCCGTGTTCGCAAGGGTTTCCTCCTAAAGAACCCAATACGAAAAACATGCAGAAGAACAGATGCTAGTCTAGGACCAGGACTTGGACTTGGTCCCTGGGCGCCGTGAATGATGGCTGCCCACTGCTCCTCGCTGTCCCTGGAGGAGGACGGCTTGGGATGGGATAAATGCAGGGAACCGTTTCAATTTGGTGGCCCCCAAAAGTTGCATGTGTGTGCCGTGTCGACGCCCATGTGTGTGTTACTGTGTGGCGGAATAAACATCCCCCCCCCTCAGGTCCTGTAATAAAAATAAAAACGCTCAATAGTTTGTTTGATAACCTCTGTTCATACAGTGTTTACATTAATAGATTTAATGTGGACTTTGAACTAAGTACATGCATCAGGGTGTCAGTCGATATCTGTTTGTTTGTACGTATGTCTGTATATTGTCAGTGTTTGTATACGTTTAAGTGGACCACAGGAAGACTAGCAAACGCTGTTGCGGAAGTGAATGGAGATCCGAATAAAGAATCCTCCAGTACCTCAGCTGCTTCCATAAAGAAAACAACCTCTATTTCACAAAGAACATTCCACAGTGCTGTAGATTTAGTACATGGCAAGACAGAAAAACAGGTGGACTTTGTGTCAGGTTAGCCCAGCGTCAGCCCGACCCCCCCCCCCCCCCCAGCTCCGCTTCACCTCGCTCTCCAACAGTAAAATGCTTCGTTCCTCCATGCCAACGCTACGGCGTCATGTGATATCAGCGCCCGTCAGAAATCACTTGCGGAGCTGCTGGAGAGGACCCCAATTAAAGAGCTGTGGGTGGGGACAGCGCCGCATAAACAAACATATCTTGACACGGTGGCCCAGCCAGGATGAGACAGTGGTTAGCCGGGGCCCAGAAAATGAATTACCGTCCTGACACACGTCAAAGCCAATCGCAAGGAGGATCCGAGGCGCCACCCACCAACCCCCCCCAGCACCCGCTCCTGTTTCATCAAGCCCGTTAGTATGCACGCAGGCCGGGCGCCAGCCTTCAAATGTATTCATCTATTCACAGCCCCTTGGAGAAATCAGGTTTGTTGTCCTTTTTTTTCTCTCACTGTCCAGATGGAATTTGTGTGAATAACATCGGTTTAGTGAGGCAGAAAATAAGTACAGCCTAGCACAGCGGAGGGGGGCTGCGTCGCCCCCCTTCCCCCCCAAAAAGAGAAAAGGTGATAAGAGGCAAGTGTCACCTTCACATATTACTCTTATCTCGCTCTCTTGTTTCTTCCCAACTCGATTGGAAATTAGGGAAAATAAAGTGAGGATGTAAATGAGAAGTGGACTACACCTGAATCCATTAGGCATTATCAGCTAGGTGCAATTAACACCGAGGTAATCAATCAACGAACGAGCCGTCCTTCATTACCGGGACGAGCTCTGCCTTCTTTTCCTCCTCTTTCTCTTCTCCTCGTTTCGTATTGCGTTTATAATGTCTCTAATTGCTTTAATTAATCAATTGCAACTCTAAAGGGGGGGGGGGGGAGAGTGGTCTTGAGTGGTCATAATTATTCAGGATGAAAAACGGAGGAAACTCAATATGTCAGCGCTTCCCGTTTAGAGAGCAGGCTTCAGAACGCTTTCGCCAGGAGACGTCCGTTTCTCACACCGAGCCCAGGAATTCACCGGATTTACTTTGGAAGCG
>NC_140240.1:3398030-3400530 GCF_949987555.1 Borostomias antarcticus | reverse complement strand
ATGACTCAATGCTGTGTGAATTAAACCCCCCTTTAAGATCGGTTTGTCAAAGTATATCGTGACTATTTCTGGTTGCGAGCCCAGCAAGGCTAGTCCAAATGAAGTGGCGTCAACGTTGATTTAAATGTCTTCTTTCCAATCAGTCTTAGGACTACAACCCCCGTCCCCCCCTGCGTAAACAGAGGACCGATGGTCTAGATAGGTGTCCAGCCGGATAGAGCAATCAGGCTTGCATTCCAGGTGAGCGGTCTGTTTTCTCAAACCAAAACATGGTGCAACACTGCCCCCAAATGGTCAGATCAGGTACCCGCATGCGGTCTCCCTGATTTCCAGCCCCCAGTCGCCTGACTGCCTCCGCGTATTAGGCTACGTTGTACATCACGTTTCCCCGGCGCGGCTCTCCAAAGGCGCAGAATCACGGCGCTAAGTGGAAAGAAGAGTGGGTATGACAAGTAATTCCTGGCTTAATTGAATCTGTGTCTTGGGAGTCGCGGCGGGCGCTCTCTCATCAACTCTCGGGAGGAGGGGAAGATTACGCCAAATAAATTACGGACATTGTTCATTTCGCGGTAATTCGAGGGCTGTGATGGTGTGGTGGGGATCTGGCGGAGGGGAGGGCGAGTGCGCAGCACCGAGGTCGGAAGATGGGGCCTAATTTCAAAGAGGAGGGTAGAGAGAAGCTCCGCGTGGAAGTGGGCGAGGGGGGGGGGGGGACCTGGAGCTGGGTTCGAATGGGACACTTCAGATAGGCCGACCGTTTTTTCTCAGTACCTCCTATTTCGAGGTTTGTGTGTGGAAACGAGGTTGACAGACACCTGTCTCACCGCCCCCCCCCCCCCTCTCTCTCTCTCTCTCTCTCCCTCTCCCTCCCGTCCCTGCAGGCCTGTGATAAACATGTTGGCAGCAACTTTTACATTCTCGCCACCATTCTCCTTTATTCACAAGCAGTTTGGAGTCGGCAGCGTTAATTAGCAAAAAGCCTCTGATCGCTGCCCCTTTTTTTTTTTTATGTGTGCGTGTTTTATTTTTATTTAATTTTTTTACCGGTGCCTGTCAGCGTTAATCCAAAAGACGCCGCCGTCTCCTCTCCAACGCCGCAAAACAACCGGCAGACCGGGGGCGGACTGGACACTCAATCAATGGGAAAGCCGTTGTAGAAGGAATCAGGGGAAATTAGCGGGGACTCGCAGCACGAATCAGAATCTCTGGAGCCAGGGTCACGGCTCCTGTCGTTACAGTGTAGCCTACATCCCTCCTTTCTTCTCTCCCTCCATCCCTTCTTTCTTCTCTCCCTCCATCCCTCTCTCTCACTCAGGGGCCAGTCAAGCCCCCCAATGTCTGGCTTCCGTTGTCAGTCCCATCCCCGCCAAGATGAGGCTTAACGCGCCACACAGACAGAGCCACAGGTGGACTAGTGGAGGGGCTTACACGACAGTTATGGGACCAGCTCCAGACACCACAAAGAACTGGACTAATTGGCTTCATTTGGCACTGAAAGTTTTTGGCAGGTGCCCTTTTCAGAGAATAATACCACAGCCTCACAAAGTTGCTTTACAACGGCGAACTGAACGCACACATTAGGACAGCCTACAGCGGAACTGGTGCAAGTGAGGAATTGGAAATGAACATAGGCTACCGTGGTGTGTGTGTGTGTGTGTGTGTGTGTGTGTGTGTGTGTGTGTGTGTGTGTGTGTGTGTGTGTGTGTGTGTGTGTGTGTGTGTGTGTAGACCGAGAAACACTGTTTTGACACACTGCGGAGGAACTTTTAGTTGTGTTTCCTTGTGTGTTTGTCTACTCTCTAGATCCCCTACACAAAGCCAATCTCAAACTAATTCTCTGAAACCATCCCATACACGCTGACACCCTGGCCTTTTACCCGCTCCGACATCGTCTGAAAGCGATGGAACATTCCAGACCGTCTCTCATCGCCTGAGCTAGCCGCCCAGCAGCGCTTCCCACAGGAAAGCGGCGTTATGTCACCAATCCCCGGCAGTCTCCCACAGGTAGTAATACCTGCGCCTGCGTCAAAATCAACACTCCGCCTCTGAAATGCCGCATACCGGTAAATCTGTTCCTCTGTGATGCAGACCCTGCTAAAACAAACCGGCGTGAGTCGCCAGGCAATTTCTACATGGGACCGCCGCCGGCTGTAGGCTATCCTCATTATATTAGATATGCACGGCTACATTTTGATCGTACGACGGTACGGCGAGCGTGAAGGCGAGGCGGAAGAAGGAGACAGAAGGACACGACACAGAGTCCCAGAGACACCCAATAAATCAGTGGGCCGGCGCTTCTCAGAGGCGATGCATGGATTATTCCTCCGTGCCAAGTTAAATGGCTCTCAGTTGCCCCCGCCACCCTTCTCACCCCCCCACCCCCGTCTTGTCATGTCACACTGTATTTTCCCCTACATCCTGAGGGAGACGGGGGTTTATAAATGCAAGAAAAGCCCGTTCCCTCAGCTTGACAAATGAGCTTTCAGGGCGGACGTCGGGC
>NC_140240.1:3385530-3388030 GCF_949987555.1 Borostomias antarcticus | reverse complement strand
AGGCTGTCTTTGAAAAACTGAAGGGCAGAGCACTGAGGATTAAGCCACGGAGAGTTGGGAGCGGGTGGGGGGGTTGGGGGGTGGGGGGGGGTTATTATAATAATGTAGGGCCATCACCAGGTTCCACCCTCCGATGGTGTTGGTATCGAGCCACAGGGCGTGGGCTACGTTCGGTCGCAAGGTCACGCACAACTTACCCAGCGGCCCCCGGTGGGACGAGCGTGTGCAGTTTTAGCAAAAGTTTAGCAAAGTGCTTCAGCGGATTCTCTTTAACCCGCCCACTTTCTGATATCCTCATAAGTCAGGCTGTTACCACACTGGTCTCCCCGTTCGAAATTAGCTGTATTGCTTCATATCGAAGTGGCTGGTCTAGTCATCGTGGGTCATTAACACCGGGCACAGTTATTTTTCCTCCATTCTTATTTATTGACTTATTTATTTATTTTTTTACAGGCAATTAGAGAGAGAGAGCACCATCTGTAATGGCCATTAATAGTGAGCAGAGAGGAGCACACATCCCTGCACTCGATGACACGCACTCCCATTATTCATAAGACAGGGGGGTCGAGCTCTGCCTTAACGTCAGAGACATAATTCATGTTCATTAGTGGCCCCGGCATTTGCATCGCAGAGACAGTGGAACAGCAGGGGGAGAGGAGCGATGTGACTAAGGGCCTCGCACGTCACACGCCGGCGGAATATGGAAGTCTGTGGCAGGAGTTTAGAGACGGGGGGGGGGGGGGGGGGGGGGTGGTGAGAGGGAAGGAGGTGAGATGTAGAGAGGGGAGAGAGAGAGAGAAAGTGTTAGCTGGTCAATACGCTGTCAAAGACCTTATGGGAGTTTATGGATAAGGTGCATTATCGTACAATTCCTAAAGTCACACACCTGGGCTAGCTGTCATGATCCTCGCCGTTTTGTTTCATTCTCATCGGCCGGAGCGGCTCGCACCTGCTCTTTCTGCTCTGTGCGTCAGGAGAGCCCCTAGCCCATGTCATCACTGCCCTTTCCCTGCCTCACCATGAAATATGAGCTGCCCGTAGCATATTGATCCCTTGCCTGGCCCTTGCCTAAATATAGATATATCACAGATGAAGCCGAGCGCTCCTGATAGCCTCCCTGCATCTGCGCCACTGGCCACGATGGCTGCAATCGATTGTCATGATGGATCTCACAGCTACGGATGCTGATGGATTTTTCTGCTCCTGTTCTTCTAGGTTGTTGTTGCTGTTGTTATTGTCTGGGTGAGATCGGAGTGGGGCGGGGCGGGGGGGGCGGGGCTGAGGAAAAAGGTGTCACAGGCCTGTGTTCTGATGGCTATCGATTGGCTGAGAGGTTGGTAATCACCGATGTGTTACAGCTGTCGAGGTGGGAGTGGCCTGTTTGGATCTGTCACTACATCCGATCGGATCCTCTCATGCACTGCAGAAGAGGAAGGCGGTCTTTCAATGTACAGCTACCTGAAATTATTAGTATGAAACAGCCTTTCTGTGGCACAGCGGCAGTGGTATTGATATTTCATCGTTGTGTATGAAAGCCTAAATATGATCATGCAATTGATGAACTACATTTGGTCAATTCACTTTACATAGTGTTTAGATTCACCTTGAGTCAAAACATATATCCATCAGAGTGGGAATGCCTGCGATTCAAAACATGGAATAAACAACAAGTGACTTCCCAGAGGAGGATGGCTGACATGATAAGAGAACGCGTTCACAGTGTCCTTACTGAGAATGACTCCCACAAAATTGTTTATCACAAAACGGGCACAGTATCTATTCATCAAAACTAGTGAGGGTGACTTCTCTCTTCAGCGGTACTTACACTGACCGTCTTGTGTCTTCCACCGGGCTCCTATTCAGAGGTGGCAGATGCATTTGTCATAGTCTGACCGTTAAAGCAAAGAGGCTGTAGAACTGCGCCTCCTCACAAACCGCCTGTGAATGAATCATAAAAACATTGTTTTGGCATTCTGCACCAACAGACAAATAATTTATTCAAGCTCTCTTATTCCACAGATGTTGTTGTTGCTTTTCATATCATTCTAAATCAAAACACAGAAGGATATTACACCTAAAATATGACTAGATAGACCATACTGGGTGTGATTTCACAGAGAGCTCTTATTTGTCAGGGTGCTGGAGTAACGAGTTAGAAGGGTGTGTACACAGAATGTTAACTTGATTTCATTAGCAGTAAAAGCCAGTAAGGATGATAGATTTACTCCTGATAGCACGTGCGTGGCCTGAAATGAACTGCATTCAGCCAATAATCTTCTTGGGGAACCTGTTTAAATTCAATAAGGCAATGTGGGAATCTTTAAGCAAAACGTGTCACTTTGTCACCTCGTGAGTGGTGTTTTTTTTTAAGACCATGATAACCTGTGTGCCCAAGTGCAATACCAGCTCAGACACCCAGCTCCTGCTGTACACTGAGGTTCCAGGGCTGTGGATGGAGAGATGCTCCATGTTGCTTTATAAATGTTCTTAGCCGGTAGAC
>NC_140240.1:3380530-3383030 GCF_949987555.1 Borostomias antarcticus | reverse complement strand
CTACTACTACTACTTCTTAACGAAAGAAGCTTCTGGGAAACCTGGCCAGGCTGCTGGTTGGCAATGAATGAGACAAAACAACAGCTCTTCGATAGAGGGGAGGAGCTGATGCAAAAGGTGCGCAGGGTGGAGGCGGCCCCGAGGGGAGCGACGATGCGATGAGGCCGGGAAGGTCATTCACGAGATGAGTGGACGAAAAAGGGCAAAGGAAGGCCAAGTCACAGGCAATAGCCCAGTGGAGAGGCTGAACACTTGGTTCACTCATTTCAGGAACCTCCTAGGAACCCACCCGACAGTGGAACAAGCAGAGGAGGAGATAACTGTGGTTCTCGAAAATCTCAATATCGATGATTTCAGCTGTGGAACTCACCAGGGTGAAATCCACTCTGAAGCAGGGAAAGAGTGGTGGGCCAGACTGCATTCCCCCAGAGGTACTACTTTAAGAACTACAACCTTTATGACATCATCTTGGACATCTGCAACCTTGCCCCTAATGAAAAATAACAAGCCTGATATGGTCTCCCTCCAACATCAACATCATCCCCCTGCCTAAATCCGGGGATCTCTCAAAGATGGACAACTACCTTGGCATCAGTCTGACCTGTATCATTGCAAAGATGTGCAACCGCATGATACTTAACAGGCTGTGAAGCGCCATCAACCCGCACTTGAGAGAGAACCAGAATGGCTTTCGAGAGGGGAGGTTCAGAGTGACTCAGATCTTGGCCCTAAGGAGGATCATCGAGGAGGTGAAGAAGAACAGCATGACAGCTGTGCTGTTTTATTGATTTCAAAAAGGCATTTGACTCAATACACAGGGGCATCATGATGAAAATCCTTAAGACCTTTGGTGTTCCCTCCAGTTTACTTCGGGCCGTAGGGATCATGTATTCGAACACAAGGGTTGTGACGCCAGATGGCAACAGCGAGGGTTTTGACATCATGGTGGGAGAGTTACAAGAGGACATCCTCTTTATAATAGTCCTGGACTACGCACTGAGGCAGGCCATCCAGGGAAGGGAGGAGGATCTCAGCTTCTCTAACACCTAGGAGGTCAAGAAGGTATCTTGCTGGACTACGCTGACGACATCAGGCTGATATCTAATCAAGTAAGGCAAGCACAAGAGCTCCTGACCAGAGTGGCAAAAGACTGTGCCAAGGTGGGTCTTGGACTAAACGCAGAGAAAACTGAGATCATCACCTATAACACAGGTCATCACCTATAACACCCCAGAACATCTGCCCCCTAGTGATAGCAGAAGGTACTGCTCTGAAGGAGGTTGAGAATTTCAAATACCTGGGCCGTGACCGTGTCGATTGACCGCAGGTGCCTTGGAGTGATGGGGTAACCAGTCGGTAGCAGAGCGTAGTGGTCGGGAGGGGGTATTAGGTTTGACCATGGCCTGGAGGTAGGAAGGGACTGTTCCTTTCATTGCCCTGTAGGCCAGTACCAGATTTTTAAACTGGATGCGAGCCGCTACAGGGAGCCAGTGTAGGGAACCGCGAAGGGAAGTTGTGTGGGAGAACTTGGGGTGGTTGAACATCAGGCGAGCAGCAGCTTTCTGGACAAGTTCCAGGGGTTTAATGAATAACGAATGCAGCAATACCAAACGTCCTGCTCACACATGTGCATGAGAAAATGCATTTGCGAGTGGAGGTCTGTGTTCTCTGAGCACCATTTCTAGTTATCTATTTCTGTATTGTAAGAATGACTCTTATCTACACAGCTATAAAAGGCCATGTGGTGAGACTGCAGTAACCATCTCCAACAGAAGAGGGTGCTCATGTCATACTGTTCCACTGTTGAACACCATAAACAGCTGAACACACAATTGCAACTGGTCAAAATTTCAGAATCCCCTAGACCCTAAAACAAAGTATTTATTTTTAACTAGCTCTTACGAGAGGATTACATGCACAATCAAATTTTATATCAGAAGCTGGTAGAATGTGTCCTAAGGTTGAATCAAGAGTTTAGACTAAGGAGTAGATGAGGCCAAAGAACATAATTCATGGTTTAGTTTCCCAGTGTTGTTTTGACCCTCACCTGATCTCTCCATCCAGAGAAGAGGACAGAAGTCATAAATCCACATGCTACTGACTGATGTTGACTGATAGGAGAGAGAGGAGAGGAGTTCGTTTGAGGAGAGCCGCCAGGCACTGACCTGAAAACACACAAGGGTCAGTGAAAGTTGGCCGGAGAAGCGAATTGGAGCCAAGGATTTACAGCCTCCAGTCAAAATCAAAGACTAGTCTTGGAAGCAGGGCCACACCAAGTATTTTGGGGGCCCTAAATAAAATGTCTACGGGGCCCTCTGTTTCAATCGAAAACCATGTTGGCAGTTATATGGGCGTGCAAATATTTTTGGGGCCCGCAAATATTTTTGCGTTACCTGTATCCTACGGAGCCACCAATTTGTATTTGCTTTTTTTCTGACCCAGATGATTTGATTTGTTTCATGGCAACTGGACAGTGAACACCTAGCAGCTGCTGCCAGCT
>NC_140240.1:3368030-3373030 GCF_949987555.1 Borostomias antarcticus | reverse complement strand
ACCCAACCCAGCCCTGACACACACAACTGGGGCCCACTAACAACCAGGTGGGCCCTCCCTGGGCTGTGGCCCTCACCGTGCCCAGTCCGCTGTCACTCTCTCTGGGTGAGATTTCCCTCCCTCACCCCCTGCCTCTCCTGGAGCTCAGCCAGACGCCCCATCTAACACCACTCAAGAAGGAACCCAAGATACACTCTTTGACAGACTGCCGGGAAGCACATTAACATGAATAAGAGACATTGGCATTAATCAGGGAGTGAGTGTGTGCAGCCTTGTATCGGGACGGCCGGGCCGATCTATCTGGATCTGAGACGGGGGGGTTACGTCCGAGGGGCTGGCGGTGACCTTTCAGGATGTATTATAGAACTGAACCACGGGGTCGGAGTTCAGCTCAGTTTGAGAGCTGGTGCGACGCACAGTGAATCTGAGAAGCTCATAGCTATTTCATAATTCCCATAATTCAAATACAGATGATGGATTCGTCAACAACAGAACAGCGGAGCCAGCGGCTAGCCGTTATGAAACCAACATTTGTAGCCGGGTTATTGTAAGCACATGCTTAAGGGGCAACGACGACAACAACAACAACGACGAGAACAACAACAACGCAATAACCGGCCAGACAGTGAGCACATGACGCGCATCTCCCTGCCATGGTTACCATGATCTTCGAAAGACTCCTTGGTTGAGGACACAATGGCAGCCTCTGTGAGGCGGTGCGGTCTTTGAATGGCTGGAATACCACAGTTCAGTCAGATGAGCTGGGTTAGACTGGATCTGGGGTCATGGCTGTCTGCCTGACTTTAACTCCTGCTCTTAGGCTAAACAGTTGGTTCGGTTGCATTAGATGGGTCATAAGAAACCGCATTAACCCTTTCGATACGACCACGTCACCGGCAACATTTAAAAAATATCTAACAAATATTTCATAATATTAAAAAAAATATCTAACAAATCTAAAAAATTCCTCACTCCAACACTTGCTGAAAGCTGAGAAACTGCGCTTTCTAGTATTATAGGGAAAATCCAATTAATATTCGAAATGTTGTCACTTTATTTTCAGGGTTAAAAGGGTTAAGCCATTTCATCATAAGTACAGACTAATGTACAAGATGCCATCAGTGTCATTCTCAGGTTCTCTGACTCTGTAACTCTCTGAACGTCAAGCACCCTCGGTGATTCGTCGACCTTGTGAACTTTACGGACTTTAATGGATTGCAGACCAGATGTGGGCGGAACTGTATGAGTATCTGCCATACTGGAACAAAGCTCTTTGTTCTGCTGTTTGGGCGGAGGGCGCGCGCTGCTCCCCTGAGCGGGAGAGAGAGAGGGGAACCACCTGCATCTCGCTGAGGCGAGTCCACATGCTTCCCCTGGACGCGGTCTTCCACAGAAACTCACAATGTGCCCGACTGAAATCATGCAAGCTCAGGTTCCCCCCGCATAACAGAACAAATGTGTTCCATTAGCAGTCCCCCTCCACCAGCCACCCCGCCCCCCACCACCCCCCTACCCCCGGCTGGATGAGAACAAGGCTCAGAGCTCTCGCTGCAGAGGTCCACACTCAGAGAGAGGGTCCCTGGCCGGCCGGCCTTATAGTGGAAGATTATAAAAACAAAGTGATTTTTTTAGTCCCGCTGCCTTTCAGATTGATCTGGAGTCGGGGATTTCGACCAGGGATCACTCCTAAATGCCCCATCTGAAGCCTCCTGCTTGGACTCCTAGGAAATGACCATTAGTGCCTTATAAAGAAATATAGGGACCACTCAGCTTGGTATGTTTTGGACCGCATCCAGCTCCTGCTAGTTTCCCTGTGCAGTCCGAAGGGAGGAGGGGGGGAGGTGATGCATTCCATGCTTGACTGAACTAGGAACAGAGGTCCATTGGATTCAAGAGAAGAAAAAAAGAAGAGAAGGGGTGTACAGAAAGTCCCGGAATAGGACAATAATAAAATGATTGAATTCAGTTGAAAGTGTCGGCCATTTTAATATATTTACCTGAGCGGGAGTCACCCCGCCATGTGATGTCCACCCAGATAGCAAGCGGATCTGGGCCATATATGGGCCGGAACTAAGCCACAAGGGCCAGATCTGGCCTGTATGTGGCCCAGATCCGCTTGCTATCTGGGCAGAGCCAGACCCTGCAGGCGTGGCAGTCTGTGAGACCCCGCTGGCCCGGTGGTGGGAAGAGTGTCCAAACAGAGGCGTGGCGGGGGGATGAGGTCATGCTTGGCGGGGCAAAGAATGCACCAAGGCCAGCGTGTGTATCCCCCTCCAATGTGTGTGCTCTGGCTCCCAGCATGCCGCTCACCCGGCAAGGTCAAGCAAACAAAGGAGCACCTGGGGTGGGGGAGTCACACAATGGCTCCCGTTTTAAACAGCGCGTGACAGGTATTTCAAGGTCGACAGAGAGAACGAGATACAAGAGAGTTGATGTGCGCCGGTGGGCGGAGACTTGAAGTCATGTCATCTGTCAGTTTTTTGCTACAAGTACGTCTGTGTCATCGAAATATCACTCCTCCCTGTGCGCCGTGCCGTTCCCCGGTCGTCTCCAGCTGTCCTGCCGTCGTCGGTGCTGGAAGCTGTGCCTCTGCGGGCTGGGGACGGGGGCGGGGAGGGCGGCCCGTCTTGCATGTGGTCTGGGAAGGCATCTTGAAATAATCCGATCCGAAGTCTGAAGGCCGCGCATGGCACACTGGGGTAGCGGCGTCCATCTGGGAAATGTTTTGTTTGGAGCGCTGTGCGTACAGACAGACTCCATAGTTGTGGCCATTCCTCTGGGGGAAAAAAAAATCTGAGATAGACAGATATCCCGAGTGAAGACGTTACAGCTTGGTTCGGGGGCTGGGCCCATGACAAATCACTGGCATGTTCCATCTACTGTAAGCTACTAGGCCTATATTTATTGGTACGATCTAACCCTTACCCTATCCTCAATTACCCGTCCGTGCAGAAGCGGGATCTCCACTGTGTTCTATGAGTAGACCACGGGCCGGGGTTCCCGCACTTTCTGTGCCCGTAGCAAGATTTTTGATTGGTCCCCCCACACCCACTCCCGCCACACACACTCATTTTGTTTATGTCTCTTTTCCGCCGTGCCCCCGAGGACGGATGGCGCCCCTGGTCCACCAGTATCAGGGGACGGCCCCGCTTCACAAGCGTTTTACTCAACATGCACAGCAGTGACTCATTCTTGACCGGATCTTAACAAACAAAACAAGCAGAGCTGCAACTGGATCACGCAGACTGAACCTCACCTGAGCTGCAGACCCACTGCTTTTCAACTGAGGGTTCACGTTTTACACATTCACATCATACACACTGCAGCAGCAATGAGCTACTGTGCAATGTCCAGTTTGGAGCGAGTGAGTGAGCGAGCGAGCGAGTTGAGCACTCAGGATTCCTGTTCTGCTCTATAGCCCTGTTGTGTTGCATTGAATTATTCAGCTATGCCTTAACATGGACCACATGACTACGCGCAATCATAGCCAGCAAGTCATCATGTGCTCTCAGGCTCGCTCGCTCTCTCTCTCTCTCTCTCTCTCCCTCTCTCTCTCTCTCTCCCTCTCCCTCTCTCTGTGTCCTCTTTCTTACATTATTTCTCTCTTCTTTTCTCTTCCTTTTTCTTTCACACACACACACACACACACACACACACACACACACACACACACACACAAACACACACACACACAGACACACACACATTGATTGGCAGCAGGGTTGAGAGAGCTGCCATTTTATTGTTCTGAGGTTGAATGTCTTTTCTAAAGACAGAAGACATTTTAGATCACATGACCCAGTTTAGAAATGCTGTGAGAGAAGATGGGGAGGGGGTGGTGGTGATCTGCTTCCCCAAATGAATAGAGTTTCACTTGCTGGACCATTGGGGAATGGAAATCACTTGATATGTCCTCCTGGTATAAAAGCATGAGTGCATGTATACTTCTACAATGGAGGGAGGGATCAGGCTCTATGCATTTTCATGTGATATAAAGTATGACCGATATGCGGTGAAAACCAGGTCACCAAACTCAGTATGTGCTATGCCAAATGTCCACCGATCCTTACATCATCTGGATACACTCTGCAGTGTGTACACATGTACATCCAAATCATGAGAGAGATGTTCTATTCCCAATAAAAAAACAAAACAAAGATGGATCCTCTTTGGTTTCCCCAGAGGGAGGAATGACTTCATTCTAGAACATTCCAAACATGAATCATTCCAAACATGAATCATTCCAAACATGAATCATTCCAAACATGAATCATTCCAAACATGAATCATTCCAAACATGAATCATTCCAAACATGAATCCTTCCAAACATGAATCATTCCAAACGTTCGTGCCTGTCGCTGGAGTGGTTTGGAATGTGGACCGACCTGTTGGTCTGTGGCCGAGGATGAGAAACACAATCAGAACGACAGTAATGATGACAGACTCCTTCCATGTTTAAAGTGTCCGCGCCTTTGAGCAACACCAGGCGTACCTAATGGTACGTGATACCTCAGGTTCAGTACCTAATGTGCCTTGTAAAAGATCTCCATTACTGTACTGTAACCTGGGGACACATTTAGCCCAAGCTAATGGCCTGACTAGCACTGAATTGAACCCCCTCAAACATTTGCAGTATGTGAGAATATAGAAATGAATATTTTATTGCTTGGAACCAGGGCCAGGGTTTAGATTGTGCTGGCCTGCTTGAAAAAATCGTCATTTTGGCAGTTTTATCTCAGTCTCCCTCCGAAACCCAGAAAATAGGAACCAAACCTATCCCAAGTCACATGTATAGTAGGCTACTGAAGTTCAGGGCTGCGTTCCGAATCGCATACTTCTACTTCTTACTACCAGTAGCCTACCTACTACAGCTGCCCTTAGAAAGTACGTACTTCGCAAGCAGTAGGCATCCAATTGGGACATACTACCTTGTCATAACATTGCGCCTTGAAATTTGCCCACATCCGTCGCTGTCCATAACGCGACATTCGTCTACAGC
>NC_140240.1:3353030-3363030 GCF_949987555.1 Borostomias antarcticus | reverse complement strand
TCCAGAACCCCATTTGTACGTCTGCTGGACCCCTCAATATTCAAACGTCTGGCTTGGACCCCTCTAAGACGTCTGTGGACGTGCAGAACGGGTTCAATATCCGAACGTCTAAAAAAAACTTTCATTCTGGCTCCTAATTGGATGTCTTTTGGACGTCCGAAAAAGACATCTAAAAGATGTCTTTTAGACGTGTCTTTGCTCAGTTGGTCATGGTCTATCCTCAAAAGCAACTCCAGACAATGTCAGGAAGCTCAGCCAATCAGCTCATCTCCCCCCCCCCCACCAGCATGCCCTAAGGTCCTAATTCTACCTGGGGGAGGTACCGTGATCACATTCTCTTTAATTTTTAAATAGTTAATAATGTCTGGGATTTTTTTTTTGTATCCCTAATGACTCATTATTGGTATAATATGTTTGGCAACACTGTACATCTGTCAAATTATATGGCTTAATTCCACCCAGTGGGCCTATTTTCACAGCTTTTGTTTAGGCACAGTCTACTGTTAGCAGAGGCTGTTTGCTGCGATATAATTGCAATTGTTCATCCTTATGGATGTGACATGAAACCAACTTTTTCAGTTTGGACAGAGAGGCCATTTCAGGTCTGAGCGTTGAACTGAGGGAGGGGGCTGGGAACTGATACTACTGATAGTAAAGTTTGTTCAGGGTTTAACATTAGCTTTGAGGGAAAACAAACACACACACACACACACACACACACACACACATAGATTTTCAGCAGTGCCACTGTGTGAATGCCATTGTGCAGCCTCTAGTGCCGGTCTCTATTGACACAGTCAGAGCTCTGGGAAAATCATTAACTGGATTATGTAATTTCCCCTGCATTCCCTCACCTCCTGCCTAGTTGAAAGAACCTGTACTGTACTACTGTACAGGGAGATGCTTCTCTCTCATTGATTAATGCATGTACACGAAGCAGACTGGGGCACACGACACAATCACTACTGTCTTTTACATAATCTGAGCTAAATAGGGTAGCCCTGTACACTAACATACTTACTGTAAGTAGTAAGCCGCTTCTAATGTAAATTATATGAGGGATACACAGACATACACTCTCTCATTCTCTCTCACACACACACACACACACACACACACACACACGCACTCACACACAAGCTTTACCATCAGAGGGGATTAGATGTGGACGTAAAGCACATATGTTATTCCGCGTGTCGGTGCTCTGTGTTAGCTCCGGGACCAGAGACCGCCTGGCCGCGGGGGGACGGCCAGCAGAGCCACGGAAAGCCGCATCAAGGCCCGGGGGGTGAAGGGTCAGAGCGGGGTCAGCCCGGAGGTATTCGGTGTCTGGGTCATGTCAGGACTCCCTCTTGACGGCTCCTAATCCCCCCGAACCCGGGCCCCTCCTCCTCCGCCCCGCCCACTCGGCCTCCTCAGACAGAGGGAGCGTTCATTCGTCCGTCGGAGCGGGGGAGCCAGAGCCGCTCATGTACAAGGCTCAGCTTCCTGAGCCTCATCATGAGGTGGGGCTCGCGTGATGAATGATGCAGGCTCAGCGGATTTGAACCCTTGTTGTAAATTCCGGGAGTGGAAAATATACTCTCCCCCCCCCCCCCCACCCAATGCAGTGTTAGCAGCTAGCACGCCGCTCCGGATCAGATTTATAGCGCGGCGTTAGCTGTAGGTGGTGTGCCAGGGAGGGTGGGGTGGGGGGGGGGGGGGCTCGTCTCTGGCTGTCGTTTTGCATGTGGAAGCGTTTACTTCCTCTTCCTCTGCGTGAACTTAACCCCCCCACCGCCCCCTTCACGCCCCACCTTTTGTATTCTCCGACGACAGAGGAGCCACTCTGCTTCCTACGCTCGGCTGGCTTTAGGTACGACGTCTGGGTTTAATTTGCAGAGACGGAGGGAGAGAAGGGAGGGGAGGAGAGAGAGAGAGCAGTGTGTGTCTTCCATACAGCTACTTATGACCTTCTTGGTCCCAGTTTGTTTGAAGTGTGTGTGTGCCCGTGTCCACTCTAGTAAGACAAAAGTAAATTGCCCATAAAACGTCGCAACAGCTGACCCGCTCTTTCATCCACCGAAGAGCGGCGCGTTCTACGTCCCTCCCGCCCCCTGATTCTCTTCATGTCTTTGTTCAGCCCGACCGTGGCCTCTTGCGTCGTGAACAAATGCAAATGCATTCCGCCCGGCCCTCGTACACACCCTGTCGGCGCCGCCACGCCCCTCCTGGCTACAGTGTGGTCGGGATTTACCAGACGACTTCTTCCACCAGGGAGTGGACATGACACCGAGAGCCGAGCGGTCCAAGAGCCGAGCGGTCCTACGCTACGAGGGGGGGGGGGGGGGGCACCGTTGTCAGTCAGGCCTATATTGAAGTTTCTATGGTGATTGTTGCTATCAATTTAGGAGGTAACCAAGGAAGTGGGTCAACAGAGTGGGTCTCGGAAGCATCCAAGTTCCTGCATGCCTAGGTAGAACACGGCGTGGCCTTGAGAACCTCAAGCGATTTCATTTAGAGGCGAGCGGCCTTGAGAACAGCCAGTCAACAGTCTCCTGTCCCCAAAGCAGGCGCATGTAATACACGGTTATCATCCCAGTTCCTCACTCATCCCCTCTCCCTCTCTCCTGTCGCAAGTCTCTCTTTTTTTTTTGTGTGTGTCACGGAACTTTTGAGAAATGTTCCCTGAGCTTAACATCTCTGGCTCACTTTCACTCCACGAAAGCGTCCTCGGCTCATCCAAAGTGGATGATAATGACGTGACAAATCTTCTCTGATTATTGCCACTCGGTGACTCCTGCTGCCTCATTAGCATAATCCCACAGCTGTGGAGCAGTGTCTCAGAGTTATCGCCCATGCTAGCAGCCGGAGACAACGGGCCGTTCTCCCGACAGACTAAGGAGTTTCGGGGACACGGGGCGTTTGGGTTAGTCGGTTCCCTTCTCTCACACGACAACACCTTTTCCAGCCTTTCCAGAGTTTATAGGAAAAGTAGTCAAACGGGTTTTCTTGACAAGAGTATGTCACATTGAAATATAATAGCCCTGTGTCTGAGAATCTGTGTTCGCTGAGGGAGTTGATGCCGACATCTCTTTAGTATGGCAACAACGCTGCAGTGTGTAGCCTAGTGTAGACAGCTGTGCTCTCTTCCTCGTGTTATGTGCATGCCTGGAGAGGAGGGGAGGGGAGAGAGAGAGGGAGGGGGGATGAGGGAGAGGGGAGGGGAGGAGAGAGGGAGGGGAGAGGAGAGAGGGTGGGGAGAGGGAGAGGAGAGGGGAGGAGAGGAGAGAGGGAGGGGAGAAGAGAGGGAGGGGAGAGGAGAGGAGTGAGGAGGGGAGGGTGACGGGTAGGGCTGCACGATTATGACAAAAGATAATAATTGCGATTATTTGCTTCAAAATGGTAATTGCGATTAATAATTGCGAGTAATATTGAATATATAATATTAATATATAATAACCAAAATGCTCCCAAATCACGTCGTTGATCCCTTTCTTGCTACTAACTCACTGACCTCGTTTTCGCTCATTTTTTCACTACTCACGGCTGAAGGTACTCTTGTGACACTTGTCTTGACCTACTGCTATCTGTCTTCTCTGAAATTGCAGTCAGCGGGAACGCATGTGATTGGTCAGACAGCATAAACGCCTGTGATTCGTCCGTGTAGACCTAGCACACTCGATTCAAAGCAAAATTATGAATCGCATTAATTGCGGCCTTTTGCGATTAGTTAATCGCGGAGGTCATAATCGCGATTTCGATTAATTCACTATTAATTGCGCAGCCCTAGTGACGGGTACAGGGGGGGGAGAGGAGGAGAGGAATGGAGGGGGGGGGGGGTGAGGAGTACGATGCGGGCTGATGTGGCGATGGCCTCCGTCATCGTGGCTCGCCAGACGACCCGGCACCAGGATGGGATCTGGAGCACTTCTGAAGCGCCTTCTGCTCTACCTCTGTACATGACCACCCCCCCCTCCCCGCCCCTCCAGCTGAAATAATGCTGGATCGTCTGTTTTCAAAATGTGTATTGCTCATTGGCTGTGATGATAATCTAATCAGTGGATTGAATTAATGCTTGTTTCTGCTTGTGTCCCGGATGTCTGCGTTATCTTTGTCCTCTGGAGAGTCTAATGATTTTCTATTGACTCTTCTTTTCTTCTGTTTTCTTTACTGTTAATTATGGTCTGGCCAGGGCCCTGAGGTCTGATTGCACAAATCTCATTAATGCACATTCGCTCCTACGCACGAATGCACACACACACACGCATGTACACACACACCTTCCTGCCTCAAATATGCTGGCACACACACACACGCATGCACACACACACAGACTTAGGGGCTATCCGTGTGAGATTTGAGGAAGGGCCAGTCTTGACTAAGAGGAGGAGGAGCCGAGTCAGTTTCCGGCCGTAGCGAACAGACCCAGCACCCACGCCGGGCTCCTCTGTCCCGTACAGGAAAACCCCGGCGGCGGGACAGTGTCCCTCCCTTGCCTCGTCCTCTCTCTCTGTCCCCTCCTCTCTCCATCCCCTCCTCTCTCTGTCCTCTCCTCTCTCTGTCCTCTCTTTCCGTCCCCTCCTCTCTCTGTCCCCTCTCTCCGTCCCCTCCTCTCTCTGTCCTCTCTCTCCGTCCCGTCCTCTCTGTCCCCTCTCTGTCCCCTCCTCTATCCTCCTCTCCCTTCAGCCCTTCTCTCCATCACCCTCGTCCAGCCCGATTCTCTCCGTAGTATTTGCGTAAGGTGAACCACGCGCATGGTGACCCGGCCTCCCTGGTCCTGCCTGGCCGGGCTCGTCCTCCTGGCCCTCCCCATGACAGGAAGCCCCCCCCCCCCCGGGAAGGGGGGCGACAGGATCTTGTTTTCCAGGTGACTGCAGGTCGGATTGTGTCACAGCGGCAACTTTTAAACAATAACATCCGGTTAGTAGCGACTATAAAGGAAGATGGAGAGAGGATTTCAAAAGTAAGAAACATATTTTGAGCTGTAGGAGAAAGGGATTTGATCAGGAGCAGATGGGATCAGTGCACGTGTTCAGTGTCTAGGTCCGTCTATCTAGTGTTCAGTGTTTATACAGGAAGTGTCGAGGTCCGTCTGACGGACAGCCCTCGCGCTCTTGGTGTCCGCCCGGGAACCATTTTGTTAATTACCCGTTGTTTACCTAACCAGGTGTTATCCCACCCTCCGTGCCGATTTGACTCTCACTCCTCTGCAAACTGTCATCCATTAATCATACGTGTTATTAATTCAGACCCTCTGCTGTCCTTTAGTGATAAATGTGCGTACGTGCGTGCGTGAGTGTGTGTGTGTGGCTCGAGGAATCGTCTCCAAATCTCCCATCTGGAAACGTAACGGCCGTGATTCAGTCCAGTGTCGGGGTGTGTGTCGGTGGAGAAGGCGTGTGGCGGTCAGCTGGAAGCTGTTGACGTACCACCCAGAGGAGCCACGGCCGGGGGGGTTTACAGCCGTGTCACAGGTGGAGCTGGACTAGCCTTGCCCTCCGTTCAGCTAGAGGCGCCGAAACAGACGAGCTTCTCTCACCTCGGGGGGGGGGGCGTGCCCGGTCTCGCCCCGGTCCAGACGCTGTTTCCTGCGGGCGTGCCGGGGCGAGAGTCTGGGCTCGGCTCCTCATCAACGCCTCTGTGATTGTCTCAGCCCCTGGCTCTGAACATACTAGATCAAAGGTCATGGGATGTGTGTGTGTGTGTGCGTGTGTGTGTGTGTGTGTGTGCGCACACTAGCCGTGAGAGATAATGAAAGGTCAGTACTCAGGGGAAGGTCTCATTAGCCAGTGTTGCCACCACAGCCTAAACCTGGGTTCCGTCACACGGCAGTGACATGCAGACGAGGGTTCATCCTCGGGTTCCGTCACACGGCAGTGACATGCAGACGAGGGTTCATCCTCGGGTTCCGTCACACGGCAGTGACATGCAGACGAGGGTTCATCCTCGGGTTCCGTCACACGGCAGTGACATGCAGACAAGGGTTCATCCTCGGGTTCCGTCACACGGCAGTGACATGCAGACGAGGGTTCATCCTCGGGTTCCATCACACGGCAGTGACATGCAGACGAGAGTTCACCCGTCAGCGCCTTCGTAGCGAGCTGCCGCTCTTCGTCTTCCAGCGACCCAACGTCTGATTGTATAGATCTGCTATTAATTGAATGAGTGGAGATAATCAGTCCCGTCGGGTGGCTGTCAGATTAATTCAGTTTTCTAGAGGTGCCAATGGACGGGTGTGTGTGTGTGCGTGTGTGCACGTGTGCGTGCAAGTCCATCTTTCACCACGGCCGGCAGGGCCCCTAGCCCGCTGAATCCGATTGGCTGTGGCCTCAGTCCCCCGTGGCGCCAGGCGGGCAGAGCAGGGGGGGGCGGATCCCACGGGTCCGTGCTGGGATGTGACATCACCCTGATGTGACATCACGCTCTTGCCCGTCTCCACGGACCAGTCTGGCCACGCGGGCGTACAAACCGTTCGGGCTAGAGCCGTTGCCAGTGGGCGTCGAACGGCCAATCAAAATTCATCAGAGGGGGGATTGGATCAACCCACTGTCTTGAGTAACGTTACCAATGTAGC
Source organism: Borostomias antarcticus (assembly GCF_949987555.1). NCBI lineage: Eukaryota > Metazoa > Chordata > Actinopteri > Stomiiformes > Stomiidae > Borostomias > Borostomias antarcticus. The sequence goes on along the minus strand of NC_140240.1, from coordinate 3,356,474 downwards.
AGAGTGAAAACAAACACATTTAGTCTCCCGGGAAAAGCCTTCAATTAATGTTTTGCTGTTCTCTCAATAAAGTTATGCCCACCAGCTTTGATACAAGTGCCGCTTTGGCAGCATCGACACCAACCTCCTCATTGGTTTTGGTCATCAGCTAAACTGGACGCTCATTGGACAGGGCCCGACCGGAGGCGGGCACACATGGATGCGTGGGTGGAGCCAGACTGATCCATGTAGAGAAGCGAGTGTGTGAGCTTGCGAGATCAAGATGGCCTCACCGAGCTCGTCATTCCATCCATTTATAAAAAGTACTGCTCCTGACTGGGGGGGAGACGCGCACACACACACGCGCACACACACACACACACACACACACATTGATGCCATTATCTGTCGGCCTGTTCTGGTCTGGAATGCTGTGTTTACGTGTGGCCAGGCCTGATGTCTGGGTCTCTCTCTCCCAGGTGTCTGCTGTGTGTCAGAGACAGGTTTCACCAGCGTCGTGTTCCTCAAAGCTCTGGCTTGGTTCCCAACACATCCAGCAGGGCTGCTCCTCAGGGCCAGTCGTTCAGGCCAAGAACCCTTCGTACCTTGAGTTCTGGGGGGGGGGGGGATTTCGGGATGATTCTGTGGGGATGTCATCCAGGCGTGGCCGTTTGCTCGGACTCGATAGCGAGGTGCGTCTCCTGATCGTCCAAACCGAATCCTCCTCGTCTCGAGCCAAGCGCATCCCTGTAAAAAGCGCAGCGTCGGCAACACCTTCAAGCTCACTCGTTCTGTCACTCTCTTCTGATTTCTCTCTCTTTCTCCCTCGCTGTCTTTCTATCTCTCTCTCTCTCTTTCACTCTCTCTTCCCCTAGGAATGAGATGCCCACTCGGGATACCTCGGGTGTAGGTGCCAGGTCAATATACTGCATGGCCCCAGTCCGTTTAATACATGGAGAATCACCTGACTGATATGCTATGCGCTAGGGATGCACCGATTGCAAAATTCTGGGCCGATGCCGATGTTTAAAATAACAATCCAGCCGATGGCGATGGCCGATATTTATTTTTATTTAATTTTTATTTTTATTTAATTTTTATTCCGCCTTTTGTGCCAGGGAAACAAAGAAATTAAGCGTTTGGTTCCAAAAACGCCGATTTTTATTTCACTTTAATTTGAAAGCAAACCATGTGCGTTTGCGGCGTTACGTCACGGATCTTCTCCGAATCTGCAGCTTGGGTAGGCTACGATTTTGCAACAAAAAAAGACGTCATTGTTGCGACATAACTTCGGCCACTACCATCGGCGAATGTCATTTTATTTGCCGATGGGCCGATGGCAGTCAACAAGGTCAACGTCGGCCGATGCCGATGTTCGGCCGATGCATCGGCGCATCCCTGCTATGCGCTCATTGGTTGAATGGGAGAGGAGATGGTCCTTGCATAGGCAGTCCTTGTCCTGCAGCTCGACTGGGCTTTCAAGCTCATCAATTAGAGATGGAATCTCGTTTCCCTCTTAGTCTCTCTGGGAACGGCAGTCTGTTTGCCGTGAGCTTTCGATGGGACTCTTCATGATGTGATCGATCTGATGATGGAGCCGCTTGGCGAGCGGGCTGGCGGCCGGGGGTGGCGTCCCCGTTTGGACGGCCAAGTCGTCCGGGATGAGGCAGTACAGGCTGTCACGCAGACTGTGCGGTAATGGGTCGGGACGCGTACCAGGCCCGCCCAATGAGACGCCTGGGCCAAGGGGGCATCGAGATAGGGGGACTCTTCTTCATGCTAGCGGGCGCAAAGACACACACACACACACACACACACACACACACACACACACGCACGTCTGCAAACAGTCGCACACACACACACGCACACAAACACACACGAAACAACCCCGAAAGAAACATGCTGTCTTTTAAAAGCAGCTGCATAATTGTGAATGTGATGAGGAGGGTCACGACCCCCGGCGCTCTCAATCCCCTTATCGGGGAACGCCGTTTCCACTCATTGTCTCTCTCTCCATCTCTGGAGCGAGAATAGACTACTGTACCTGGCGCCGTTTCCTGTTTCGTCACTTCCTCTACCGTTTTTTGCTCAGTGGCGTTCCGCCCCCGTGCACCGTCCTGTGTTTTGGATTGGCATTTTGACCGGCGGTGACATTTCGGTCGGCCTTCATGGGGGCAGCGCTATGGGGGCAGGAAGAGGGAGGCGTCCCGTCCCGGGAACGCCGACGCCCTGGGAGTGGAAACATCATCTGAACGGAGGCACGGCTCCTCTGTTTGAATACAAACACACCAATGAGACGACGCTGACAGACTGACGAGAGAGAGACAGGCGGAGAGACGGGCGGAGAGACAGGCGGAGAGACAAACACATCAATGAGACGACGCTGACAGACTGACGAGAGATGGCGAGAGAAAGACAGGCGGAGAGACAGACAGGCGGAGAGACAAACACACCAATGAGACGACGCTGACAGACTGACGAGAGAGAGACAGGCGGAGAGACGGGCGGAGAGACAGGCGGAGAGACAAACACATCAATGAGACGACGCTGACAGACTGACGAGAGATGGCGAGAGACAGACAGGCGGAGAGACAGGCGGAGAGACAGGCGGAGAGACGAACACACCAATGAGGCGACGCTGACAGACTGACGAGAGATGGCGAGAGACAGACAGCGAGGGACAGGCGGAGAGACAGGCGGAGAGACGGGCGGAGAGACGGGCGGAGAGACGGGCGGAGAGACGGGCGGAGAGACGGGCGGAGAGACAGGCAGAGAGACAGGCGGATAGACAGGCCTACATTGCAGATGGTTGTGGTTTGGCAGGAGGCCAGGGATGTTTACAACCTCAACGAGCGCATGCCTCTCTCTGCCCAGTATGACTGGAATCCTGCCTGGCTGGTCGAGGCTGTACTTCTCCTGAACGCTTTATGTAATCTCTCAATCTCTACCTAACCTCTCTTTCTCTAGTCTCAGCCCACTTTCAAATCACTCAACGTTCGTCCTCATGTCGCCTAACGTTGTAGCGTGGATTGTGAGGCGCCAAGGTTGTTGTCTGGCGTTCCTCATGTCCTCCTACCCTGTTGTCCGTGTGTGCGTGTGCGTGTGCGTGTGTGTGTGTGTGTGTGTGTGTGTGCGTGTGTGTGCGTGTGTGTGTGTGTGTGTGTGTGTCCCTGTCCCTGTCCCTGGAGGTCGAACATGCCACCATGGAGGGACCGGCCAGCTGACCCACACAGGCGCAAGTGTGTTTCTGTGGGAAAACCCAAGGTAGCGATGTGTCAGCTGTCACTACGGTGTGTGTGCATGTGTGTGCGTGCTCCCGCGTGTGTGTGCGCCCGCGCCCGCTGACGTTGAAGGCACCTGTTCCCAGAGCCGAGCTAGTCCGACCGGTTAGGGTGAAACTTCTGCATTCCCGGGCCCCGCCTGGTAGCAGGTGAAAGGGGCGGGGCTTCCGGAGCCTGCGAC